>NC_069381.1:36263529-36572500 GCF_027475565.1 Acinonyx jubatus | reverse complement strand
GATCTGTGCAATGGTAAATGCCTACCTCCTGCTGCCAGCTCCCCCTACCCCACACCTGCTCATCTTCTGCACCCCTCCAGAGTGACTTCTGTAGCCCGTATCCCTGCCTTGGCCCTCCCACCCTAGAAGGCCTCCAACCTTCCCTTCCATCCCGGGAGAGTCAGCCAACTGGTCTCTGGGCCTGGGGACCACGGCCCAAGTCCGCCCAAGTCGTGGTATGGGATATCTGTCTGCCCTCAGGGGAGGAACCTAAGCTGAAAAGTAGAGAGAGCAGATCAGGTCTTAAAGGTTTGGATTTGGTTGGAAGAAAGGAGGTAAAGAAGATATTTCAAACTGGGAAGAGCTGGAACAAAGGTCTTGTGGGGGAAATGGGGTGACTTTGAGGAGTGAGGAGAATCTGCCCAGCCTGAGCAAAGCTCCCAGGCATGGTCGCGGGGGGGGGGGGGGGGTAACCCTGTCATCTGAGCATTGTCCTTTCAGTGCTGGGTGAGGGACTCAGCTTGTGTTTACCAAAGCATTTATTCACTCAGCAAATGGGCATTAAGTGCCAGCTATGTGCCAGGCACCATGCCAGGAACCGAGGGTATGAGAGCGGATAGGGCAGACCCGATCCTGATTGAGCTCAGGGACAAGTGGAACACAGACAGGAAACCACCATTACCTAGCAGCCCCTTGTTTCTGCTCCACACAGAAGCTGGGCCTGTCCCCATTTTACAGTTGAGGAAGCGGAGTCTGCCTCTATGGCAGAAGTCCAAGGGGACTCGGCCAGGGCCAGCTGCTCAGTCCGTCCTTTGCCCAGCGGGAAGCTGGGAGCACGATTCGGACTTCCCGGAAAGGCGGGCGTGCGTCTGTGCACTGGGAGGGGGTCCCCTTTCCCCGCCCCTTCCCCGCCCGGCGGCCGCGGCGCTTCGGGCCGGGAGGGCGGGGGCGGAGCTGGCGTCGCCGCGGGGGCGGAGGGCGACCGCGGCCCGGCGGGGCGGGCGGGCCGGTGGACAGGCGAGAGAACCGGCCCAGCCGGAGAACGGGAGGAGGACGCGACCCAGCGTGTTGGGGATGTGACCCTGCGGCCAGAGAGGAGGACCGAGGCGGTCCCCGTGAGTGAGCGCCCGCGCCCCCGCCGCGCGCACGGCCCAGCCTCGCTGCCACTTTCATTTCTTCGGCTGTCCCGGCGTGGCCTCGACCGGAGGCGACGTCCGCCCCAAGGCAGGCTGGCCGCAGGCGCTCGGTCCGGGGTCCGAGGCTCAGAGCTGTGAAAGTCGGGGTTGGGGGTGGCGGTGTTTGAGGGGGGCGTGTCTTCGGGAGCGGAAACGTCAGGCCTGCGCCTCTGGGTCCTAAGACAGGTCTGTCCCGGCAGCTGGGCGAGGGGGTCGGGGGGTTCAGGGGGAGGGCAAGGGGTGGGCGAGGGTGACCGGGCGCGGTGGGAAGAGCGTGGAGTCCCGCCCCTACCTTTCTCTTGGATCTCTGCCCTCAGGGCGCCCCCGCACACCCATCCTACAGCTGTAGGCTGCATTCTGGGTTCAAACTGGGTCCAGCCCCTGTCCAAGATCCTGGGCCAGATCAGAGTAGTGGCAGGTGTGGCTCTGGCAGGGGGGTGGTAAATGTCAGGAACAGACAGGGCCATTCTGTGGTCTTTTGGGAAGCCCACCCAGATGCCCACCCAGGGAGTGAGTCATCACTGGGTACTTTAGGAGTAAAAGGACACCGAGAATTAGCAGCAGGGACTGAGAGGCAGAAATGGCCATGATTCAGGGAAGGGACAGAGGTTCTGTGAGGGATGGAAACTCAGCAAGGGCATGGGAGTGGGAAGTGAAGAGACAAGGGGTGTGTATAGATTCCCTCCCTCCCCTTCCTGAAGCTTACTTACATTTTCTTGGGGGAAAGACCCAGGTCTTGACATTCTACAGCCAGAAGATGGGAGTCTAGCTCACTGTCAGGTCACTTAAGGTGTTGTGGGGGCAAGAGGGAGGTTCAGCATGTTGGGGGAACAGGAATTAGGTTCATCTAATTGGTGGGAATATGCTTCTCCTCTCCCCCCACTCCCCTCCTTTCTCTCCCTCCACTCCCCTCATTTCCCCTTACCTCCACCAGACCAGTGACCAGCCAGTACAAGAAAATGGTCCTTTACTCATTGTCATGGGCTGCGCCCCACCTTATCCTGGTTCCCAATTCAATCATTAGAGATCCCCTACCAGAAACTTGCTTTGTGAATGGTGGCTCCTCAGAAAGAGGACCTCCATTTCCCCATCTGTGCAAGAAGTGGGTTGGTCGGTTGATTTTTCAGGGCTCTTTCAACTCTATAGTTCTTGATTGTAAGGTTTCCTTAAAGCCTGAGCATCAGCTATGTGCCCTGACTTAGGCTGGGGTAGGGGTGGGGCAACAATGGCCAAAGGGCAGCTTCCACCTGAGGAGAAAGGGTTCTGGGTTTAGTAGAGAGGGCTGTGGGAGGAGGTAGCATTCAACCTGGTCATGTGTAGTCAGAAAGACTAGTGGAAGAAAAACATGGGGGCAGGAGGGTGGGGGATCAGGAAACAGCCCTGGGTGGCTGGTGGAGGGAAGTGGGCAGGAAAGGTGGGGTGAGATGAATGCTCAGGTGGTAGTCTATTGGTAACTGTCAGTAAAGGGGGCTGTGCAAAGGAGGAGAACCAGGAACCCCACCTAATTGCAGTAGGAATGATTTTTGGAAGCACCTGCCGCAAGCAGAGTTTAGAATGCAGGTGGCATGTGAAGGGTGGAAATCTCCTCTGGGATCAGGAAGTTCAGGAGCCACACTGGGGACTTCTTTGGGTAGAAGTCAAGGATCAGGGAATGGGTGAGATGACTTTCCACATCTCCAAGGGGTTTTTTCAAGAGGACAAGATCCTGCTGGGAGATCTGCCCCTCCTGTCCATACCACCTGTCATTTTCTTGACCATCCCCATCCTGGCCTGCCTGTTATGGGTCCAAGAAAGAATCCTTGTTCCAAACTTCTCCACTAGCCTGACTTGTTGCCTAACCTGATACCTCCCCCAATTGTCACCTTGTTCCTGTCCTCATTCCTCCATTCTTCCCAGCATTATTAGAGACATGAGAAAGGAAGGTGCTTCATATCAGCTCTGAGGTTAAGGCGAGGCTTTTTTTGTGGCTGTGTTCAGCCTCAGTCTAGGGCTAGAGTCAGGACTCAAATCGACAAGGGTCAGGGCCAGGTCAGAGGTCAGCCCGGAGCCACAGCTCAGTGCTTAGCCTACACTCAGGCTTAGCCCTCAGTCTATGGCTAAATTCCATTCTCAGCAGGTACCTGGGTCTGATTTTCCCAAGAGCTCACACATGCACAGCGTAGGTGAGGTGACTACCACACCAGTCCCAGAAACCTAGTCTGTATCTGAGTGACCCAGGATGTTGCATGGGTGAGACTCATGCCTGCTACGGGGGTCACCCAGCCATGGAAAAGCTGAGACTAGAACCCAGGACCCCTGCCTGCCTCCAAGCCTGCTGTTCCAAACTCTGTTCTGAGTCTGGGATGCCTCCATTTAAGAGGCAAAACAAATTTGTCTGAATTCTAGATAGGCCCAGCTGGGTAGATCTGACTATATTCCCCTACTTTCCAGTGCCAGGCACATAGTAGGTGCTCACCGAGCTTGTACTGTCAGGTGCAGGGGGAGCCAGCAGCTTGTTCAGTTTTGGGTCTGGAGGAGGCTGGCTTGGTAGGGAGGGATCTCTAGCCACTGTTGGAGGAAGTGGTACCCATCTGGACCTGCCACCTCCCCCTCTCCTCTAGTGCCTGCAGCCACACTCAGAGGCCACCAGCTGGCCACATGAGGTCCCTTTCCTCTTTCGGGGGTAATAAAAGGAAAGTACATTTTTGGTAGAAAAGTCCCTCCTGCTCCCTGGGAATCCCCGGTGGCCGGATGGACTCGGGATATCCCAGAGGAAGCTGAAGGCGGGGCCTTGCTCCCTACCCCAACCCCCAGCACAATACAGCCAGCCTCTCCCACGCTGCACCACCTGGTCCACAGGGCACCCCTGAGGTCATCTTATCCAGGCCCCTGCCTCCTGGAGGGCCTGCAGGAAGCCTCTGCCACCTCTCTAATAGTCAACAGTAAGTCTGATGAGCACCTGTTTGGAGCCCAGGCCCAGACCTCTGTGAGATGCAGTGAAAGGGGAGAGGTAGCAAAATGAGATGGGGGGCGGGGGGGGCTGTGGGCGCTTGGCAGGGGGAGCAAGGGTAGCTTGGAAATAGGGCAGGGGCCCTGGACCTAGGGGATGAGGAGGACTTAGATTCCAGGCAAAGGCTGAGGTGGGCCAAAAGCTGAGAGTAAGAGGAAAATGATGTATTGGGAAGTCAAAGCCCTTTTGGCGAGGACCTCACCACCATGCTCTCCCCGTGCCCTTGGCCCTGGCAGGGCAGCCACAGGTCCTGCCCCCGGACACCTTGCCCTCAGCCCCGCCTGGCCATGGCACTGTGCCTGAAGCAGGTGTTCGCCAAGGACAAGACATTCCGGCCTCGGAAGCGCTTCGAACCAGGCACACAGCGCTTCGAGCTGTACAAGAAGGCACAGGCATCACTCAAGTCAGGCCTGGACCTGCGCACTGTGGTGAGGCTGCCACCAGGAGAGAACATCGACGACTGGATCGCCGTGCACGTGGTGGACTTCTTCAATCGCATCAACCTCATCTATGGCACCATGGCTGAGCGCTGCAGTGAGACTAGCTGCCCGGTCATGGCCGGAGGGCCCCGCTATGAGTACCGCTGGCAGGACGAGCGCCAGTATAGGCGGCCTGCCAAGCTCTCAGCGCCGCGCTACATGGCCTTGCTTATGGACTGGATTGAGGGCCTCATCAATGACGAGGACGTCTTTCCCACTCGTGTTGGTGAGTGCCACCTGGCAGGCAAATCAGGCCTGGCCAGGGAGGGAAGGAGCCACGAGAGGCCATTCTACAGATGAGGCATTTAGTTTGACACAGCAATTCCGTAAGGGGTGGCGGGGGGGGGGCATGATTTTTCATCCCTATTTTGTAGAAGAGGAAACAGCCTCAGAGAGGTTAAGTGTCTGTTCAAAATTAGGCATCTTGACCTAGGACTACGTGGTTCTGTTTGGGGCCCTTGTCTGAGGCTTAAGTGTCCTTCCAGGAACCACCCTGGCAAGACCACTATGATTCTCAGAACCTTCTAGAACAGATGTCTCTAGGTGCTCCTAACCGGTCACCTTGCCTTGGCTGACTGACTTGCAACCTCCTGGGAGCTCCCTCTGACTCCCTGCTCCAGGAAAGGGAAAGGGGTGGGGATTGGGAAGGCCAGATTGTATCTCCACCTCAGGGGGCTCAGAGGGCAGAATTTTCCCTTGTCAGGCCCAAGCCAAGGGGCCTTTTCTTATCTCAGCTGGGCAGCCTGGGCCCGTGAGGGTGGGGAGAGGAGATGAGTGAAGTCACACTGGCCCTGCTTCCCCACCCAAGGGCAGCAAGAGCGGGTGTCAGCCCAGGAGCTGAGCAGGCATGACACCCTATTCATCACAGCAGCCCCACCCCCACCTGGCCTCCCGTTCCTCCACATCAAGGCTGTAGGAATCAGAGATGGGTTGGGCAGGGTGGTCAAGCCCAGAGGGGAGATATCTGAATACTGAGAGAGGCTGGGCACTGAGTCATGATTCAGTGCTCACAGCCCCTCCCCAGCTGGGGGCCTGCCATTTCCTGCACCATCATGCCCAACAGTGGGCATCTGCATTTCACATAGGAGGAACTGAGGCCAACAGAGGCAGTGCACTGAATCAGGAGGGATTCAGAAGTGCAGCTCAGGTCTCTTAAGAGCCAGGGCCCCAAGTCTAGATGGGCAGGACAAGTCTGAGGAATATGGGCTGGGCCTAGTAGGGCTCACAGGGAGGCAGGGCTTAACCCCACCTGAGAGCAGTGAGGACCAGTATGGAGCAGGGTGGACCAGTGTGGGCCTGTGTCTGGGCTCTTATTCTCTTGTAGCCTCTTCTAACTCAGGACTGTGAGCCCCAGGTGTCTGTACCTTAACCCTGGGGATGACTCTGCCACAGCAGAGAAGATGGCATTGCCACCAAGATCTCTACCCTGAGTGTGAGGGGCTGTGCAGAAATTGTGTCTTTTTCACAGGTACCGGGCTTCCCTCAGGCAGGGGCTGTGGCATTTATCTCTGCGGGTCACAGCAGTGCAGTGCCAACAGCATTTTAATCCTGCCTTCAGTCTGTCTAATCAAGAAGCATGGCCTTGGGCAAGTGGCTTCACTGTCGTGTGTCACCGTCACACACTTCTACTTTATCCTATCTATAAGGCTATGGTACCCATACCATATGAAGCAAAAGGTGAGGAAGGCCCAGCACAGAACTTGGCTCAAAGATGGAAGGTTCTTCGTAAGTGTTATTGAATAGTTGAAGGAATGAGAGATATCTGAACTAGTTCTTGAGGATTTTGTAGTTCTCGGGATTGGGGATCTGGGACCTGCTGTGTGAATGTTATGAAAAGGAAGGGTTGGGGTGGGGCTGGAGAAGGAGGTCAGGATCAGATCATGAAAGTCCTTGAGCAGGCACCATGCTGTACAGTCAGAACTTAATCCCAAAGACCAATGTTTTTAAAAATGGACCCTAGATGTTGATAAACTCGCCTTGGAATTGTAACCCAGGTGTCACAGGACAGCACCTGCAGACACACATATTCCTGTGGAGAATTTGAACATAACTTTCATCATAGCCAAAGAAGGGTTGGTCAGTGACCCAAGCACAGTTGCAGAGTCCTGCTCAGGGTGATGGGAAAATGTGGGAGATGATTTGTATTTCAGCAAGGGAGGGGCACAGTGAGATTTGTGCTTTGTTCAAAAGGGAAGTGGGGAGAAAGTGGACCATGGTCTTTCTCTGTCCCTGGCAGGGAAGTGGCCATCCTAGGCCTGGAATGGGGAGGGCAGGGTTGGGCAGTGTTTCATCACCAGGATGCTGATCCCCACCACTTCTGCCCATCCCCACCCCCTAGGAGTTCCCTTCCCCAAGAACTTCCAGCAGGTCTGCACCAAGATCCTGACCCGCCTCTTCCGTGTCTTTGTCCACGTCTACATTCACCACTTTGACAGCATCCTCAGCATGGGGGCTGAGGCACATGTCAACACCTGCTATAAACACTTCTACTATTTCATCCGCGAGTTCAGCCTTGTGGACCAGCGGGAGCTAGAGCCACTGGTAAGGCCCCTGTTGCCCTCTCCAACCAAGGCTAGCCTCAGAATTTTCAGATCCAAAGGCTATCTACTTCAAGAAAATCCAATACCCAAGTGGATAGATTAGAAGAAGGCAATTCATTTAGCAGTGGATTCTGTTCTTTAATAGAGAATTCATTCAAGTCTCAGTTTACAGACTTAAGTCTATAGTCTGGAGTTGGGAGTGGGGGCAGGAAGGGGCCAGGTTCAGGCAGAAGAACAGCCAGGCTCTATAGTTTGGGAAGGGGCTGCCTGGTAGGTTGAGCTCTGACTCATCCCTTTCCGCCTTATGTCTCTGCAGAGGGAGATGACAGAGCGGATCTGTCACTGAACCCAGGTCTGGAGTTGTTGACTGTCAGATGGACCATGTGAACACAGAGTGGCTGGAGAGAGAACCCTCAGTAGTCTGGTAGCAGAGAAATCTGAAGTGCCTGGGACTCTTCCACACACACAAAGCCCCTGAACTTGTGGTTCTCAGGAGTCTGCCTACATGCCCCTTGACTGCTTATGAATGGAGAAGGGGAGAGCTTAAAAGTGGTCAAACAGAAGGAAAAAAGGAGCTACATCTCCACATGAAGTCTAGGGGTGGGATTGGCTAGGTTTCTGCTCCAATACTTGACCCTTCCATGGTGGTTCCCTTGCCTATTTGGGGAATGTGGATGTGGTTGAGTGATAGCAAGAAAGGTACTAGAGAGTGAGCAATCTGTGTGAGTGAATACAGATGACTCTGAGTGTGTGTGAGTGTATGTGTGTGTGTATGTGGTTTTCACCGTGGGGTGTGTCTATAAGAACTAGCTGCTTTAGATCCTCCCTGGCACATAGTAGGCCCTCCATAAATGTTAGGTAAATGGATGAATGGAAGGAAGGAGGGAAGGAAGAAGGAAGTTAATAGGGATTGGGACCACCAGACCACGACCACTGTAGGAGTGATGACAGGTCATCCCCACTCTGACCATGTGTAAAAGTGCACAAAATGTGATTGTAGATGTAGCTCTATATTTTAACATTTAGGCTACCGTCTTCCATAAGCATGAGTTCTGGGGAGCTATAGGGAGGTAAGGAGGGGGTCTTGCCCTGGATACCTACACCCCTGGCCCACCACAGACACACGTTCTGATTTGCTCAGCCAAAGATACCCAGGAACTATCATTTCACTCATCCCTCTGCCTCCAAGAAAGCCTGATTATAGACAGCCTCTTGAGGGCTGGGGTTGATCCCTTATATCCACAAAGGTCCTCTGGTCCCTAAACTGGAAATCATATACTCCAATCTAGCTCCCAGAATCTGTAGACTTGGCTCTCAGGATCTGAAGCCCAGCACAAAATAATCCTCCAGCCCAAGGAGCCAGTGGAACTTGAATTGGGGAACTCCAGAGTCTTTTCTCCTATCCCAGGACACTGAAGATGTGTTACTAGTGAATGGACCCTTTTAGGCTTGGAAAGCCCCCATTCTGCAAGGATCTGCCTCCTTCCCAACCATCCCCGAGACAGTCCAGCTGGTTGGATAGCTATCCACAGAGAAACTGTTGATTTGACACTCCATTACTCAGCACCGCCATGCCCAGCCCTGTGCCCAGATCCACAGGTGGGGAAACTGAAGCAGAAGCGGGGCCCTCCCCTCCAAGAGCCTCTACACTGGGAGGCGAGGGTGGACAGCCACGAAGGGCCTGAGGATTATCCAGTCTCACAGAATTACTGTGTACCTAGGAGGAAACGGAAGCCCTGAAGAAAGGAGGGAGAAACTGTCCAAGGCCTCATAGCAAGGCTTTTATGGAGTTGGAGTAGAAACCAGGGGTCCTGACTCCCACCTCAGGGCCTGTGGATTGCTACATAGGGAGGTGAGATGCATGTGGAAAGATGGTCTGACAGCCCCTCTCTAAGGCACAACTGTTCCTGCTTTGAGCAAAGACTTGTAGTGAATGCCAGAGTGCCCCACTGCCTCTCAGGTTGGCTGGGTCTGTCTGCTGAGCCAAGTCTCCAAAGTCATGCCCCTCTCAGTGGCCCAGAAGCTGCCTGATCTCTGGGGAGGTGTATGAGGCTCCTGAGGCCAGCCAGCTGGACCTGAGACAGCTGTCTCTGGAGAAGTTCCCAGGGGGAAACACTGACCCAGCAGCTTTGCTGGAGGCTCTGGGTTGGGGTGGGGTCCAGGGATCAGAGATTGCCTCAGGGAGGACTGAGGACTGGAAGATGGGTTCTAGGCTGTGGCCAGTGCTGACTGCAGAGGGGTTGGGGAGATGGGAAATCTATTTTTGTGAAACAGAGGGAAGACTTTATTATTGTTATTTTTGGTAAAATAAAGGAGGCAAACTAAAGCGGCACTGGTGGGAAGCTGTGGTCTGGATGCCACATGGCTCCTGGGTAGGCTGTGGAGGGAGCCGGGCCAGAATGGGGAAGGGAAGGCTCTTTGTCCTGAGATCCCAGGCCATGGGGAGGGCTGGCTGGTGTGGTCACGTCTGGCCTAGCTCTACAGGGTGGAGACACTAACGGTTTCCCAGGGTTCTGGGAATTCTGGACCCAGAACTTCTGGCCTAGTCTAGGACTCTCAGAGTAGGGAGGGTTGGCTCTTGACTTTGGGGAATTCAGTCTCTTGGGAGTCTTTCCTTGTTTCAGCTCAGGTTCCCTGGCATGGCTATTCTCACCCCACCCCTTAATCTGTGTGGCTTATTGGAGCTAGTAGGTTAAGGGACAGGGCAGAAATATAGTGCTACAGTCCCCAATCACAGCAAAGGAAGCCCTTCTCGAGAAAAGGCTGTTTGTTGGGTGTGGTCAGAGCTCAAAGTTGGGGTGGCAAGACATGGGGCTGACTCCTGAGCTTATTCCCAAGGAGACAATTTGTTTTGGTCTTGCTGCCATTCCACTGTCCCTTACCCACCAGCTGCCCACACAAGAGCAGAAAACAGCTTGTTCTTAAGAGTTAGCAAAGGGCTACCTAGAGCTCTTTCCTCTCCCTAAGAAGGAGACAGCCTGGCTTTGTGCAATGACTCTCCTGGGAGGCAGAGACCTGGGGTCCAGGCCCAGCCCAGCCCCTGAGGTACAGTGGTGGGCCTCTTTTCCCCTCTAGACCTCAATTTCCCAGTCTGTTTCATGACCAGGTGTGGGAGTGAGTGACTGACTTATCTCTGAGCTCCTTCATTACTCACAGTCTGTGGATCATTCACAATCAACAATAATAGCTAATACTCACTCTGTGTCAGGTACAATTCTAAATGTGTAACATACAATAGCTTACCAAATCAGGTTTGTCTTTGGCTATCTGCCTGGCTTGGTTCCCTTCCTGGTGCCCAGTATCCCTGCTTTCACTGCTCTAGGAGCTGGAGGCCCAGCCCAGCATTCTAAAAGGTAGCTCTGTTTGCACACTTCCTGTGACAGGTACCCACTACCTCCTCAATGACTGGATAGCTCAGACTCTTAGAAAGTTCAGGCTCCGGGCTCGTAGTTATTTTGAAATCCACTATGGCAGGGAAGGTAAATTTATCTCAGAACTGTGTGGCTAAGGCCTGCACTTTACATGAGAATGTCTGAATACATCAGGAAGACATCACAAAACTGCTTCGAGAAATTCAGACAGGGATGCTCAGAGAAGACTAGACAGAGGTAGAGAGAAAGGAGGATACAGAAGAGAGAGCTGGTGCCTCAGCAAGACAGAGGATAGAGCCCCCACCTCCACCCCATAGGGCAAAACTTGGCAGGAGGGGTTCCTGAGAGAGGCATGTGTTGGGGGTAGAAGGGCAGTTCGGTTGGGCAGCCACTGCAGAAGGCTTTGTTTTCCTGCTTGCTCAAAATCCATAAAAATACTTAGAGCAGGGAATGAGGAAGCCAGCCACTCTGCATCTTGGGGCAGAGCTTCCACCTTTGAGTAAAGGATGCCCCCCACCCCACCCTTGGCCCTGAAGAACACTGTAGCTTCTTTTTTGAGGTTTCTGCTGCGATTCCTACTCTCCCACCCCCAAGAGCTGTATGTAGTGTGGGGTGAAGGGAGCCACAGTATGGCTAGAGCTCCACCTGATTTGGGGGAGCCCTCCTGGAGCCCTTCTCTGAGCCCCCAGAGCCATCATCTAATATTACCTGAACTTGGTCACCATGTGCATAGAGACATAGCAGTTTTAAGGACCTGGATTGGAACATAGGCCTGAGCAACTCAGGACCAGTTGGCTATTTAGATATTCAGGGAACAGGCCAGCATGGCCTCTGAGGACATGTAGCTTGAGTGGGCCTGGAAGGTTATGGGTGGGGAGAGGTCAGGATATACAGGGGCCTCAGGTTGGACTGAGGGATTCTGTAAGTGACTCAACACAGAAGCGTGGGAGAAGGTTCCCCTTACCAGCCTTCATCCAGACTGGGAAATCTAGCAAAGCCCTGAATGTTCTCTCATGTTCCAGACCTTCTTCCATTATACAGGTGAGAACACTGAGCTCAAAAGGAGAAAGGAATAAACATTGTCAGAATGGTGGGAGATAGAAGTCTAAGAGGCTCTACCTCATCAGACCCACACAACAATCCTGAGACAGATAGGGAAGGGATGTTTACTTCCATTTCACCACGGAGGAAACACATTCAGAGTCAGGACCTGAATTAAACCCAAGTCAGCACTCGTTCCCTCATTACACTTGCAGCCTAGGGAAGGGCTGGGGGTTAACATATTAATTTAAATGCACTTGGTTTTCGCCAAGAAATTAACTTAAAAAAATTCTTTTTTTAATGTTTACTTATTTTTGAGGGGAGGAAGGGGCAGAGAGAGATGGAGACACAGATTTCTAAGCAGGCTCCAGGCTCTGAGCTGTCAGCACAGAGGCAGACGACAGGATCAAACTCACAAGTGGTGAGATCATGACCTGACGCAAGCCGAAGTCAGACGCTTAACCGACTGAGCCACCCAGGCGCCCCTCCAAGAAATTAACTTTTAAGTGTTTCATTTTGAACTACTGGGGGTAATCCTTTACTCAAGGAAACTCTCAAGGTGAAAAGATAGGTACGCAAAAGTCTTCAGAAATTTTACAGAATCAGCCCTCGTTTTAGAAAAGACTGGCAGCATTTCCCCACATGCAATAGGCACTTTAAAAATTCCATCCTGGCACACGGAAGCTCCCGGTGAATGTTAATTACACCAGCCGCTGGCCTGGCCGCGTCCCTCCTGGCGCTTCCTTGACTTCCCGACCTTCACTCCGAAAAACATTTGTCAAAGGAGCTAAGCCCCACCCCCTGCCCCGGCAATCTCTACACCCCTCTCCCTCACTTGGTCTCAGTTTACTTAGCTCGCTCCCACCCTTTCCCGGGGAGTAGCCATCAGGGCGCACGCGCAGCCCCGCCCCTCTCTGGTCGGGCCCGCCCCTCGGCTCTAACACCGCCTCTTCCGCGTTCTCGGAGCGACCTGCAGGTGGGTGCGCGCGACCGGTCCCGCAGAGAGTCAGCTGAGGTAAAGCCGCCCCAGCGAGGTATCCCTCCGAGCAAAATGGGGCGGGGGTCTGTGAAGGAGTCGGTGTGCCCGGGACAGGGCAGACGGGGCCTTCAGAGCGGCCCGAGGTCACGATCCGATCGTGCTGTGAAGGGAATGTTGAGGGGACGCTTGTTTAGGGCTCTCTTCAGGGACCGCGTCTATGACCTGGCGGGGTACCGTCTGTGGCGAGCCCAGGACGCAGCGTGTGTCCCCGGTCGGGGCTCCGCCGGTGCCTGGGGTCAAGATTAGATTGACAGGTGTCCGAGGTCGGAGCTCAGTCAGTGGCCAGTTTGAAACTCAGCCCGTACCCTGCTGTATGGCTGGGCTCAAGGCGCAGGCAGTCTAACATCACGAATAGATTTTCACGTGAGGAGTTTATTCTGTATGTGTCCTACCTTATTTTAAAGTTAACTGTTTTCATCTAAAAGCTCTTGACATGTGTGGGTCGCTGTACAGTGAGGAGAGATGATGTCAGAAGTAATCTGTTCTTCGGGATTTCCAGGCTACCGTCAGGTGGTCAGTAGCAGATCAGAGCCCAGCGCAGGTGACACGAATAAAATGTTGGAAGTGCTTGATTTTGGGTTAGGTAGTCCTGGGTTCACATTTCACACCTGCCACTTCCTAGCTGTGTGTTCTTGGGTCCTTTCCCCTCTCAGAGCTGTGGTTCCTCTGGTATAAAAAGGGCATAATACATATGGTCATTGTGAAGGTTGACTAGGATTACATGTGTCACTCAGGATGGCACCTATCACAGAATGGGTGCTGAATACATGGTAGCTGTGATTTCTAGGAACTAGGTCATTTTGGAGGGGAGAACTTTAGAGAGGCCCCAGGGGAAGAGTTGAGGTCACCTAGGTCTTGAACCCTCACTGGACTTTGTAGATGGAACTGACTTGTAGGATGAGAAGGGAACTGATGCTTATTGACCGTGGCTTACGTGCCAAGCAGCGCCCTGGGCAGTTGATGTATATTGTCGCTCTAGATCCTCAGCCATCCGCCTGCAGCTTTCAGCCCTACTATCCTTTGCTTCAGCCCCTCTAAAAAGGGCCAGCTGGAAGTGATGTAAAGAGGAGACTCGGGGTTGGATGTTCATATGGAGCCAGACCAGTTCAAGACTTTGTCCCCTTCCCCAATTTCTCCCACCTCAGCTCTTCCCTTTGTGTGATCCCAGAGTTAATTGTGTTCTTGACTTCGGGGAGCCTTTACTCTAGTGCTGTAGCAGATTTTGATGGTTAGAAGGCCTGGCAAGAGAGCACCTCTTAAACTTAGATTGCGTGAAGCTGAATCATGGCAGAGAGAAGTTCTGTGAACAGGACCTGTTGGATTCCAGCACATGCTTAGGAAGTGTATATGGCCTCCTGTTATGGGGTCCCATAGTAATCTAGTAATGTGGTTCTTTTTGCATCCCCTTCATGGGTGCCCGTGTGATCTTTCTAAGACAATGTTCTCATCATGTTATGTCTCTGCTCAGAAACCTTGGCTGGCTTCATTGCTTACTATATAAAGTCTGGACTCCTCAGCTGCATAGACAATTCCCCCCTCCCCGCCCTATAATCTGTTCCCAAACCTATTTCCTGCCCTGTTTCCCTATGTTCTCCCAAAACTGCACCCATGCCTCAGTCAAAATAAACTAGTTTTTTTTTTTAATTTTTTTTTTTAACGTTTATTTATTTTTGACACAGAGAGAGGCAGAGCATGAACAGGGGAGGGGCAGAGAGAGGGAGACACAGAATCCGAAACAGGCTCCAGGCTCCGAGCTGTCAGCACAGAGCCCAACACGGGGCTCGAACTCACGGGCCGTGAGATCATGACCTGAGCCAAAGTCGGACGCTTAACCGACCGAGCCACCCAGGCACCCCAAAATAAACTAGTTTTTGTTGCTTAAATACTCCCTGCATGTTTCTTTGCTTGCACTCTCTTCCTGGCATTCCCTCCTCCTTTCTTGTCTTTCAACGCTTGTCTCATATGACCTTCTCAGCAACTTCTCCTTGCTGGATTAGTTGCCCCCCTTCCCATCTTCTATAGCAGGGGCTGAACCTCGAATATAGCTCTGATTACTGTCTACCTTGGGGTATATCACCTCATGTGTACTCTGAGTACACTGGTAGTAAGGGACCATGTCTGTTTCATCCCTCCTCTTCCTGACACATAGTAGGCCTTTGCAGTGTTTGTGGTTGAGTGAGTCATTGACATTTTTTATGTACTCGCTTTGGTCTTTGTTTTATGAGCTTTCAGGTTCAGAGTGGGCCTTTGTGTTTTTCCTTCTCTTTGTGCTAAGGAGAGCCCTTGTTTAGATTGATGATGCCCTAATTTACAGGCATCAAAGGGAAGAAAGTGCAGGAATTCTGTACAAGGCAGGATTCTTCATTGATATTATTATTCTCTTGCCTTTGGTGTGAATTTTGTTGGAAGGGAGGTGGTGCTCTGTTCAAGGACCTGAAATGAGTATGATATAGATCATGCAGGGGAAGGCTCACAGGTGGTTTATTAATCTGTTGTCCTGCCTTTGGCCTTGGCATTGTCCCTGGCCCTTTCCATCTGGGAACGAGCTGCTACAAATCCACATTTTTCCTTGCCAACAGCTTGAGCACGTGGAACAGAAGACTCCTTGATGATCATAGAAAAATACACATCACTGAAGATAGAGGAGTTTGGGAACCATCTGGTTCTACCTCTGATTTTACAGATGAGGAGAGGCCCCGAGAGGGGAAGAACTTGATCAAGACTGCACAAGCAATCAGTCAGTGGCAGAGATAGTACTAAAAGTGAAAGTACTGACTCTTTTTTTCAGTCCACCGATATTGTTAATATAATATCTAACATTTATTGAGCACTTACTATGGGGTGGATACTATTTTAATGCTTTATATGTAACACCTTAAAACTCCATTTATAGACTTGGAAACTGAGGCAGATGGAAATCATTCAGATCTACTTTCTGATTCCACAACTCTGGTTTTTAATATGGTGGAAATGGCAGTCCTCTCCTAACCAATGAGATAGAATGGTTCTCCAAAGAGTTTGCTCGCAGATCCCCCTACCTCTGTGAGTAAGAGATGTCCTCCCAACAATGTATCCCTATAACCTGGGGAGATGTCTTGAGAGGAATCCAGAGTGTATTGAAAGAATGGATGAAAAAAAGTGAAGCAAGCCAATGAGTATTAGTTTATCATGTTTATCAAGTCAGGTAATAAATGCAAAGTTTTAGAATAAACTCAGTCCAGGATCTTTCTGTAAAGATTCCCAGTCAAGGATGGCAAGATTCAATTCAATGAACACATATTGAGCTCTTGCTATGTACAAAACCCTGGTATTGAGAAATATACACAGAGGAAAACAACACATTTCCTGCCCTTCTGTAAGTAATTGTCTTCTCAGAGCCTTCTCCCTCCAGTGTAGTTGGGAAGATAGATAAGTACATAAATAACTGAGATCAGACTGACTGTGGTAAATATAGTAAGGAATGTAAACAAAGTGGGAGTTTGGGAAAAGGAGAAATCAATCCCAACATGACCAAAGGGGGTCTAGAGAAGGATTCTTGAAGGTGGAAATTTATGCTGGGCTTTGGAGGAAGTTCATTCCTATGGGAAGCTTCAGTTTGAGCACTGGTCTAGAGATGGAAATGAACAGAGGTGTGTGTGTGTGTGTGTGTGTGTGTGTGTGTGTGTGTGTGTGTGTTGGAGGAGAGGAGTGGAATGGGTAAGGAGAGGAAATAAGCTGAAATGATGGATTGTGGCCAAAACGTAGAGGGAAGTTGGGAGAAGAACATTAACATTTATTGAAGGTCTGCTCTGCATTATGGCTTGCAATATGTTAGGTGCTTTACACACTGTAATTTATTTAACCCTCACAATCCTATAATGTGGGGATATTTATCCCCAATTTAAAGATGAAGAAGCCAGACCTCAGAATGATTAAAGTGACTTGCCCAAGGTCAGGTAGCTAGTAAGTGTCAGAGCTTGGTCCAAACTGATGAGTGTTGGATTTCAAACACCTATGTTCTTTCCAGTATGCTGCAAGGCTCCTAATGCCATGACTAGGGTTCTGTTTCCTCTGGTTGCATAATGGAGGCTAGTCTGGAGCAAAGAATGTCCCAGAAGGAGGACATCAATGAGGAGTCTGTTGGAATAGTCTAGTTCAGGCTTAAACTGTGAATCACCAGCCTAATATGGAAGCTTCCTGGTCCAGGTCTGCTGCTGTAGCACCATAAACCAAGCATGTTGCCATCCTTTGCTAGTAGAATCTCAGAATCAGTTTAGAGAGGCTGCTGGCACCCTTACATTTCAGGCCTAAGTTCTAATGTGAGATTCGCAGGTTATTACAGAAGTGTCTGGGGAAGGAACCCATTTGGCAGATACTATTCCTTCATTTTCTCACCCTTACATTGAACAAGAATCTGTAGTGGAGGAAATAGGACTAGCTCAGAGTCACTAGGCTGGTCTTAGTTTTGCTCATTATCATCTGTAAGGCCTTGATCTCAGCTTCTTCCTCTGTAATATTGGATCTGTTTGGGTTCACTTTTGAGATCTCTTCTCTTGCTAATGTCATGTGTTGCTTTGCTCTTCCTGGGTTGGGGTAGTATAAAGAAGTGGCCGAGTTGGGGCACCTGGGTGGCTCAATCGGTTAAGCGTCAGACTCTTGATTTCGGTTCAGGTCATGATCTCACAGTTTGTGGGATTGAACGCCACATCGGGCTCTGTGCTGACAGCAGGGAGCCTGCTTAGGATTCTCTCTCTCTCTCTCTCTCTCTCTCTCTCTCTCTCTCTCTCTCTCTCTCTCTTTCTGCACCTGCCTTCCCCCTATCTCAAAATAAATAAATAAACTTTAAAAGAAGTGGCTGAGAATATGCACCTGGATTCCAAGAGATTAGGCTTTAAATTCCAGCCTCTCATGCTTCTTGTGGTTGCCAGTAGCTAGGTGTATAGACTCCAGAGTTGGACTGACTAGGTTTGAGTCCTGGCTCTATCACTTGCTAGCTGTGTGACTGGGGCAAGTTATTTAACCTTCCCGGGTCTCAGTGTCTTCATCTGTAAATTGGGGATACAAGTATTATCCACCTCATAGGGTTTTATGAGGATTGAGATAACTCATCTCAAACACTTCGCACAGTGCCCAGCATATAGTAGGTGCTCAATGAATGTCAGCTTTAATACTAATCATATTAACAATTACTATCAATGTCTAGTTAGCTATTCTTTTTATAGAAAGTATATTTATTAGGGCCACTTTTCCTACGGTCTTACTTTGACATTGTTGCCTTCTCTTTCTTTCCATTGCCTCATCAGGAAACTTTGAAATAATAGATAGTTCTATCACAGAGCTGCAAAGTGTAACATGACAGAAAATGCCTATAGGAAGAGGGTCAGGTAAAAGTCAGTGGCTCATTAGAAAATCTCACCTGACTTGTGGTTTCACCACCTCTGTCACGATAAACAGGAAAAGAGCAGCATACTTATTCCCTTTTGCACAGCCTTCAACAAAAGTGCCAAGTAAGACCCCTCCAATTCACTTGCCAAAAAGTACAATAACAGTATCTCTGGAAAAGTAGTACGTAATTTGGTTCTTCTTTCTCTCCAGTTTAAACCCCTTTGACCTTAACTTAAGCCACTTCATCTTGTTCCATTGTCCATAAATATGGAGAATTTCCTTCTGATTTTAAAGGCAGGATGAGATCAAGATTTTCTCATGAGAACCTTTTGTGTACTTAAAGCCAGAATCGAGTTAGGCCTCCTCTTCTCTTCTGTAGGTTAAGCAGCCTTGGTTTCTTTTACCTCAGTCTTAAAACCTATTTTCCGTTGCTTGGATCACCTTGGTCATGCTTCTTTTCCTTCTTTTTGGTGTTTCTATTTCTTGGCAGTGACCCAGACTGCTTAGTCTGCTAATAAGAGTCCAACTAAAACAGTTTAAGGTAAGAATAACTTCAGGTGTTTTCATTCAGTCACGAACATTTATGGAGTGTTTGCCCCGTGCCAGGCCCTGTGCTAGGTGTAGGGTACCCAGAGAGGAATTAGACATAGTCTTCACCCTGTCCCTAGCTCACAGTCTAAGGGGAGGTGTACAATTAAATGTTACAGATGCCGTGATTAGATTGTGCACAAGTGTGGAGAGCTGGAAATTGTTGAGGGCCATTAGGTAGAAACAGATCGTCCATTTTGCCTGGACTGTAGGTCAGAATTTCTGTAGAGGAGTGGTAGGACACAATGCAGGAGTGGTAGTCTGAAGCAAGGTTGTGGAGGCCCTGAGCGACAGCCAGCACAGGAGCTTGGTTATTCCAGCGATGGTGGATACCCATTAGACGTGTTGGAGCAAGGAAGTAACAGGCGCATATTTGGGGTTTTGGACCAAGCACAGAGATACCACAAGCTTTAGTCTTATTGGTCCTCCATGGATGTTTTCATATTACTTGAAAGTAATATGATGGATCCCTTGTTTGTAGACTGGCTTTTTTGCTCTAAAACTTCTTTAGAAAAATTAGTTCTTAACTCTGGAAAAATTTCATTCCTTATACAGGCAGGAAGTTTGTGAGGAATTGAGAGAGAATTGGGTGACCAGCCTATATAAGACTCAGTGGCAAGCCGATGTGTGTAGGTATGGTCTGACCACATTCACCCTTTCCCAGCCCTATCCCAGGCAGAGGTCCAGGAAGGAGGAGAGGGCTCCAGAGCTCATCAGGGTATTTGGTAAGCCATGCTGAGAAGAGTCAGGCAGTGTGAGAGACAGAAGTTCTTTCTGAGGAGGAAAAGAGGCCCAGAGGAATTTGAAATGGTGCCAGAAGGAATCAGGGCCAACCAGGCACTTAGAATCCTGGGTCATGAATCTGAAAACCTCCAAATTCTATCTCTCTGCCTTTGTACTTTGCTATCAGTTTATTCCTTCTGGCTGCCCAGTTGTGGTTTACAGAGTGCTGTCCAGGGCCACAGCTAATCTGGGGAAGCCTTATCTCAAGCTAGAGTCATATCTGCTATTTATGGAGTGCCTACTTTGTGCCAGCCATTGTGCCATGAACTTGAAATACATTAACTCATTGAATTCTCACAACAAGCCTGCGGCGTAAGTATTCTTGCCCCCACTTTATAGATGATGACAGTGAAGCAGAACGGTTAAGTATTATTTCCAAGACAACCTCATTAGTCAATGCGAAAGCCAGAATCTCAATCTAGGCCCTAATGGCTCGAAAGCCCATGTACTTCCTACCTCCCCAGCCCTTGAGTAGTTCCAGACAGCAGAATAACACAAAATCCATAAAGGAATTCTGAAGATTGTTTTTATTATAAACCTACTAGAGGTAGAAATGAACAGAGGTGTGTGTATGTGTGTGTGTGTGTGTGTGTGTGTATTGAGGGGAGGGGAAAGTAAACTGGGTTGGCAAACTCTGGCCTACAGGTCATATCTGGCTCACCACCTCTTTTGTGTGGACTAAAGAATACTTCTTACATTTTTAAATGGTTGGGGAAAAAAATTCAAGAGAAGATTAATATTTGTGATGGGAAAATTATATAAAATCCAAATTTCAGCATCCATAAGTAAGGCTTCGCAAAAGTAGAGCCACAGTTGTTTATTTACATATTGTCTATGGCTGCTTTCACTCTACAAAGGCAAAATTAAGTAGTCACAACAAAGACCATGTAACACAGAAAGCCTAAAATATTCACTATCTGGTTCTTTGTGGAAAAAAATGGCGGGGCTCCTGGATGGCTCAGTCAGTTAACCATCCGATTTAGGCTCAGGTCATGATCTCACAGTTCATGAGTTCAAGCCCTGCATCAGGCTCTATGCTGACAGCTCAGGGCTTGGAGTCTGCTTCAGATTCTGTGTCTTCCTCTCTGTCTCTCTGCCCCTCCTCCACGTGTGCATGCTCTCTCTCTCTCTCAAAAATAAAAAATAAACATTTTTAAAAAATTGGCCAAGTCCTATAGGCAGCAAGAAGCAACCAATGGCAAGACTAAAGACAAAGAGTTGAAGTTCAAAGATGGTCAAGGTTGTCCCTGGAGGTGTGGCTGTAAGGAGAGGGAGTGTAACCTGAGCTTCTTCGGGCCCTGGAAATAGTTTTATTGGGCCAAAGAGATTTGTTGGGGAATAAAAAGTACAGTAGGAAGGATAATTGTATGTGCCAACAATCTCTATTGGACAATAAAGAAATATTTTATGGATGAAGTAACTTGGATATTTACTAGAGCCCTTTTTTGTGCCAGATACTCTGTTAGATACTAGAAATACAAAGATGAAAAAGGGGTGTCACTGCCTTTGAGAAGCTTATGGCCTAGTGGGCAAGCCACACATGCATGTGAATAGCAGCTCTGTGTATTATCATAGCATGCCATGGATTTGATGAAATGCTGGATGAAATAAAAAAGAGCCAGGGACTGCTGTACTTTGTGGAACCACTTTCAGTAATTCATGAGAGGTCCTGAAGGATGAATAGATGTTCTTTTCAAGAAGCAACGTACCAGGCTGAGAGAAAGCCTGACCATGTGAGTATTTGGAGCAAGGAGGTTAGAGGAGAAAGAGACATTAGAAATGATTTAGGGGCGCCTGGGTGGCTCAGTCAGTTAAGCGTCCGACTTCATCTCAGGTCATGATCTCGCAGTCTGTGATTTCGAGCCCCGCGTCGGGCTCTGGGCTGATGGCTTAGAGCCTGGAGCCTGCTTCGGATTCTGTGTCTCCCTCTCTCTCTGACCCTCCCCCATTCATGCTCTGTCTCTCTCTGTCTCAAAAATAAATAAACGTTAAAAAAAAAAAAAAAAGAAATGATTTAGAAACATTCTGTGGGTGGGCAGCTGGCAGGGTGAGATAATCTGATAGAGAAGAAGGGAAAGGAGGAAGGATGGGGGTTGGGACAAGTCCAGTTCGGGACACGTGATTTGAGGTAATGGTGAAACATATCCGGCTTCCAGTTTAAAAATCATTTTAGAAATGTTAGTACAGAGGCCCAGAATTCAGATTTAAACTGCATGGTCAGAGCTTTTCCACTGGGGAAAAAAGGGAAGTAGAGACTCATTTTGTAGAGAAATTGACAAATCAGCTTTGAAACAGGATAACTAGAGCCGCGAGTTTGAAAATAGCAGTGGACATGTAGAAAATGACATCAGATGGAAAACTAGCAATAATTATGCATTGGGCATAAAACCTTGCTCGTGATTATACCGCCTGCTGCTCTCGGCACCTACTCTTACCTTTTCTGGCTCCACTGCCTGCTGCCTGTGAGACCTCGACCTGGCCACTAAGAGATAGAGCCAGAACTCATTCATCCCTAAAAATATGGACAACAGAGAAGTGTCAGCTTTTACCTTCTGCGAGATGCTCTTCGGCAACCAGAGCTGTCCAGAACCGTCATCCAGGCCTAGGTCTGGACTCCCACAGTGGAAACAGAATCTGAAAACTTTTACTCAGACCCTTGTTAAATCTCCAAATGCTTGGTGTCAACATTTTCAAACACTCAAATGTCTAATTTTCCCACAGATGGGAAATCTGTGATGGTCTTGTGTATATCTACTTACTAGTATGACACATAGGTTTGGGGGAACATGTAGAGTAAGCTTTATCTTCTTTAGTCGTTTTAAAGAAGTCAGACTTTTATATCTTTTCTATTTCTGCTTTTTTAAAGATTTTCATGCCAGGTGAAGCAAAAGCCAGTGTAGAACTGAAGAATGCTACCCTCCAGAGGCCATTGAAATGCTGCAGTAGCTGGTAGACAGCGGCCCTCTGTCAGGAGCATTATTTCATTATTTCATCTCAGTTTACAGAGGATTTACTTCTCAGAAGTTGGGCAAGGTAAGACGGATGCACATTTCACTTAACCTTTTAGATTGCTTCGGGCGGAAATTACCTGATACTTCCAGAGGGAAGGGTGGGTCAGAGATTTCAGTATTCAGGGGGCAGCGAGGATTAACTGGGTTGCCTGGCATGCCTAAAACAGTTACTTAGTAGGGACGAGCACATTTCTACCAGAACACAATGGCCGAGAAGGTCACAAGGAAAACCACACAGTAAGTAAAACATATTTATTTACTTATAAAAGTAAAACAACTGTACCATAAATAACAAAATTCAATAAAACAGAGGTATGAAAAGTAAAGTTCTGTACCCACCCAATTTCATTCTCTTAAAGTAACCGTTGTTAATAATGGCTTGAGATGTATCTTTTGGGGTTATTTATTTTTATTTTTATTTTTTTACTGCATAATATTTGTGACATATGATGCTACTCTGAAGTGTTCTTTTTTTTTTTTTTTAATGTTTTATTTATTTTTGAGAGCAAGAACTCGAGCAGGAGAGGAGCAGAGAGAGAGGGAGACAGAGGATCCGAAGCAGGCTCTGCACTGAGAGCAGTGAGCCTGATGCGGGGCTCGAACTCACAAACTGTGAGATCATGACCTGAGCCAAAATCAGACGCTCAACCACCTGAGCCACCCACGTGCCCCTGAAGTGTTCTTGAATACCTGTGGCTTCATCATGCCTGGCAGATTATAAATAATGCCTGTGTTGTAGATTGGGTCAGATGAGGCTTGGCTGAGAATAATTTTAGTCTGATCTGTGAGCTTTTTACTCCTTTGCTGCTATGTGTCACCCTTCTTTATCTGAAGCTTCCCAGTGGCCTTCCCCCATTCCCAACCAGCTCCCTTTCCTGTATTCTCCCCTTCTTTGGTGGTACCACTGCTCTTAGGGTTACCTGACTTTAGTTAATAAACATAGCTTCATAAACATATTCTGAGGTCCTCCTCTGTGCTGGATCCCTGCTGGGCAGTGGAGACAGAGAGAAAATAGGCCCCATCCCATCCTTCAAAGGGTAGTCATCTTGGACTCCTCCACCATCTCCAGTCGCTTGGCAGGACTAGGACCAGTTCTGCCTGTGCGGCTTCATCCCCTCGCTTCTTTCTCCCATTCTGTCCCTGCCTCGGTCACAGGCTTTCCTTGCCCTCCTGCCTATTGCGGCGGCCTCTCTCTACTCTCCCAGACTCAGTCTAGCCTCCAGTCTGTTCTGCATATCACAGCCAGTTTCATAGCCCAGTCCCTCCCCACTGCCTAGAATGGTGGTTCACAAGTGTGCTCTGCTGACCTTGGGGGTCTTTGAAACCTTTTCAGGGTATCTACAAGGTCAAAACTGTTTTCAGAATAGCACTAAGATGTTATTTGTTGTTGCAGAGCAACAGTGTGTAGAACTGCTAGTGCGTGAGCGTGAGTCCAGGCAGCGGCACAAAGATGTGCTAGCAGCCTCTGTATTCCTCACTGCTACACTCCCAGCTTCTTACAAAATGCCATTTTCACTTAAGAATGTCCTGATGAAGCAATAAAAAGTATTAATTTCAGTGAATCTCAGCCCTGGAGTACACATCTTTTTTTATTCTGGGTGACAGAATGGAAACGCTCACAAAGCACTTCTGTACATGCTGACGTACCCGGGTTGTCTCAAGGCAAAGCGCCTGTGGGATTGTTTGCATTACAAGCTGAACTCTTCATTTTTACTTGAAAGAAGGACTGAGGCTTGAGGAGGCTGCAAAGTAGATAGGGACCTTGGAGGGCCTCGCTGGCCACGTTAATAAGCCCGCGTGATCTGACTCCAGCCTGCCCTTTTCAGCTTTTTATACTACCCTGCTCACCCAAATCCAGTCCTTCACTCCTGCTTTCTCTTTCTAAAGCACACACTCCCTTTACCCGCTCTACCCTTCCTCTGATCATTCCTTCCACCAGGAGATGCAGTGACAGCTCTGAAGAGTGCTTGTGATCCCAGAGTCAGAACAGAGGAAGAAGATGGGCCCGACTCCAGACCCTTTGCCTCTGGGAATCTTGCTGTCACAGCCCTGTTGGGGGCCTGTTGTGAATGACCACCCTGCTGGCACCCTGGGTGGGTGGGGGGGGGGGCTCACACTGCCCACTTCCACAGCAGTTGAATGAGAATCTGCAGTCTGCCTAATGCTGGCCAGCCTTGCAGCACACAACACTCTTGGGAAAAACCTATGAACTACCCTAGCCCCTTGGAATCACACTCCCAGACTGTCATCTGAGTGAGATGATTTCACAGGTGGCTCCTTTCATCTGTCATGCGTTAAATTTGACTAGCTTCTGTTGGAGTGTACTTTTCCTTGACCTTGTCCCCTACACAGTAATGATCCATCAGAAACAAAATCAACCAACTAATAGGTCAGGTGGAAGAAGAACGTAGCTGTGTACCTGATACCCGAACTGCCATGAAATAACGTGGTTGGACTGGTTTGTAGCTCATCCTCCATAATATGCCGAAGCATAAAATGCAAAGTTATCTCCAAGTAAGACAGAGAAACTTATGATTAATCAGATTTCTGATTAATATAATAATGTGGCAGTAATGCTTTTGTATTTATGTAAGCTAGTGCAGGGCTGCCTAGCCTTTTTGACATCACAACACACACAGAAAATGATATTGTTCAGCCCGGTGAGGGGATCAATACCTCATTCACAGCACATCAGTAGGGAAGCTCTGTGCTAAGGTTTCTTTTTTTTTTTTTTTTTTTTAAGGTTTTTAAATAAAAGCATTCTTATTGATGCCTGGCTAACTTTACCCTCCTGCCTTTCAGCATTAATGTTTAAATATAATATTAATAATATTTAATATATGAGGTAATATTAAATATGCTTATAATAATGTAATAGTTAAAAGCTTGACTTTTAAGCCAGTCTATCTAGATTTAAATCCTAGCTCTGCCACTTACTTAGCTACGTGACGATGGGCAAATTAATTAATCTCTTTGTAGCTCAATTTCTTCATCTGTAAAATGTAGATAATAATTATACTTATCTCCTCCAGTTGTGAAGATGAAATAAGTTAGGATATGTAAAATGTGGTGTTTGTAAAATACTTGGGACGTTGCCTGACATATGAAGAGCACCACGTAAGTGTGCCTGCTGTCACTAGTCATTGTGTGCACCATGGCTGCAAGTACTACTCCTTCAGGGACGTCAGCGTCCTGGGCTCCAGCTCCCCAGACCCATCCTCGGTGCCTGCCCCTCGGCCACACATGTGTCAGTCTTAGCTCTTCCTTCAGAGTGCCCACCCCCTTCCTTTCATCTCCTCCGGTCTCCATTGTCTGGGGACCTCCACCAGCTGGTGACTGAGAAGGCATCACTACAAATAATTGTACTCATCACCTTGTTCTCACCTCTGGAGTTCCTTCTCTGGAAAGCCCTTGTGACTGAGGCAAATAACTCTTACAGGGTGGGAAGAGGAGTGAACCATAGTCTTTGAAGAGAACTCTCAAGTACTTGGGAGAGGAGTGTGAGCTAAATTTGCCGAGCTGAGTTAGCCAGCAAAGTCGTGTTCTTAGCGGGGAAATGATCTCCTTTGGTATCACATAGCAGATGCAGGAGCTGGTCGGTTCTCTGAAGTTTCTGTCAAAACATGGAGAACAGATATGGTGATTTGGGGGACAGTTTGGAGAAATGACAGTTCTTTCAGAGGCAGGCCTTGGGGTCACCTGTGGGGAGAACTGTGGATGATGGGTACTTGGCTGTCAGGAACATGTGTTGCTGTTGCAGTCCCACCCAGGTGAATCTCCTCAGTGCCTCCTCAGCTGCTCCGGGAGTTCTGATTCGCGCTGACCAGCCATAATGCTTCTCTTCAGGCTTAGCACATGTTCTTTGTCTGTCTCTCTCCCCAAGCCCACCCTGGCCAGTTCCCATTTATCCCCCAGATGTCAGCTTAGCTGTTCCTTCCTCTAGTTACCAAGCTGAGTTTGATGACTGTCTTCTGCTCCACAGCACCTGCTACTTGCTGTCACACAGCACCTGTCCCCCTCTATTGAAATTGTTTTATACACCAGTGGATTTAAATTCCTAAGGGCAGAGACCGTGTCTTCTCTTGTATTCTCACTGCCTAGCACTGGACAATCTGTAGGTACCCAGTAAATATGGTAGTTGCCGAATGAGTAAGTCAGTAGTGCTCTTATGTTGTGTCTTCTTTGACCCTCACACAGCCTGGTGGTGCAGGCAGCCCGGGCCTTACTCTGACCTTTTTTGTTACATGAAGAAACGGATACTTAGGGAAGCCAAGCAAGCTACCAGAGTGCACACAGTGCTGGAGAGCCAGGATTGAGACTGGTATCTCTCAGGCTCAAATGCTCATGGCATCATATTGTCATATTGGTTTTTACAGAATTTTTCCTTTTAAAAAAATTAGCATTTAAAAAAGATAAAAATTAAAATAGTATTCTATGTTGTTTTCCAGTATTATAAAAATAACATCTTCAGGGCACCGATATTCCTGAAATGTTTTTTCCTCGCTGAATGTTGAATTTCAATACAGAGAAATCTACATACAGTTTTAAATATTGTACGATCAGATTCTAAATTGCAATTTGTGTCGGAGAAAATTTATTGTGTATTTTATTGAAAATAAAACTTGGCTAAAACAATAAGAGCATTAAAAAGTAACACGTTTCATTATATACAATTTGGAGAATGCTGAAATATATAAAGCAGAAAATAAAAATCACCCTATCACACAGAAAACTACTATATAGATTAGAAACATCCTGGACTCGAAAGGTAGCACTGAGTTTGAACTCGCTACACCGCTAACTAGATGTTTGATGTTTGGCAGATTGTTTAACCTCTGAGCCTCAGTTTTCCTCACCTAAAATATGGCAAAATATTTACCTCGTGGGATTATTGTAAGAATTAGAATTATTGTAATGTATGTAAAATACCTAGCATGGTGCCTGGCACATACTAAGCACCTTTTCAAATTTTAGTAGTGTTAACATTTTTATGTATTTCTGTCTGGTATTTCCATACACGTTGCACACACAGATTTACCAAGTGTGTCATTGGGTCATCACAGGGTTGCTGGAAAGGGCAGGTGTTATTTTAAAACCTACCCCACTGATGAGGAAACTGGGGCTCTAAGAGGCAGAGTAGCTTGGCATAACCTTGGTGGTGTGTCTGGTAATCTCTGAGTCAGGGCTCTCACCTTGGTCTCCTGATACCAAGCTCACGTCCTTCCCTGTCAACAGTGTGCTTCCCCTCCAGCTCCAGCTCCACCAGTACACAAATGGTAGACCACCGAGCTCTGACCAAGAGGAAGGTAAGGGCTGGAGGCAGTGGAAGTACTGGGAACCTACACACCAGCTGGGGTCTGTCTGAAAACTTAAAGGAAGTACTCACTTTCTCCTCTAAAATAACACATTGCCCAATCCTATAGCAGACACTAGACTTCTGGCTAGGATCTCCTGGGTCATGGGGCTTTTTCTTAGAAGGAGTTTGTCGGAGAACTCATAGAACTGAATAGCCTTACACTGCATTGTCTGTAGGGAGAGGTGTACTCACATTTCTTTCAGCGTGTGTCCTTGTTACTTGTACCTTGTTACAGGTGACATGCATGCACCTGATATTAAGAGCGTGCATTGTTTCATATCATTTCACTTCAGAGCACATTTTCTGATACCTCATGGGTATCTGATGCTGTGCCGCGGCTTATAGGAGATGCAGAGATGAACAGGCAACAGTCCTGGCCTGTAGGAACACTAGGGAGAGCTCAAGGCTGTCAGTGCTCAACACCAAATTCTGTCAGCACTCTAGTAGAACTTCTAGCAGGGTGTTTGGGAGCAGAGGAGGAGCACTATTAGTTCTATGCAATAATACTGTCTGTTTGCCTGGTGCCTAACTGATTTCCAAAGTGTTTGTACAAACTGAACTCATTCAAAGGGGCACAGCCTTCTGAGCTGGGTTTTGGTGGCTGAGAGGACGTCGTGGGCCAAGGGAAGGAGGTGAGCCAGGGACCAGTGTGATTGTGGAGCCTTACACCTTGAGGAAGCTTTCATCAAATGATTGTGCAATTAATAAATTAAGGACCCACAGCCCCCGCTAGTGGACCGTGATAAAACAGAGTTTATGGACAGGCTCCAGATGGGGACCTATCAACCCCTTGGTAAGATTAGGACACCTCCCCCCTCCCTGTGTAAACAGGGAAGTTAAGCATGTTTTGTTTTGTTGTGTTTTGTTTTTTTATTTCACTGTCTTCCTACATTTTTTTTTCCTCCTAGTTTCAAAAACAACTCTCCTTCAACAAGTTCTGTTTCCAAGGAAAGTGTTAACCATTTGTCCCTTCTGGCGTACCCTCTTCCATTGAAATCCATGCAGAATAGTCCAGGTACTCTATCTTTTTGTGTGTGAAGCCATAAAATCTAATATTGAGTATGTGGCGGTGCTCAGAGGTATGATTCTTCCACAAGAGGCTCCCTCAGCCCTGCTGTGGTAAAAACCAAGTATAAATTGCCGCTAACAGGGTTTTCTAGCTAGAGTCATAAGTATGTCTGAGCATCCCCTGTGAATTATAATGCTGCCAGCTCTCTTGCTGCTCCTCTGCATTGCCTGCCTTTTGGCTGTTTTGCTTGTCCTCAGGCCCTCCATCAGAGTGCAGGCAGGGGAAGGAGAAAGAAGTGAATCCAAAGTCAGTCCGCTCTGCGTTTGCCTCGCAGCACCGATGAGAACATAGATGGGGACAAGGACTGACACAGGACTGCACACAAGGGCAGGGTGAGAGGGACAGTGGTCCCTCCTCCTCTGTCTGCTGTCCCCATGGCCAGTGCCCCTCCCTGGGCTCCTGAAGAGCCCTCTGTGTTTCATCTGTAGAATTTCTCACTGCGTTGGGCAGCTTTTTCCCTTTCATTTACCTTGGGGGGAGGGTGGGTATTGGATGCTGATTCAAGTTGGATTCTTTGAATTCATAACTAGCTACAGTCCCCAGATTTATCTTGTGCTTGAAGCTGTTAGCCAGAGTACTATTTTGAGATCCCCTGTGGACTCCTTTTATCCATGTGTTTATCTGTTCCCTAAAATATCATTGGGGGCACCTGGTGGCTAAGTCGTTTGAACGTCTGACTTCAGCTCAGGTCATGATCTCACAGTTCGTGAGTTCGAGCCCCATATTAGGCTTGCTGCTGTCAGCATGGAGCCTGCTTTGGATCCTCTGTCCCCCTCTCTCAGCCCCACCCTGCTTGTGCTCTCTCTCTATCTCTCAAAAATAAATAAACTTTAAAAAATATTTCAAAAAATGAAGTATAATTGAAGATCTGCTGTCATCAGATCCAAGAATGGAGGAGGAATCGCCCAAACCGGGCTGTCAGACGCTCAGCTGTCTAACTGTGCTTTCCAGGCTGTGGTGTCGACAAGTGCCATCGCTCTGCTTTCTCTTAATGGCTGTTGTGTACGTGCTTCTGAGAACAATGTATAGATGTACATTGGCTCTAATCAATCTTCCTGAGCCGAGTTGCCATTTCTCCGACCGTGTTCAGCCGGAGTCCTCCAAGAAGAAAGTGGGCCCTTCCCCTCAATGGGCAAAGAGCCAGCTTCCATTTCAAAACCTCTTAGGAAAAAAAGAAAAAAATCCAACAAGCCAGAGCCTGTGTTTATTGAAGGTTGGTCTAAAAGTCTGTCATACTGAATGCCCCACCAGTACCCAAGTGCCTCTATTTTAGAAGGATGTAAAGGTTTAATCACCCTGGTGGGGATTTAGACCCAGAGACTTCAGAGAAATCTTATTATTTCTAACTGCAGGCAAAGAGTATTAAGGCTTCACTCTGCATCAGGGGCATGACATGTTCTATAAGTAATTTATCTTTAATAGGGGAAGGCCCTTACTAGAGTGTCTTAGAAACAGTGCTGTGATTGGGCCCTGGTTCCCCGTGCCCCCTTTCTCTCTCCCCTCGTGCCTCCTGCTTATTCTTTCTGTCCCTACCCTTTCCTGCCCAGTGTATCCAGTGTTGAAATGCTTGCCTCACAAATCCTCCCTTGAACATGGGGAGCCTCCCTTTAACCTGCTGGTCAATGAGAGATAATAATGTTTTTGCAATGAATGACCTCATCCAGCAGCCTGATGTAGACCTGTCAGCTGCAGACTTCTGAATGGACCCTAAATGTATCCTCTCAAATAAGGAGCTGAGGGGAAGGGGAGAGTGTTCTCGGGGCTCCACAGGTACTCAGGTCTTTGCTGTTAGACATGAAGTAATTTAGGGCCATCCTCAACCCCATCCCCTGCCCCGTTGTACCTCGAGAGGCTGCTCCACCAAAGGCCTGTGAATCTATGTGCACATCCATTCAGATGTTACTGCATATATGATTTCATTTGCATGGACCCCTCCCAAGCCCACGCCCTTGCTTAGCTCCCTGGGTCCTGCCTTTCTGGTGCTGAGGCAGGAGGACGTCACAGGTGGGACTCTGCTTATGGATTCATTGTTTTTGTTGGGAACTATAGTTTGACTGGTGGCGATCTAGATCCATGTGCTAATGAGCCTGGATAAAGCAAGCTCTGCTATCCTCTTTTAATCTAGCCTGTCTGTCTGAGTTCCTTTCCACAGTTAATGATCTCCTATAATGGCTTTGCCTTTAGTTTTGCCTCCTGGGTCAAACAAATCAATAGTCCTCACAGATATTTAAAAACCATCAGTGTAAAGCTCCTGGGTTCCCCCCCCCACACACTTTTTTTTTCCCTTCTGGGTGAACTTATGGCTTGATCAGTATAGTGATGTTTCCCTTACATCTCTTTTCTCCCAGAGATGGGCAGCAGTGAGCCCCTTCCTATTGCAGAAGGTGACAAGAGGAAAAAGAAGAAGCGGAAGGCCCGGGCCACTGACTCCTTACCAGGAAAGTTTGAAGGTTGGTCACACGACTTCTCAGATCTGGGCCTACGGCTCTACCATATGGCATTCTGGTAGCCCATGGATCTAGGTTAGAGCATGCATCATCTGAGAGCCACCTCATGCTTATCTGTGTGATAGGGATGAAAGATGGGATGGCAAAGCTCCCGGATGGTGTGCTCTGAATGCTTTCAGCACTTCATCAGGGGAACAGGAAGACCAGCTTGTCAGACTTGTATATGGAGTGAGATCACTTGGTGTGTTTCAGCCCTTTTCTGATGTGATCTTTGCCCCCAGCTTGTTCCTGCAGGGGCTGCTGAGATGTAGAACAACCAGGTAAGAGAGAACACCTAGGGCCACAGCTCCAGATGAAAGTTAAATCTTCTATAAGCAGAGGATTTGACTCCTAGAGATTGCAGCTACTTGTGCTGTATGAGTTTGACTCCATTTTAAGAGTTCATGCCGTGTTCAGGTTGTGAGGCACAGATTCAGTGCTGGTCCTGTTATCGCTGGACATGTGATAAAATGAAGTGAATCACTGAACACTTTTGCAAATGGATCAGTAGCTACTCCAGGAGTGACACCTCCCCCCGTCATTTATTGTGTTTCTTTCATCATGAGAACTGAAACAGCTTCCCCTCATGGGCCTTCTTTCCAATGTTGCAGATACACTAGTGAATTGATTGTTTTGTACAGTGATTCTAATAACGAGCCCTTTTATGAATCAGGAATATTTGGGCTTCCAACCACCAGCCTATCCTGACATGCATGAAAGGCTAATGCCAAAGTATCCATTGTGAGAGAAACATGTCATTTAAAATACTTACAAACAACAGTGTACATGCTTATAAACAGTCACAAAACCAAACTGTGATGGACCCAGGAAGGTACTTAGTGTAGGGTTTGTCTTTAACTTAAACGGTAGACATATGTGTATAGGAGGGTCGTGGGGATTGATAAAAGCCTCAAGGTTTTTAGAATAGTTTCCAAATCAACAGGTCTTGCCCTTTCAGTGAACATGAGAGTGTTTCCTGTTATTCAAGGATGGCTTGTGCAATTATAGGCTTCTCATGCTAAAAGTGATAAAATCTAATTTCATGGTTTGCAAGTGTTCTGCTCACTCTGTGGGTTTAAATGCTAGGCTGCCTTGAGAGGAAACAAACTGAAGAATGGAGGTCAAGGGAGGAGGAGGTCAGCTCGGCAAGGCCACGATGGAGCTGTGGCTTTCTTAGGAAGGGGCTCAAAAATTTGTGCTATTTGTGAGCTTAGGCAGGTTACCTGTATGTTCTTTCAACCCAGGCCTATTCCTCTGTTAGAACTGCCCTGACTCAGCACCCTAAAAACCTCAAGGCATCCGTTTGCATCCTACTTCTGTCTCCTGTTTCCTGTGGGTGACTTCTGGAAACTTCTCGAAACCTCCAGTGACTTCTGTGTGTGTTGTAAAATAAAACTGCTTTATTTCCCTTTTATCACCAGTGCCTAGCACAGACGTAGGCACAGAGCAGGTGCTCAAAAAATGAGTAAATGAGTAAATGAATGAATGATGTCCATTTGAATCACACTCCTTCTATGAGGATCCCCCAGTTTCCCTAAACAGATTTAACCTTTCCCTCCCCTTGTTCTTTTTCACTGTGTCTTGTCCCTTTATAATAGTACTTACCACTGCCTGGTTTATTCTGGAGTCATTTGTTGATATGACTGTCTTTCCCACTGGACTGTGACCCTCAAAGGGCAGGGACTATACTTTATTCCTCACTCTGTCGCTATTATGAGTTTAATATGTTGTCCGGCACATAGTGGATGCTCAGGAGGTGTGGGCTGAATTGAAACTCTTTCACTGACCTCATCTCTAAAATGAGGAACAGGATGCCTTCGATGTGGTGTGGCTGTTGAGAAACTGAGTCCTAAGATGGCTGGGACAGTTAATGATCTTCCTCATCACTGAGTGCTGCGGAGCCATTGTGTGTGCCTAGGCTGTCACACAGGGACAGGCAGTGGCAGAAGCTCCTCTTTCCATGATGGCTTGAAAAGGCGTGACTCACCTCGTAATTCCTTTCACCCATTTCACTTCTAGATATGTACAAGCTGACCTCTGAATTGCTTGGAGAGGGAGCCTATGCCAAAGTCCAAGGTGCCGTGAGCCTGCAGAATGGCAAAGAGTATGCTGTCAAAGTGAGTGTCTCATCTGGATGCCAGGCTTTACTTTGCAAATAGGTGTCGCTTGTCCTAAGCCAAATAAATTTTATATTCTGCCATATGGCAACTCAATAAAAATGGAGGCTCCAAAGTTGTATTCACTGGATTCAGCTCTTGGTTTTTCAGCTTACTTGCTGGGTAACATTGGGCAAGTTACTTAACACCCCTGCCCTTCAGTTGCCTTATCTGTAAAATGGGTATAATAATAGAAACTATACAGTATTGATGTAGGGATTGAATAAATATGTGTAAAGTGCTTAGAACAATGCCTGGCCAGTAGTAAGCTGCTTTTGATTATTCTGAAAAATAAAGTAAGCTTCAGGGAGTAGACAACCAGATTTGGAATTAGAAGGCCTACCTGAATCTCTGTTTTAATTTTTTTTTTTAATGTTGATTTATTTTTGACAGAGAGAGAGACAGAGCATGAGTAGGGGAGGGGCATAGAGAGAGAGAGAGGGAGACACAGAATCCAAAGCAGGCTCCAGGCTCTGAGCTGTCATTACAGAGCCCGACGCAGAGCTCGAACCCACAGACCGAGAGATCATGACCTGAGCTGAAGTCAGACGCTCAACCGACTGAGCCACCCAGGCGCCCCATGAATCTCTGTTTTAACAAACTACTACTTGACTTTGGGCAAGTCACTGAACCTACTTAAGCCTCAGTTCCCACATCTCTAAAATGAACACAATAATACCTGCCCTTCCTATCTCATGGAGTGGTTATGAAGATGAAAATAAAAATGAACTGGTAGATTTAGAGACCCTACAAATTATAAAATGCTATAAGTGATGTATAGTATAATAATGAGGACTGAGCACTCAGCTTTGGGGCAGGAGAGGTGGCTCCTTGCTGCATGACCTTGGGGTGGCTCACTCTACCCCTCTGTGCCTCCATTTGCCAGCTCCACGTGGAAGAAGGGATGGATCTCAAAGTGTGGTTCCTGCACCAACAGTGTCAGCATTGCCTGGGAACTTGTCAGAAATTATAGATTATCTGGCTCCATCCCAGACCTACCAAGTCAGAAACTAGGGGTGGACCCAGCAGTTTGATTGTAGCCAGCTCTCCAAGTGGTTCTGACACTTGCTGATGTTGGGGAAGCCCTTATTTAGGGCCATTTTCCATTTAGTGTGGATCAGAATCATCTAGAGAGCTAACAGCACAGAGACCCAGTTTCTTGATAAAGGATAGGGTCTAGGTCTTTGGGTTTTTTGTTTGTTTGTTTATTTGTTGTTGTTGTTGTTGTTGTTTTACCAAGTTCCCCAGGTGATTCTTACACCCACCAAAGTTTGGGAACCACTGATCTGGAAACAAGGTCACATTAAATTCAAGGGGGTAATTCAGGTGTATTTCCCATCATCCACCTGAACGCCCAGGTCAAAGCGCTGCCTCATACAGGCAAACCCAGCCAAAGTGGCTTCTGAAAGAAGTGTTTCTTCTTTTAACCAATTGTCCATAGTCCCAGCTGTGGATTAATGAAGGCAAAACTTCTGCTAAGCCATAGTCCTTGTTGCTGGAGTGTTGCTTCATATGGTAACGAAAGTATTACCTCAATTCCTTTTTGGAAACATCAGTATAAATTACAGGTAATTTTTTAAAAATATGCTTAAGTGTGGCAATAAATCACAAATACAAATTGATTTTCAAATGCATCCATCCAGACCTATTTCTTCGGGGTTGGATCGTAAGAGGAAAACCTGGCCCTCCGTGCCTCCCCCAGCATCTCTGGTGCAAACACAGGACCCTAGCTTGGTAATTCTTTGGATTGAGCAGTTTGGCCCACATCTCGCCTGTCCTTTGGAGGCTCCCTAGAGATGTCCTACTTCTGCCAGCATGGCCCCACAACATTAGTTTTATTACGGCTTCCCTACAGGCATCCAACTGACAAATCCTAGAGTCTCAGGATTGGAATGGAGTTTCAGGATAATCTGGTCCTGAATTTCTTCCATAACTCCTCAAATAGTTGCCTGTGTTCTGCTCCCCCACCTCTGATAGCAGGGGTCCATTACTTCTGCAGAGAAAATAATGCCATTGCTGAATAACTTGCCTGCTACAAGGTTCTTCCTGACTTTGATGCGAAATGATAGGTGAGTGAACAAGTCGAATGGCTTCCGTGCCCTGGCACTACACCTCTCTGACTGCTTAGAAATGGGCCCGCAGTGGTTTACTAACAGACGTGGGCTTGTATAGAACATGACACCTGGACATGGGTGTTTGTGCTGCAGCATATAGGAGTGGTTTGAATATAGCAACCTGGGAATGAAGGAGCAGGATGTCGTTGTCTGTGCTGTGCCCACTCCACACGTGGGACTGTAAAGCAGAGCCGTCTCTGCAGAGGACTTGCCCCCATGTGCGACTTGCGGTGGTCTGGGGCTCAGGAGGGGTCCATGGAGGTGTTTGGAGCTAACCAGTCCCTCCCTACTTAAACCACCTGCCCACCTGTTGGCTCACCCCTTCAGTTCGTACTTGCCAGGCACCCCCAGGTACGGGAGGGAGAGACAACACCCCTCAGCTCCCTGAGAGAAGCTGGACAGGGTACAGACAGGGATAGGATAGCAAGGGCTTTGGAGGCAGCTCTGGACTGGAATGGCAACCCTTTCACCACTTATCAGAGCTGTGGGCAGAATGTTTGACCTCTTCCTGTCTTTTGGATTGTGTTGTAAGAGTTAACTGAGACCATGGACCTGAATTACTTAATGCAGCGCCTGCCGAAGGCCAGGCTCTCTGCAGAACTGCAGAGGTGGGGTCTGAGCTGGGCCTTGGAGCTTTAGTCCCTCTCCACTGTGTCCTCTATCCGCCTTGCTGTTCCTTCAACCCTGGGAGGTCCTTCAGTGGAGGTTGTAAATCTTACCCTTAAGGCAGGAAGAGATGCCCTTGGGGTAGGAGCTGGGTAGAGGTAGCTCTTTATCTTCTTGCCGGCAGCTTCAGTCTCCCCTGGGCAGCTGGGGGCAACCACCCCATGGCTTCCACCGTGTTTGCCTGGCCAGAGTCAAACAGGCCCAGCCAGGCTGGAAATCCCTCAGGCAGGCCAGTCTGTCGTGTTGCCGGCAGAGTCACAGTGCCAGGGTCTACTCCAGGCTTGTGCTTGAAACCGGCTGTGGGCTGAATTGGGCCTTGCAGTCTCCCAGAGGGATCCTGCTGAGACGTGTTTCGAGGTCAGGTGGATATGACAGATTTTATTCTTCCCACAGATCATCGAAAAACAAGCAGGGCACAGTCGGAGTAGGGTATTCCGAGAGGTGGAGACGCTCTATCAGTGTCAAGGAAACAAGTGAGTACAGTCTTGGGTTACTTGCTACTTCTCTTGGGGGGGATACTTAGCCACAGAAAAAGTTCTTTCTCACCACCTCCCGACCCCAGCATTTAGCTCTCACTCCTTGGCTACAACTGCACAGGATTCCTTCTGTCTTTCCGTGTTTAAAAAGAGAGAGTGGGGACAGAAGCAGTAGTGGCCTTTGCTTCTGTTCAGGCTGCAATACAGGCAAGTTGGAAGAGTGAGCAATCTGAGTGAGGGGCTGGGAGAAAATTGGGATTCTGTTTCTTTCAAGTGCCTGTGGGAACCAGGCCGACGGAGTGTCTGTCCCCCGACACGCAACTTTAGGGCCCAGCTGTAATGACTAGGTGAGGATGTGTTCCGTTCCTAGCATACCTGTGTCTGTGTGGCCACTGCTCAGGCGGAAGAAGCTGCCGGGCACTGTGCTGGACAGCTGGGCCAAAGTGGTCTCCAAGCCCCGCCTCAGCCTGCTCACCACCAGCTCCAAATGAGCGGCTGTCCCACGGTGGCTTTAAATCAGGGTCACCTCTAAGACTCTGCTTCCCACTCTCTCTCCCTGCACAGCAGGGTCAGCGGGGAGCCAGCGGCCAGGTATTGATGGCTTTGTCATTAAGCTTGGAGGGGGGGGGGGGGCTGCTGTTGATTTAACTCCAGGCGCTACCTCCACAATCTTCTTTCAAATCAGGCCATTTCAGTCATCTTATTTGGATGCCTTCACACCAGTAAAAGCCTGGTGTCTCCCAAAGTGGTCAGCATTTTTTTATGAGGGACAGATTTTTATTTTCAGCCCTGCAGCTTCTGAGTTCAGCATTAGAGACTCTACTTGGTTTATTTCGTTCTTTAAAAGAAAAAAAGCCCCCAACACCTCCGATATCCAGGCTGGTGGCTTCCCTCCTGAGTTACAAGACGACCTTGTTGGCAGAGCCCGGTAATGCGCAGGCAGACAGAGAGTGCTCACCGGGGAAGGCCACAAGTGCTGCGGTGGCGGGGAACGCGGCCGTTTCATTAAGCAGCGCTTAGCAGTCAGGGTCTAGCGGTGCCCACGTTAGGCCCCAAGTCTATTTGACAGATGTTTCCATTTTCTCCAGGCAATGTAAATACTGCCCCGTGATTTATGGGCAAGAGGGAGGGCAAGTAATTATTTGCTGCCTGCCTCCAGGACACACACCTACTATTCAGTGTTATTAGCCGCAATTGCTTCCAGTCGGCTGCAGATTTTATTCAGTTTAATGTGACCAGGACTTTTTTATAACTCTACCTAGTGGGTTTTAGGGTTGGGGTTTGACAGCACAGGCTTGGTGAAAACACCAGAGACCGAACATTATGGAAAGATAAGGTGACCTGAGTCTTGCTAACACCACTGGCTACTTCTCAAACATGGGTCTTTAATAAGCATTCTGATTTGAAGCTGATTTCTGCCCTGCTACAGGGCGTTGTGAATGTTTTTTCATTGTATATTTGTAAGCGGGCTTTAATATATGATACCATTTTCCTTTTTTTCCCCCTTTCCTCCTATTTTTTTGTTTTCCTATTTAAGGAACATTTTGGAGCTGATTGAGTTCTTTGAAGATGACACAAGGTTTTACTTGGTCTTTGAGAAATTGCAAGGAGGTACTTACTGTTGAGTATGTGTTTGGACTTCTGATTAAGACCCAGAACGGTGATCATCCATCACGAATCCCAGAGACTTCTAAAATGAGTCAAGCTAATAAAAAGGATGAAGGACTTAAAACTGCCCTTGATTTGGGAGAAGGGAGGCCGGAGGGAAGGATGATAATTAGCATTTTGCAGAGCCTAGAATGTCACCTGTGTGGGCATTCTAAAAATGCCTTCTCATTATAATAGGACTCATATATAGATACATTTACTTATCAATTTATCAATCCAGTGTTTTGACATGTTCTCTATTTAAATTAATTGTGGGGTGGAAGCTCTTGCATACATTGTGAAGGCCAGAAAGGCTCACCAGAGGAACGGAGGGTCCCATGGCTTAGGACATAGACCCAGGATAGAGAGGAGGCCTGAGAATCTGGATCCTTCAGATGGAAAGATGCCACTCTTAACCATCACCACTACTGCCATCTCCCACGCACATAGTCACTGGAATGTCTGTTGAAGTTGCTTTCCTGACGTAGAGAAGGGGATAGAGGAGCCCTTGCCCTCACCATCATTCATCCAGCCCGAGGACAGATCTGCAGGGTACAGGTTAGGGGGGCTATCTGGAGCTGAGTGGAGGGCCATGTGGAGGGGTTTGGTGGCTAAGGGAACATGCTTTAGAAACCAGTAAAGCTGAGTTTAAGTATAGCTCCATCACTTACTAGCTGTGTGACCTTGGGCAAGTCACATAACCTTTCTAAACCTTTCTAAACAATGTTCTCATCTATAAAATAGGGATAATGACAGTACCTACCCTCTCTGATAGCTCTGAAGATTAAATGAGATCATTCATGTGAAATGCTTCGCACAGTGCCCCATAGGCACTAAGGGGTCAATAAATGTCAGCTGTTAATATTATGAAAATAATAGGGTGTACTGGAGGCTATCTTAGAAGCAAGTAGCATGTCACTCTCTATCTTCCGCTTTAACAAATTTGGAAGCAAGCGACTCACTAGAGTAGAGCAAGCCTGAGACCTAGCCAGGAGCCAGTTTTCTGGCAATGTTTCTTAGCATGCTGGGATCCTTTCATTGTTTAATCTGGCAAGTGAGAGATCTTTCATCCCCTCCCCATGCCAAAAACCAGCGATAAGTAAACACGTGCCATTTTTAAGATACAGAGATGATACCTCCAGCTTCCAGGAGTGAGCATAGACCACATGGAGCCAGGCCATGTGCTCCTGCCCTGCCCAACAACACCGAGACATTACATTTGAAATGCTAGGGGTCATCTATAACCGTATTGCTTAGAGTGCAACCCTACTGAGGCTAGACCCAGTGGGAAAAGAGATTGTGGATGGCTCAGGGCAGCCCATGCCCCCAGCAGTCAGACCACACATCTGGTTCAGGGGATGTGCACAGGTTCTCCAGTCAGACTTAGTGGGCTTACGTCCTCATGCCTCCACTTAGTGGGGTGTCATCTTAGCAAGTGGCTTACCCATTCTTGGCTTTAGGTTCCCCACCTGTAAAATGAGGATAGCTGTATTTTATACATTTCATACAGTTATGGTGAGGCTAAGATAATCTGTTCAAGAGTATTACTTAGTGCCTGGCACATAGTAACCACTCAATAAATGTTAGCCATTGCCAACAAAGTAGTAACAATGATATTAATAATAAATAGGAAAATTCAGAGGGAAAGTACTTTCCCCCCTTTTTCTAGACCTTTACATATCTGGTGAGGGTGTGGAATTTCTGTTTAAAGGCTCATGCTCTTGTTTGGATCTGAGATCAAATGCAGAGGAGGTAAAGTTCCTGTGGAGAGGCTCCCAACCCTATGTGGATTCACTTTTAGTTCTTTCTTATTTCATAAGTCAGACCTGCCCTGATGGTGCTAGTATTTTTGGTCATTTAAATAGTTGTTTGCTGTCCCTTCTGTGCTCATCACGGGCAGGTACAGAAGACAGCAGTGCAGTTCTGTTCCATCCAGTTCTGTGCTCGTGTCTCCTCGGTGCCAGGTACCAAATGGGCGCTGGACATTTAGTGATGAATAAGCCTGTGTCCCCACCCCAAACTTGTGAAAACTGGCCTCTGAGAATTTATACTTCCTAAGGCCCGAAAAGGCATAGCTGTGTGTCTCCTCTGCTCCCCAGGCTCCATCCTGGCCCACATCCAGAAGCAGAAGCACTTCAATGAGCGAGAAGCCAGCCGAGTGGTGCGGGATGTGGCCGCTGCCCTTGACTTCCTGCACACCAAAGGTGAACCAAGCCTTCGCCTCAGTGATTGGGTTGGGCCAGCCAGCCTCTGAGGATGGAGGGAGAGGAGCTGGGCCAGGAGCTGGTACAGCCGGCAGGCCCACCCGTGAGGGTGAGGGAGCAAACCAGGATGGCACTAGGCTTCTGATGTGGATGGTGGGCAGATGTGGCGCTTTTAAGAAGGGGAAGGAGCAGGGAGGAAAAAGTAAATTTCATGTTGAACAAGATGTGTGAGCGTGTGGGTATGGATGATCTCCTTCTCCTGTCCTAGTGAAGAGTGCGAGCCTCATCATAACACTACTATTCCAGTGTAGATATGTGGGTGTTACTCTTTCTAGTCTTTAACATACGTCACCTGCATCTCTCCAGAATCAGCATGATAGTATGTACCTAGTTTTGTATCTTGTTTGTCATAAATGGAAAATGCGTTTTTCTACTAACATGGTTGAGGTATCTGTTGAACATCGCGATGGTAAATCACAGGTTGCTATTGTCCAAATTACACTTCAGTTAACAGTCCCTTATCTAAAACTGATTATTTCAGAACTTTTATAGTGAATTAAATCTTTTTGCAAATTAAATGTTTTTGTATTTCCATAAATATGTTTGACTATTACATTTTTTTAAATGTTTATTTACTTATTTTGAGAGAGAGAGAGAGAGGAGGGGCAGAGAGAAAGGGAGAGAGAATCCCAAGCAGGCTGTGCTGTGTCAGTGCAGAGCCCAGTGCAGGGCTCGAACTCATGAACCATGAGATCGTGACCTGAACTGAAATCAAGTTTTGGACACTTAACCGACTGAGCCACCCAGGCACCCTTGATTATTATATTTTTTAAATTTGCCTAACAGCAGTGCCACGGAAAAATGAATTCTGGCTTCACTTTTTACCCACTATGTGCTCTCTCGGTAATAATGCCAACCCACAGAGTGATGGTGTGAAGAGAGAGAGTTACATCATCAACAGCAGTTAACACTCACATAGTCAGTGTTAGGCACTATTCTAACTCACTTACGGAATTGCGTGCAGCCTGTGTCTGTGTTGTGTATGTATAGCACAGTTGGAGCGAAGTGCCCGGCACTTAGTAGCTCAGTAATGTTATCTTCTCCACCCTTAACCCCTGCCGGGCAGAAGTATTTTTATTCCTAATATTAATTCCCTTAAAATAAAGCATTGTGTCTGGTGGGGGATGTGGGTGGAACGAATAATCTGGGACTTAGCTCTGCTCCCTTCCGCTATTGTGGGTATGGGCCAGCCACACTGGTTGCAAGAGACCACTTGTAGGCATGCTGGGTGCACAGAGCCGGGTGGCATGTGTGCAAGGAAGTTCAGCCTCACTGGTCCCGCCTTGTTTCCCTCCATGGCTCAAGGGAGATCTCCGTGTCGACAGTGCCCGTGTTGGGCACCTGACTTGCACGTGGGACGAAAGTTCCTAGGAGGGGCATCTGTACTTTCCCCCGCATGATGAATAGCACCAGTTCTGTTTCTGAAAGCTGGGATGCATGTAGGTAACACCTGCTTGACAAAGATTTACAACTGTTCCCCAAGCTGCCTCTGTAGATTGCAAAACTGGGTCACGCTTTTTGCAAGATCCATACCTTAGAGGGGGGTAAAGGCGGTTTTATTTTTTATTTATTTATTTTTTAATTTTTTTAGAAGAATGCACTAAAGGGAACTGAGCTGGTGTGTCTTAGGAGTTCTGAAGTGCTTGTTAACATCTAGCTGGCCAGCTGCCCATGTGACTTGAAGTTGGAGGGGATGAAAAACGATTTCCAGCTGAACTTGGCTGTTTTCTAAATAACTTCATGCTGGGAAGATGAATTGGGCAAGAATGGGTCAGCCCTGAAACAAGTTCTACACTTTTAAATACTGGACACACTGCAGCTTAACCTCTGGGAAATGAACCAGAGCAGGTCGATGGCTGGTGTGCTCACAAAGGCAGGCCCATTATTACAGCATGGCGCTCAGTTCTCAGGCTGGGGGACAACTGGGCCATCGGCACCTATTTGGAGAGCAGGACTCCATGTGTGGCTCGTGATCCTTCTGTGGGAGCACTTGCTGTAATGGAAAATATCTTTCACTTTTAGTGCAGCAAGCTGTAGCCCGACTCAATTTGTGCAGCCTGGACAGAGCTGCTCTGGGTTCTCATTCAATTAGGTGACTGATGAAGTTACTCAGCCTGCTGGAGCTCAGGTTTTCCCTCCCTCACGAAGTGCCTTGGGTGGGCTGGGCCTTTGGCTCCTACCAGGGAATTGGAGGGCTGCCCAAGAACTTGGTCATCGAGGGAGTTTTAGGAAAGCAGATTCTGCTTTTCCATCTTACTCCATGAATCCTCTGCTACTTTCCAGTACTTCTGGGCACTAGCTGTTTGGCTCTCGCTCAACCTTCCAGCCTTTCTGTCTCTGAACTGTGCATTCTGCAGGAGGAGAGAGGGATCAAGGTTTCTGTGTCCGCCATGGCCCTATGAGTTGGTTCTTTGTCCCTGTCTTTGGTCAGAAGGTGGTTTTCCCCCAGGTGCCCTCTTGGCCAGGTCAGCAGCCTTGAGCGCCTCATGGAGTAAGCTGCTATCTGCAGGAGGTCTGGTCAAAATGCAGGGCAGGTGTCTCTTAAGAACAGCACCCTCGGCCAAAGCAGTCCTTGCTGTGCTTCTAGCATGACTATTTTGGACATGCAGCGCGGGTGAGAAAGGGATTGGACAAGCTTTGGAAGATTTGTTAACTAACACTTGGCGCTCTGACCATTCAGGGAGTCCCGCTTAGGGAATCATCTTTAATACACATTGGCCACCCAAGAAGAAATGAGGTAGAGCAGCCTCAGTCTCCCCAGATGCTCTTAAACAAGGCACTAATTATTTCTGCATTGCTGTCCCAGCATGGCCATTTGCAGGGCTCTTTGCTTCATATTAGCTTCTTATTCTTGGTCGTCCCTGCGGTGCTGAGGAGTAGGCTGGCTGGGATTCGTTCGGCCCAACTTACCCCTGCCAGACTTCTAAAGCTTTGGCTTCGAAAGAGCTTGCAGAATCAACTGTGCTTTTTGGTTCGTCTCCGGTTACTCCTGCCTCCTGCAGCTCGTTGATTTTTTAATGTACCATAATTGGGAATTAATCTGCGAACAACAGCATTTGGAAAAAATTAATTGTGTGTGGAATGTTTGATAATTATGTGCGTATGTTAACCCTTTCTTTGCTCTTTGTCATTTCAGGCATTGCTCACCGCGATCTGAAGCCAGAAAATATATTGTGTGAGTCTCCAGAAAAGGTACGTAGGGCTGACTTGGGAGATTACAGTTTACACTGATGTGGGGAAGCCACTTCCACTTTCCTTTGGGTTGTTAGCAGCACCATCGGCCTTGGATACCAACCTGAGCTGATTGTTATGAACCTGTGAGAATGTTATGCCTACTGTGTGGCGTTTCTGCCTTCCCAGTTGGCTTCCTCCCTGTCTCTTCCTTGCTCTTTATCAATAGTGTGATCGGCTTAAGCCTGAGAGTTTATAAAATACATGGGACCTGCACAGAACGAATGTTTTCTAGTCCAGTCTTTAGAGCAATTGATGTGAGTCATAAACAACAACTCAATCTTCTGGGAAGCAAATCTCTGCCTAAAAATGATGCTTGTGTTACGGTACACACACCAGCTAGTGTCCACCACTTGAAGTGATAATTAGGAAGCAAGTTCTTAAGAAGGGTTTCTGTTTCCGTTTTTGTTTCCAGAAGTGCCCATTAATAAGAAGACACATTTGGTGTTGAACAGATGCCACATACTTTAAACTTTACCTCAACCTACTAGTAAATGGAAGTGTTTGCCCTTCTGTAAGCATGTATCAATTTGACAAATTCTGTGTTTGTTGGAGGGACTGAGGCCCTGTCGGCACACATTCATGGCTCTGTGTACGTATAAGAGTGTATACATATGAACACACATATTGGTCTGACTGAAGGGATAGCTCACAAGCAGGAATGGCTTCGAGTGAATGTGGGAGCCAGCCTGCTACTTACAGCTCTTTTGTGGGGATAGTAATACGTTAGCTCAGATAAGATCTTGTGACTTCCTGTCAGTGGCTCTGGCAGAAGACTTTATGATTTGTCACTATTACCATTATGATTATTAGTAATAACCCTAGCTAACATTTCTTGAGTACTTACGTTGTGCCTGGCACTTACACTCAGCTGATAAATAGTATAGATTAAAACTAAGGTGGTCTCACCCCAGAACCCCACAGGCGTTCTAAACCACTCTGTTGCCTCTGATTTACAATATGCTTTCATGTCATTTATCCTTTCATTTGATCTTAATGGTGCAGGATTGTTGCCCCTTTTCTGTGGTTGAAAACTAAAACTAAGAATGCCTGAGCATCAAAAGACATTATCAAGAAAATGAAATGATAAGCCACAGAATGGGAGAGAATGTTTGCAAATAATGTATCTGATAAGAGTTTAATATCCAAAATGTATAAAGAACTTCTAAACCTCGACATCAGAAATACAGCCCAAGTTTAAAAATGGGCAAAGGACTTGAATAGAAATTTCTCCCCCAAAAAAGTATACAAATGGCCATTATACATATGAAAAGATGCTCAACATCCTTAGTCATTAGGGAAATGCTAATTGAAACCACAATTAGATACCACTTTGCAGCTACTAGGATGGTTAGAATTTTAAAAAGAAGGAAAAAAATAGGTAGGAGTGTAAAACAGTGCTGCTACCATGGAAAGCATTCTGGCGGTTCCTCAAAGAGCTAAACACAGAATTACCACACCGCTCAGCAATTCCACACCTGGGTATAATACCCAAAAGAATTGAAAACAGAGGTTTGAACTTGAACATCAGTGTTCATTGGAGCGTTATTCACAATAGCCAAAAGCTGGAAACAACCCAAGTGTCCATCAACAACAGGTAAATGGATAAACAAAACGTGGCTTGTCCATGCAATGGTATGTTGTCCAGCCGTACAACAGGATGAAGTTCCGATCCATGCCACATCATGGATGAACGTTGAAAACAGTATGCTAAGTGAAATAAGCCAGACACAAAAAGACAGATACTGTGTGATTCTACTTACATGAAATATCTGAAATAGCCAAATTCATACAGACGGAAAGTAGGTTAGACATTACTAAGGAGAGGGGGGAATGGGGAATTACTATCAAATGGTTTCTGTTTGGGATGATGGAAAAGTTTTGGAAACAGGTACTGGTGATGGTTGCACAACAGTATGAATGTAATTATTGCCACTGGGTTATTTTCTGTTCTACATATTTTACCACCACCACAACAAAAACAGAGAGGCTAAGTGAAAAAGAAAAGAAAATAGAAGAAGGAGAAGAAGGGAAGAAGGAGGAAGGGAAGGGAAAGGAAAGAAAGGAAGGGAGGAAGAAAAGTTGAGAGACTGTCCTGGCTTCCCTAGCAGGTTAAACGGCTAAAGCTGGGACTCCCAAAACCAGCATTTTGGAGTGGCTCACTGGGCTGCCTCCACCACGCAGGCCACTCGCCTGCTTGCACACAAAGTGCCCTCCCGGTTGGCTCCAGAGATGACTAATGCTGTCTGTGGTTTCAGGGGCAACATCCAGTATGGGTGACCAGCCATCCCAGCCTGCTTGGGCCTGTAGGCTTTCCCAGGATACATAACTTTCGGTGCTCAAACAACAAAGTCTCAAGCAAGCAAAAACAAGTTGGTCACCCTGAGACACCGGAGGTCATGCCCTGCACTGAACAGGCCACAAGGAGTCTTTCAGGAATACATACTTCTCAGATTCTGCAACCTATACCATCATTTGTCATTTGTGGGCAAGAGTTCCATAGGCTTCCTGCTTGTTTTACTAAGTGCACAGCAGTCTGACACCACGTAGTGTGCACATTTTTCCTTAGGAAGTGAGGAAGGGTGTGGGGCAGAGGGCACCTTAGGATAAATCCTCAGGTGATTTCTAGTTAACCCAAGGACAGCAAACATGACCTAACAGATAAAGCTGGGCTTCAGCATGGTGGCCATATAAACATAGAGACAGAGAGACAGAGAGAGAGAGAAAGAGAGAGGGAGAGAGAATGCATCCCCGAGGGCAAGAGCAAGAGTGAGCCAGTGAGAGGCCCCCCCTCCTACATGAGGGGAGGGAGTGAGAGGGGGTAAGTGTGTCACAGTCACACTGGTCTCCTCCTGCCCTTGGGTTTCTTATATTTGTAACCTTGTTTTCGGCTTTCCTTTTCAGGTGTCTCCGGTGAAAATCTGTGACTTTGACTTGGGCAGTGGGGTGAAACTGAACAACTCCTGTACCCCCATAACCACACCAGAGCTGACCACTCCAGTATGTATGGCTGGGCACCCTGTACCACCTCCTTCGGGGCTCCTGTCATTTGGAGTACCCACAACCCAAAGCTGGAGTGCAGAACAGGGGCTAAGGAAGGAAAACCGAGTGTATCTACATCATTGCCATCTGCCTGAGTTGTCATCTGGCCACTGCATAGTGGGCCACCCCCCCCCCCACCCTGCCAGTGCTTAACTGCTGATGAAAGAACTTGCAGTGTGGGGTGGGTCCTCTGCCAATGATGGGACAGATTGTATCTATGAGAACAGGCTGAGCCCTGACTCCTGACCCAGGTAAAGACAGACACTGTCCCAGGCCAGCCCTTTGCACATGGGCACATGGTAGCTCTGAGAGTTCCACTGTGCCCGGCAGCATCTGGGCGCATCCCCCTGTGATGGAGGACAGGAGTGTGGTCTCTCTGTGGCACAAACCGAGAGGTCCCGGCTCCCTGCACATAGGATCACTTGGCTGAGTTATCCTGCGGCTTCCTTCACTTCACATTTCATGCCCAGATGTGCAGCTGGGAGCTGTCCTTCCTAAGACGTCTCTTGTACACACCTGATGTACTACAATTATTGTGAGGCTTTTCAGATTTGCATGCTTCGTAAGTGAATTTTCCTAATACCCTTTTTTAAGACATGCATTTCAGTATGCTCGTGTCTTATTCTAATCAACATTATTAGAAATGTTTCCATATTAGCTTCTACTACACCGAACTACCTTGTTCTCAAAGTCATTAACTCTAATTACCAATAACAGAAAGTCCTTTCTCCATTTCCCATCTTCCCATGTAATTAGTTGTGTGTGTGTTGGAGGCCAGGGAGGTATCTCTTGGCGAGCCTGAAATAATGAAGAAGGGAGCAAAAAGTATTTGTTTTGTTTTTATCAGCATTTTCCATGCAAGGATGGGAGGAAGGAATCCTGAATTCTTATACTTGGTTACCACTGATGTGCTTGAACCAAATCCCTGCCCCATCCTAGTCCTTGGTGTTCCCATCTATAAATGGGAGAAGCAGGGAGGTTGGATTTGTTCTAAGAGCTGTTCCAGCTTTGATGGACTCTTAATTCTAAATTCTTACTCCTCCTTGGTCTAAAATGACAGAGAAGCTTGGCAGGGCTTCACCTGAAGAACTTCTTGCCTTATGGGATTACATGTCCACAGACCCCCTCCCAGAGCCATGCCCCTGGTACAGCCAGGTGCCTGTATATTAGGTGACTGTCTGCAGAGAGCTGAGGCAGAGAGACTCCTGCAGCTTCTTGACCAGGAGCCTCTGCCTACTGGAGAAGGACCTGAAAAGATAAGTGACCTGGAACTGGTCATGTGATCGTGAGGAATGCTAGGATTCCATTTACAAATGTTCAGTTGGCCCAGCTTTTCTAAGTGCCTTGGTGGCATCAGGCGAGCCCTCTGGTGGCTTTCCTGACAGCTTCTTGCTCTGCAACCCCATCCTCTTGCTCAAGTCCCATTTCATTCTGCTCTTCGCCATCTCCTCTCCCTGTGACTAAGCCTCTCCCTTCTCTGCCATTTCCCCTCCCCAACCTTGGCCCCCACAGTGTGGTTCCGCAGAATACATGGCCCCGGAGGTGGTGGAGGTCTTCAGGGACGAGGCCACTTTTTACGACAAGCGCTGTGACCTGTGGAGCCTGGGCGTGGTCCTCTACATCATGCTGAGTGGCTACCCCCCCTTTGTAGGTCACTGCGGGGCTGACTGTGGCTGGGACCGGGGAGAGGTCTGCAGGGTGTGCCAGGTGAGCACAGCACCGGTACGCCCTGCACAGGGCCTGCTGGGCGGGGATCAGCATGCTTGTGGGATGCCCAGCAGGACTGGGCTGAGGGTTGTTCCTGCTCTGGAAGGGGGTCTATAGTGCCCCTTCCCTCTTTTGTCCAAGGGCCAGTGACAGGGTGAGAGGGAGACAGTGGGGCACTCAGCCCAGCTGGGAGCTCAGAGGAAGATTGTTAGAAAAGACCATACCTGAGCTGAGTCTTAAAACATGAGTCTAGCCCAGGGACAGAGGGGCAAGGAATAGAAGCAGAAGCAGCAGCGCCAGCAAAGACACAGAGGTGTGAAACAGCGGCATGTGTATAGGGAAGGAGGGTAGAATTGTAAGGTTGAGGGTTGGGGAGGTGAGACCAGACAGGTTGCGAGGAACCCATTTGTGGGGGCCCCATACGAAGGGCTAAGGAATTGGGGCTGTGTTCCCTAGTTGGTCTTCCCCAGGTGTCACCTACCTAGCCCCCCAGGTGGCCTAGCCATCTGTGCCCGCCAGGGGCATTCTGCGTGGCCTGATGATTTAGTGGGGACAGGGGAGCCGGGGAGGGCCCTGGCCTGTGGCATCCTCAAGCCCTGAGTTGCAGCTTCAGCTGAGGTCAATGGGACGTGGGGTGACCAAATCAATGGCAGCCACATCCTGCTTATTCCCTGGTAGTGTGGCCTCAGGAGGAATCTTCTTTACCTAGAACAAGCTGTTTGAGAGCATCCAGGAAGGCAAGTATGAGTTTCCTGACAAGGACTGGGCACACATCTCCAGCGAGGCCAAAGACCTCATCTCCAAGCTCCTGGTTCGAGATGCAAAGCAGAGACTGAGTGCCGCCCAAGTTCTGCAGCACCCCTGGGTGCAGGGGGTGAGTAACCCAGGGCAGGGTGGCCATCCACCTCCTCGGGCCTGGAGTGTGGCCATGAGGTAGCTTTTATAGGAGCAAGTACAGGACAGCAGCCCAGGTGTCTGACTTCAGCTGGAGGGAGACTATACGGCAGCTTCAGTCCCTGCACATGTGGAGTGAACTGGCCACTGAAGGAGCCACGTACTGGTCATAGACTTGGCTCTAATCTTGGCCTCAGACGAAGCTCCTAACTGACCCATGCCTCTCAGGAATGGACAGAGGCCTCTGGGGGATTTGGCTCATGCATCCTACCATTGGCAGAGGCACACGGTCTGGTATTGGCATTTGGGGTCTGTGGTACCCTCCCCTTATACAGACATATCATTAGCTGGGAATGCCCAGAAGCAGGGCCTTGGTGCCCTGCTTGCAGTGAGGATGCACTGGGGGCACATAGGTTCTCCATGTGGTCCTGGAGTGCAGCTTGCCTAAAAGGCAACGGTGGTGGTTTCCCCAAACTAAAGATCCAAGTCCTTACTAGAAAATATTTTTTTTAATGTTTGTTTATATTTTAGAGAGCGAGAGCAGGGAAAGGGCAGAGAGAGAGGGAGACAGAGGATCTGCAGCGGGCTCTGTGCCATCAGCAGACAGCCTGATGCAGGGCTGGAACTCACAGAACTATGAGATCATGACCTGAGCTGAAGTCAGCCGCTTAACCGACTGAGCCACCCAGGCGCCCCTACCAGGAGACATTTTTAACCGTCCTCCTCAGTTAGTCATGGTACCTGACATCTGCCCCTCTAAGGGGTCTGCTACACCTCCTGTGATTCACTGTGTCATTGGTCTGCCAGGCCCTACCCAACCTCAGTGGCCCTGCCAGTGGAAGGGAGCAAACATTGCCAGCCCCATGTTACAGGGGTACCCAATCCAAGAATCTCTGAATGGCTAATTCCCAGCCACCCAAGAGTTGCTGTCTTTACTGAGCACCTGCCCCATGCCGGACTCTGCAATCCTGGGATGAGCAAGACCCAATCCCTGTCTTCATGTTCTAGTGGGAAGAAGGAGACAGGAATAAATGATGTGATAGCGTAACGAATGCTTATCAAAAGGACAAGGGTCCAGCCTCTGCTTGGGACAGGGGGAGGGAGGTGGCATGGGTGGGAGTATAAATGCTTCCTTCACAGGGGAAGCGACCCTCAGGCTGGGTCTTGGAGGAAGGTTAGGACTCTGCCAGGCACAGGGAGTGGCTCTCCATGCAGAGGCAGCTGGGTTCAAGCTGGGCCTTTCTTGCTCTCTCCTTGGAAGGTCTGACCCCACAGGCAAGCTCGACCAAGTCTCTGTGCTGGGCCAGGAGCCTCTAGTAATGTACCCACCCTGTGCTGGGGTGGGCAGGGGCAGCTCTTGAGGGAGGGAACAGTGCTTACCCCCGCATCTGTCCTTCCCATTCTAGCAAGCTCCAGAAAGGGGACTCCCCACGCCGCGAATCCTCCAGAGGTAAATGCCCGATGCCCCTTCTTTGGCTTTGACTGTCCCTCAAACTTTCAGCCACATTGGGATGGAGGTGGGGACAGGGAGCCCATCTCTAGGCTCAGGTGTCCTCCTCCTGGAGGGGCTCCCCAGTCTGCCTACTCTGCACGTCTCTTCCTCTTTCCCCTCTTCTCTTCTGCCACCTGATGGCCTCCTCTGCAGGAGAAAAACCTGTTTCCATATCCACTCACATCCTAACTAGAAATCAACATTTACAGTCCAAAGACCTTCTCTGTGGGTTATTCACCCCAGGGTTTCCTACTGCTGCTCTGGTTGTAGTAGCAGGCTGGAGGTGCTGTAAAGTGCTGGGACGGGTTGTCCTGTCACCACTAGGCACAATAGGAATGGCCACTGGAAAGTAAATACATACTACGTGCCAGATATGCTGCTAAGAGCTGTGCAGAGATGCTATTCATAATCTGTAGGATAAATTTAAAAGAGAGGTTTACCTATTACCCCCATATTGTGGATGAGAAAACTGAGAGCAGAGAGATTATGGTAACTTACTCAGGGCCACACAGTAGCCTTGGGAGTTGGACTTTGAACCCGGATCTGTTGGACTCTAGTCCTTTTAACACTAGGTCATGTTCCTAGTGAGCACTGCCCTATTCCCAAAGGACCAGGGCTACCACGTTGTGGGGACCCCTCCAGGAACCAACCTCATGACCAGTTTCTGGGAGTCACACAGGGAGGTCTTACACCACTGTAGTCTCCATTCATGTGAGCCAGAATGCTACTGCCCAGCTTGGTTCCTAGCTGATTCTCTAGAGCTGTGTCCAGGGGCCTTGAGGCTCCAAACCTCTGGTCCACCTTAGAGGATGTATTTGGTAGACCCACGGTGCCTGCTGTAGGCTAGCCCTGAGCTGAGCCCTGGGGACACAGACATAAAGGCACAGCCCCTGCTCTTGGCGCTCTATGCCCTGACAGGGGAGAGGGGATATATGGGTGCGTACTTCGTGTGCCGCGCCTTTCCTCTGGGAGAGCTGGGTGTGGAGCATGAGAGCTCAGAGGAGGGTGTTCTGAATAGAAGGGGGCATTTGTCCCAACTCTGAAGTCTTAGGACTGTAGTTGAGGCTCAAAACCATTCCAGCCTCAGTGAAATCAGATTCTGAACCCGGGCAAGAATGACTTCTGGGGGAAGCCACCCAGAAAAAGCTGCCGGGGGTCTGGGAGGCAGCCAGCCAGGGCGCTGAGCCCCTCTTCCCTCTGCTCTGTGCTGCCCGCCCCTCTAGAAATAGCAGCACGATGGACCTGACACTCTTCGCGGCCGAGGCCATCGCCCTTAACCGCCAGCTTTCTCAGCGCGAGGAAGACGAGCTGGCAGAGGAGTCCCTGGCTGAGGGCTTGTGCTCGGTGAGGCTTTCTCCTCCATGCAAGTCACGCCTGGCCCGGCGGAGGGCCCTGGCCCAGGCAGGCCGCAGTGATGACCTGGAACTGTGTCCAACTCCCACCACACTCTGACCCACTCCAGCCACAACCTCCAGGACCTCAGCCTGCCCGGGCTTGGCCAAAGTCTGCAGAGCAAGTAGAGCGAGCTGCTCTGTGGCTCCGTCCAGGCCACCCAACCCCCCATTTCCCCAGAGTCCTCAAGGAAAAAGCTCTTTCCAAAGGGGTTGTCTTTGAAAAGGAAAGCAATCACTTGTCACTTTGCATAATCGCCTGCAGCAGGGACATCTCTGCTGGGCTCCTGCCCACCTGCTCACCCGCCTGCGGATCCAGGATGCAGCCTGCTCTCCTGGGCAGCAGGCGGCAGTGGCGGCTGGGGCTGCAGCCTTCAGGGAGCCAGCCTTGAGAAGCAGCAGTTGACAGAAGCTCTCTCTTCTCTTTGCACTGTCACCCCCCCCCCCCCCCCCCCCCGGTCCTTCCACCTTCCTCTGTCCTCCGGATGTCCTCCCCTGGCTGAACAAAGCCATCCCCTCACTTCAGGAGAGGGCAGGGAGCCTTCTGCGTTCAGGAGGCCAGATCAGTCTTCCAGTCTGTAGCGCTGGAGAAGCACATAATCTTTCTTTGCTGGGACCAAAACGTGTCCCTCATTTATCATCCCCTTCCTTGTTTGGGATTGCTGCTGAAGTCCGTATTATTTCATTTAAAAAAATGTTTTTTTTTAACCATGCACTTCCAGCAAAGATGGGACTTTCAACTCCCACTGCGAGCCCGTGGATTTTCCAGAGCACGTAATGGCTCGCTCTTCCTCAAATGTCCATGCATGTGAAAGGTTTTAATCAGCTGTTTCCTATTATTCTAACTGGTTTTAAGCTGTTGAGATGATGCGTGACTTGGAGGCTGTGTCTGCTGGAGGGCAGCATCAGTCCAGGGCAGTTAGAAGGAGCCGTGCGCCTGACGTGGCACCAGATCGGAGGCGGCGCGGGTGCCTGCTGCCGGAGAGTGAAGGCACATCCGGCGTCAGATAAGCTGGGCTGCGCAGCTACCTAGAGAAAATCGATTTGTACAAGTCAGACAAGACATTTACACCAAACGACAATGCTATTATACAATGTGCTTGTTTTAATAAAACTGTTTTAAATTTTAGCTGTGGCCTTCTTGATGGTCCTTTCTGCCCCTGTAAACCTGAGGAGACAGGCCTCCTGGAGAGGGGCCGAGTCCAGCCCTGTGCCGAGAAGGTGCGCCTGGTGGGACCTCTCAATCTGGGACCTCTCAATCTAGCCCCTCATTGGACCCGCGACACAGGTGAAGGAGATAACATTGCTCTTCCTTTTTACGCGAAGAAATGAAGTTCATCAGCATTTGTCAATCTCCTGTTCTGTGCCTGGACCCAGAGATGAGTGAGAAGCAGCCTTTGCCCCCTAGGGTCTCCTCATCAGATGGAAGAGGTGCCTATCAGTAACCATTACACAAGCCGTCTTCAAAAAGTATTTTATTAGATGTGCTCTGTGCCCAGGCCAGCTACCCCACCCAGGCAGGAACAAAGCTCCCATCTGTCTGGAGCAGCACTAAGCCTTTCTCAAGGATCTGTTGTGGGGGTGTTGTGTGCTCCGGACTGTGCCAGACTTGGAACAAAGAAAACTGGCACCTCACAGCCATGGCTCTTGTGTCCATTGTGCAAAAGGGCTTTCCTGTGCTTCGTCCCGTGTCATCCTCAGAGCCACACTGGAGAGGGCAGGGGTGGGAAGGGGGCGGCAAGGGGGAGGTCCGAGGGGTCAGGGCAGTGCACAAGGTGCTGCTGGCAGATTTTCTCCCCATGGAGAGCAGAGAGGGGTGATGGGATCGGGAGCTCCTCATTCCAGGGGCTCTCCTGCAGTGTGGGTGCTTCCGTGTTGATGCTGACGTACTTTCTGTTGACTGTCTTCCCTTCCCAGTAACTTACCACCCTCACATCCTGTCTTCTACCTGAAGTGAGATGGGCTAGAGAAACAGGCCTGCAGAATCGGAGCCTTTGGGCCCAAAGTCTCCCAGTCCCTGGGGGCTTAGAGCCATGATACGAGTTTTGTCCAACTACAGCACCAGCCCAGTCAGTCCTTCAGGTTGGCCAGCTGGGATGGGACTTCCAGGGGCTTCCTGGACCAAGCGCCCCCGACTCCAAGCTGCATGTAGCTCCAGCCGGCTCTCGTGCCTCCAGGCCTTTGCTCAGGCTGTGCTGTGCCCTCTACAAGCCTGCCTTCCCACCCCAGTCCAACCGGCAAGGCCCCCCTCCTCCTTCACGGCTCTGCTTTTAAATGCTACAGTGCCTACTTTGGTTTTGCTGGCATTATTGTGTGCTTACTAAGGAACAGCTGCTTGCAGAGAAAGTTCTAGGCATTATCTCATTTAATTTTCATATGAGGTACAGTACCATTATGTTACCCGACTTAGAACTGAGCAGAGAAAGGAAAAAATTACTTTGCTGTATAGGTAGGAAGACAGAGATGGAATTCTCCCAAGAGAGACTTGAGATCCAGAGCTGCACTGCAGGGGTTCAAGTCCCAGCCCTGCTACTTAACTAGCTTTGTGCCCTGGGCAAGTTCCTGCCCTGGGCGGCAGTTTCTTCAACCAAAAATTGGGGCTGCTCACCTCTTGGTGCTGTTGTGAAATTGTGGATTGATTAACAAAGTATTAGAGCAGTTCCAGGCACACGCAGCAAGTACGCAGTATAGGTTGGCTGTGATAGTTGTAGTTGTTTTTATTGCCATCTCCTAGGGCAGAATTATTCCACTCGGTGCCAGTGAGGGAGATGAGCTTTCCCCCTTTCCTTGGCTTGTGTGGGTGGAGACGGATCTGGGCTTTCCAGGTGGGTCTGGCTTCTAGCCCTTTGTGGGGTCCTCCTCCTACTGACAGGCTGCTCTGCCCCTCGGGGCTGGGGTCCCTGTCCCCAAGGGGCTGCTGTGGTGCCCAGAGCAAGTCTGAGTTTGGGGATTTCAGGGGTCCTATGTTCTAGTCCTTCTGCTACTGTTCACTAGGTGGCCTTGGGAAGTCCCTGCCCTTTCTGAGGCCCAGGCCATGTACCTGGCTCTGCTGGGCAGAGACGCATGGCAGACACACTGAGGGGGGCTCTGAGGCCTTTAACTGGGTGGCCAGTCCCCTAGCTCTAGGGCTCAGGCTTGGACTGGGCCTTAGGAGAAAGATGGTCCCAGCCAGCCGGCATGTCCTAGACCTCAGGTCTCCTGCCTCAAATCTAGTTAGCAAGACTCCTATCTGACCCCTAGTTTGGGCCCTGGGCATAGGGGCCAAGTGTTTCTCCCTGTGGGTGTCCACCTGCCTGAGCTCTGGGGCACCCTCCTCCCTCCTGGCCCAAAGCCCCTGTTCCACGAACAGCAGTGCCCTGGTCCCGTGCCAACTGCTCCAGCTGCTTAGGTCTGGAGGGGAGCGAGGAGCAAGGTCCCCCCACGGCTGGCACTCTTGTTGCCATGGTAGCAGTTGCCTTGGAAGCCACTTCCCCGGAGTTTAGCTTCTGAACAGTCTGGGAAAGCTGCCCGTCCCCCAGGGGATCAGTGCATTAATCACGCTCTTTTCCAGGGTCCTCACCTCTCAAGGAAAATAAACAGAACTAAACCACACTGAGGCCTTCCACCCACTCTTCCTCCCCACCCCAGGCCAGCCTTGGACTTGGCACCTCTGGGAAAGAAGGAGCAGAGGCAGGCACTCCAACCCCAGCCTTGCCCAGAGACAGAGATGACCCATTGCCTATACAGCCCCCGAGTCCAGAGGCCTGGGGGACCCAGACTTCAGTGAGGAGGGCTCTGATGCTCGCAGGGTGGGGAACAGGTGGGGTGATCAGTCTCTAGTGACTTGGACCTCCATCTCCTTACCTATTGTGGGAAACACATCCCCCAAGGACAGGCTTGTATTTTCTTTTTCACAGATGAAACAGCCTATATTGAGGAAAGAATTGGCAAGCCTTCCTCTCTATATTTCTAATCAATGGAACAGTGGGCGTCACAAAGGTTTTAAGATAACCAATGGATGAATGGGCATCCAAAGGTTTTAAGAAGCCTTTAATGACACTCCCCTGTCGTGATGGAAAAAATGGAGGCCTTGACTGAACACAGTGCCTCCCTCTGATGGTGGGGTTGCCAATTCCTCCCACCTCAAATAAGACAATTTAGAAATTCAGAGACAAAGAAATGCTAGAGTACTTCTGAGCTGAGCCGGGAATCTGGACACAGGTTCTGTCAAGGTCTCTGGGGCAACCCTTCCTTTCCCCATGCCTCAGTCTCCCCATCTGTTCTATAAAGGAACTTGCATGGATTTGTAGTTCTGTGATCTTGTAACTGATAATAGCTTCATGTGTCTCTCCTCTGTATTTCCTCCTCTGACTTTGTGCCCTGAGGAATTTACAATGTCAAAAAAACAAAAACAAAAACACCAAACCCTCTAATTTAGCTTTGGTCTCCAGTTTTTAGAGGTCAGAGTATTCTTCTGGAAGCTGAAACTCACAATGTGCAGGCCCTCCTGACTCCAGCCTCTGCCATCCCCATCCCCCTTCACCAGATGGGCAAAGTGAGGTTCAGGCGGTGGAGTGGCTGGCCCAAAACCCACAGTGTGAGGTGCCCGTCTCGCTGACGGCGTGGGAGCCGCCCTTGGCTTTACACCCTGCCCAGCCTGAGTTATGCAAACACTTAATGGGGGTGAGGGCTTTGAGATTCCCAAAGCTCAAAATCTCAGAACACATTTTCATAAACAATTATTTTGACAGCTCCTTCTAAAACTAGTAAGTGGGGGGGTCAATTATGTGTGACAGAGACATGGGCTGTCATTTGATGCCTAATTAGAGGAATAATCAGACCTCATCCTGGAGAGAAGCACAGAGAACGTTGGCAGCAGCTGCTGTAACTGGGGAATGCCCACCTCCGGGGGCTTCCTCTTCTGGGGCCCAGGGACACAGCCTGGGGCCCCCTGGTGCTCTGCAGTCACCCCTCCTCTCTATGTGCCTTTGAGTTCACACCTGTCTTTGCCTCAGGCTTCTCTCCAGCCTCCTGGCAGTGCCTTCCCTCAGCTGAAGCTCAGTCAGGTGACCCTGGCCTTCTCAGGCCCCCACCCCCACCCAAGAAAAGCCCCTTGTTAGAGGCAGAGGTCCCAGGGTGCCTGTAGCCTTCCTCTTTGAGGACCTGAGGTGGTCGTGCAGGTCTAAGCCCTCCCTGAACTCTACCTTTTGTTCAGAAGCCTCGCCCGAGTCCCTTCTAGCCATGGCATTCTGTGGAGCTCACTCTGAGTCTGCCCTTGAGGGGCTCACAGTCCACAGAGGAGACAGAGGATGAGGTCAGATGGTGGGCACTTCAGCATGGGGGACACAGGAGCAGCGGTAGGCGGCGCCCCCCCACCCCCACCCCGCCTCAGGCATGGTCAGGAACAGCTCCACAGAGCATGGGCTGGCCAAGCAGGGTCCTGCAGGAAGGAGGCGCTCTCCAGACAGCTAAGCAGACATTCAGCAGAAGGCAGCAGCAGAGAAGGGGAAGAGCAAGGGGCAGGAGGTAGCTATGGAGGTGGAGGACCTTGGCCTGGCTATGCTGGGTGGCAGACATCATCAGGGAGACAGAGGCACACAAAGAGAGGCCAGTGGGGCCAGTGATGGGACCCTGGGAACAGTGCCCAGGTGCCTAGGTCCAGGCATAGAAGCAGGCCCAGATTCTGGGATCGGGGAGGTCCTTATCCACAAAGGCCCAGAGACTGCAGTCAGTGGTGAGGGCTGTGTCTGGGGTGGGATAGGGCTACAAATGCCCAGCCTCTAACTGGTGGGTACTGCAAGTAGGTCAGATAGGCCGGGCAGAGGAGGTCGAGAGGTGCCAGCCATGTCCCTATCTCCTGACCCCGGCTGCTGACACTCCACCCCTGCCAATCCTCTCCCCATATTTATCTTCCTCCTATCTCATGCCTCCCCACCCCTGCTCTTCCCTCTCAGACCCCTACCAGGGATCCCTCCCAGCCCACTGGCAACTAAAAGGGGGGTGGGTACCAAGCCTACTTGAGGAGAAGGAGGTCCGCTGAGATCAGCCTCAAATCAGGACCCCTCAGCCTTGCTCCCCTTAGGAGACCAGAGGTTGACAGGCTGGGGGGAGGAGCAAGGGGGCAAGCGTGAACCTCTTTTTCTCCTCCTGTCCCAGTCACTGTTCTGGCCTCTGAGCCTCCTCTAGGCCCCCTGTGTCTCATGCTTGTGCCTGTCTCCGAGTCCCTGAGCAGAGGTCTCGTGTGCCAAATGGCCGAGGACAGCAGGGTGGGCCCTGAGCATGTAGCCGGAGAGTCTCCTCGCGTCCCTGGCTGCTAAACCCCGCATGAAGCCACGAGTCCACCCTGCCCCCTCCAGCAGTGGAACCCGGGCTGCGTGCCCTCGTGGGCATCTGGGACAGGTGGCAGCTCGTGTTGCAGTCTCATGAATAACTCAGGACCTCCCTGCTGTCCGCTTCTCCGAGAAACCCGTGTCCCCTGGACCAACCTCCCCCACTGCTTTAAACTTTAATAGGCCAAACTTTAATAGGCCAAGGCCCAGGGGCAGCCAAGCAGGTTCCAGGGAGCTAGGGCAGGATATCCTGAGCAGGAGAGCTCAAGCTAAGCTCTCCCAAGAGGAAGCTAACAGGGGAGAACCCTGTACAGCAGGCCCGGCTCTCCAGAACTCTGGCAGCCAAGGCAGGATGTGGCCAGGCAGGAGTCCCAAGAGTGGCCTCCACATTCAGGGGCCTTCCGGGGAGGAAGAGTAGGCTGGGGTGACCTGGCAGGGATCCTAGGTCAAGGTGCGGCTGGGGGCCCCTGGGAGAGCTGTGGGATAGGGTTACTAGCCTCGACTCTTCCTGCCCAGAAACTCCCACTCTGAAGGTGGAGCTCCAGCAAAGATACATCCAAGAGGACGGAGACCTCCAGGGCTCTCCTGGGGACAGGCCCCTCTGGCAGCAGACAGTACCCTGGGTAGGCCTGCATGGACATCCCCATCAGCAGCAGAGACTTCCGCTGCCTGCAGCTAGCCTGTGTGGCCCTCGGCCTGGTGGCTGGCAGCATCATCATCGGTGTGTCCGTGTCCAAAGCTGCAGCCGCCGTGGGTGGCATCTTTATTGGCGCTGCCAGTCTGGGTGAGCAGGTGCTGGGCTTGGAGGGGGAGCGGGGGGGCATAGTCAAGTGAATGAGAAATGGAGGCAAGGGTTGGTTTACTAGGAATTGGTTGGGGACCACAGAAGCTAAAGAGATGTGAGCAAAGCAGCCGTCGGGGGCGCAGGGAGGCAGGGGAGGGTTGGAGTAAGCTTCCTTCTGCCTGGGGTAGGGAGACTGGGAGAAGGGAGCTGGTCGTCATGCTCCTCTCTGGCTGCTCCCCTCTGGCCCTCTAGTCCCAAGCCCTGGGCTCTTGGGTTTTTGGTGGAATTCATAAGCCTATTGAGGGTGGGTTGACAGGGGGCAGGTAAAAGAGGACGGAGGTCTCAGTGGGACACTCTGTGAGCCAAGAGAGGATCCAACTCAAAGCGTTTCTTTTTCTCTCCTGGTATTTCTTGGCAGGGCATCTGTCTATCTGTCCAGGCATCCATCCATCTCTCTATCTGGGCCAGTCCCACTGATATCCCTGCACTGATGCTGAGTACTGTCCCTCCCCAGTCCACCACCCTGGGCCAAAAGCAGAGCCAGAAGCACCAGAAGGGTGGGTTCTTGGCATCTGTACCTGCAAACTCCTGCCAAGAGCCACAGACACTTGGTCTGGGGATGAAATGCAGGTGGGCAGGGCAGGGTCCACTCTTCTGCTAACCCATCCACAGGTCTGGGTGGGAAGGAGCATGCTAAGAAGCTCCCGGGCTTGGGGCAGACTGGGGCAGAGGAGTGGTGGTGGTGGTGATGTAGCTGGGCCCACTTCCAGCCAGCTGAGAACATGCTTAGCACCTGGGAAGGCTGGAGCCGGGAGCCCGGGCTTTCACAGCCTGTAGCCCCTTCTCCAAAGAGGCACTACTCCCTGCCCCCTCTTAGGGCTGGGTGATGGGGAGCCGCCCCCCTAAACTCCCACAGGCTCACATTTATGCACTCACAGTCCCAACCTGCACACTCATGCTCCTCCCATGCCCATCCATATTACCCTCATAAACCACCCCCAGGCTCACAGCCTACCCACAGCCCCATGCAGCCTGCACTAACCAGGCCCCTTCCCCATCACAGAACCCCTCTGTGTCTCTCTTCTCAGGGTTCCTCATCTTGGCCTACCCCTTTCTAAAGGCTCGGTTCAACCTGGACCACATCCTGCCCACCATAGGTGAGTCCTCTCCCCAGCACCCAGCAGAGCCCTCTTCCAAGGACTGTTGTGTGAGACCCATTGTGTGTAAGTCTGTGGCCCACTGTGGGGCAGAACTGAGACCCTGTGTGTGACTGATCCTGGCTGTGTGTGTTAGTTGCTGTGTGTGTGTGTGTGTGTGTGTGTGTGTGTGTGTGTGTATGTGTGTGTGTTTTGGTATTGCCATGACTACGGTGTAACAGACTCCAGCCTGTTGCCTGCTCCAAAGGTGCCTGAACCAGCTCAGAGCACCTAGAACTCCCATCTCCCCGGAGGGAGCCTCCAACTCCCGTAAAGCCTCCGAGATCTCCAGATAAGTGCATTTCATTCCTTAGCCCCCATAAAAACCCTCTACCTCCCCTAAGACCTCAGGACCCCTGTATAGCTCCTCAATTCATCTCAGCTCCCCACATACATGCTACCATCTCCATCAATCCTGGGAGGCTTTCCATATCCCTAGTTCTCCTCACGACCCTCACCTCCTCAAAAAGTTTGCCATCTTCCCCTTCAAGGGCCCATTTCTCCCATCTCCACTCCCAAACCAGCCCAGATCATGTGAGAGGCCTAAAGGAATGTGGTGGAGTGAAGACAGCAGCAGGGATGGAGATGAGACAACAGGCAGGTCTTCCCTTCCCAAAGCAGGACTTGATCTGAGAATGGCTTAGTAACCAGGGGGCTTGGGGTGATCTTATCATGCAGGGAGCCTGAGAATTCACCCCCACCCGGGGCCAGACCATGGGGAGGGAAGATCCAGCACCAATGGCAATAAAGAGGGTAAGTTTTAAAAACTCCAGAATCCATCTTCCACCTCTGCTCTCTGGCTGAGCAGCTCTGGGGGGCCCAGGGAGAAGCCTTGAGGGACATGCAGAAGGGGTGTCCCCAGTGACCGGGAGCCAGCAGAGTTAGCCAGTTCTTCCATGTGTTTGGTCAAAACCCTTCTCGCTCCAAGCTGAGCCAGGCTCCTGTTTGACCTCAGGGCTTGTCTGTGGTGCCCGGCATGGACACTGGGACTGACCCTTGGTCCCATGTCTCAGTTTATGTTTTCTCACTCTCTTCTCCCATGATGGAATCCAACTCTCAGAGCTGGTAACTGAAATGGAACATCTTCCTCCTCCCCTACCTCCACACACTGGAAAATTCTAGGGCAGTGAAAATTTTTCTAGAGAAAATTCTGAGTTTCTCAAAGATGGGCCTCGCCCACAGCATCTACTGCCAGTGGTGGGATGCCTAATCCCAGCAAAAGGCCCCATTCCAGACCCTGCTCCAAACACTTTACATATATTAATTTGTTCCATTCTCAAAACAGCCACATGAGGGAGGTACTGTAATTAGGCCCACTTTATATATGGGGCAACTGAGGCACAGAGAGATTAAGTAAGGCAGCTAGGAAGTGGTGGGGCCAGAACTGAAACCAGGCAGCCAGCCCCGAGTCCTGCCTGTAACTGCCCCCACCATGCTGCTGTCCTCTTGAAGAGCCATTCTGACCATCCGTGCCTCTTTAAATTCAGCTGAAACTGTCCCTGGGACTCCCCTCTCTCCCCACTGGTCCCTCTGGGTTGCTCTGATCCGGAATCTGTCTACTCAGGCAGCCCTGTGCTGGTCTCTTCCCCAGGAGCCCGAAGCAGCCTGTCCACTGTGAGCAGAACACTGGAGAAGCTGAAGCCAGGGGGCCGGGGAACTGCGGAGGGCTGAGGCAGGGCTGAGGGGTTACCCCCTACCCTCTCTCCCTCTTTGCCTGCTACCCTGATCTCAGAGCCCTCCTGGGTCCGAACCAGAGGTGAACCAGGCCCTGGAGACACCAGACATGCATCCACCTGAGCAAAGCTCTTGAAAATGGATCCCACGTGGCCGAGAGCAGGGCCTGAAGCAAAGGTGTCACTGGAGGTTCCACAGGGGACCCTTGTATCAGGTTTTTGATGTGGATTTTCTCTCTGGACTGCAGCTCAGCAGGCTTCCCTTTTTGATCTACTGACTGGTTTCTCTGGAATTGGGGGCCAGAGGTACCTCAGGCCCTTGCTCCAGCCTGGCCACAGAAATGAACCACAGGCTGACAGGAGCCACAGACAGGATCCCCTCAGCCGCTGAGGCTTGGCCCTGGGCTTCTAGAGCTCACTGGCTAGATAGAAGGGCTGGAACAGATTCTTTCTGGATATCAAAAACTTTGGGCCACTCCTTAGGTACAGGCTTTCAGCAATAGCAAACCAGACAGGAGCATGTCCTAGACAAACAAAATAGTCATGCTGGGACAGGGGCCCAGGTAAGGCAGTGACCTAGAGGCTTCCAGGAGGAGATGGCTCCTGAACTGAGAACTGTCCTGAGACTCTTGTGTGTGACTCCACCATCCAAGGCTTTTTGTGATCTCACCCCAGACAAGACCTCCAGCCTTCCCTCTTGTCCCCTACCCTCTCACCGCTGCTGAACAATCTCAAATATTCCAGCCTCCACGCTTTGTCTTGTGTTCTCCTGGAGGCCCCCTACTCCTCTCTGCCTATCCAAAGCCCTCACCTTGGAAGGCACAGTTCCAAGGATCCCCTTAACACAACACCCTCCCCATCATCTTCCTGCAGCCCGTGCCTCTCTCCCTCCACGGGGTCCAGGCAGGCTGAAGTCTCCTTTTTCATAGAACAATTATTAATCCTACTGAAACCTACTGTGCGTTGGCCTTTTCCAGTTACTGTCAGGGTACACAGTAGGTGCTCAATAAATGTTAGTGGCATCAATTTAACACAAAAACAATTCCCCAATCTTTCCCTGGAGAGTCACATCAAGGCCCCATGTATCTTTGTGGTTTGGGGCAAGGAGGACCTGGCCCACGTGTGTGTGGCTATGCAGAACACATTGTGCCTCCCTCCACACCACTCCTCACTCACCTACACCCTCAAGGTGGAGCAGGTGTTTGACCTCTACAGAGACATCTGCTCCATGTGGCCTCTGTTCATGTTTGTGAGCAGAGGACAAGCTAGGAAGAGTCTCATTCTTCAAGGACCAGTGCAGATGACACCTCCTCTCAGAAGCCTCCCCTGACTGTGCTGTGCTCCCACAGCCCATATCATTCTGAGTGGTCTTTGTCACCTTCTTCCTCTCAAAAGCAGGGGCCAGAGGACCAGGCACACAGGTACCCAGCAGACGTTGCAAAACCAAACCAAAAGTGGGAGAGGCCACTTCATTGTACGGATGGGAAAGCTGAGGCCCTCCAGAAAAAAGGACTCATCGAGTCCCACGGTGAGAGGATGTGCAGCCAGGCCTTATAGTCAGGGCTCCTCTCTCCCCACCCAAGGCTCTACCCTCTGCTGTCCTTGGCACAGAGACCAGCTCCCTGACCAGAGTGGGACAGACCTCCACTCATAAATGCTGGCCAGTTGTGGAGCCTGTGGTTCCTCCAGCCTGAGGGAAGTCCCCCTCCTTCTATTTCCCTCCCCTCCACCTCCCTCCTGCCTGATCACTTACCCTTCTCCACTCCCTCAACATCATTATCATCAACATAACTTGGGCCCAGCGGCCCCTCCTTGCTCAATAAGGAAACCCTTCCTCCTGCCCATCTTTAATCCTTACCTGAAGCACCCTGAAAGATGCCCATGGGTGGAAGGGGTGGGAAGGGGGGAAGTGGAACCTGGGCTGTGAGGAGGGTGGTAGCCCTTGGCCCACCACCAACGCTTCCCCAACACGATCTCCCCAAGGCAGGGCTATTGCATCTTCAATGCCTGGCAGAGCCCGGCACAGAGTGGTATGGGGATCAGAGCAGAATAAAGTAAGGAATGAACACATAAAAAGGCAAGGGCTATGTCCACTGGGGAAGAACTAGGCAGAGGTCCAAAGGACCCTTGAAACTGTGGGAGTCTTCAGGGCCTGAAACCCCGAGACTGCCTGTCCCCCAGTCTAAGTGAATGTCCAGATACATCATCCCAAGTGCATACTGCACCCCAATGCCCCCACCCCCTCAACCTGGTCACAGGAGTGGTCCGTGTGGAGCTCATGCCTTCACCCCCTTTGGAAGGTGAGTTTGGGCCAAGTAGGCAGGGTGGTGTGGTGGGTAGTGTTAGGGAGGAAGTGCCCTCTCACCTCTGAGCAGCTCCAGAACCCTCCAGTATTTCAGTGGGAGTGGGCATGGACAGGTCATTGGACCGAGCTCTTCCAGTGGTCTGTTCAATAAATGAAATCAGTTCTGTCTGACAACCCTCAACTGTGGCTGTGCCTGGCTGACCCCACAGGGGGTAATGATGCTGGTGCTCCAGGAAGAAAGTTGGAGGATACAGATCTGGACACCTGATCTCACCTGCTGGTTTGGGGGTTTAAGGAAGCCGACCTGAGGGAAGTGATGTCCCATCTGCACTCTGAAGGTTGAGCTGGAGTTAACCTGGTGGAGGGAAAGTCCACCATGGGTCAGAGAACTCACTGAAGTGGGGAGTGCTTGGTCCAGGCAGCCCCTTGGAAGTTACAGCCCTGCTGGCCAACCTGGAGGACTGACCAGGCTGGGGCTGGAGTCTGGGGCTGGAGTCTGGGGGTGACTCACATCCCACCTCTGCGTCCACAAGTCCGGGGGCCGGAGTTCTGGGCAAGAGGCTGTGGGGCTTTGCGCCTCAGTTTCCTCATCAGCCAGAGAATGAGTGTAGCGCCGCCTTCCCAGGGCCACTGTCAGGAGGAAGGTTGCCTGGCACGTGGTTCACATCGCAGAGGGTTTATGAATGGATGAGCAAATGAATGAAGACAGAGGTTGGAGGAGATGCTCTTCCAGCTGAACTCCAGGTTCTGGAAATCAGCATCTCAGTCTCCCACCCAGTCCTCCCTCTCCATCCTTCGCCCCTCACTGGCCCTCTTACAGATCCCAGTGGGACACGTGTGTCCTCCTACAAGGGGCTCGTGGCCACACCCCGTTCTCGAGCGCGGGATTGGTGGGCGGTGTTCTGGGAAGGGTGGCTGAAGGCAAGCCCCTTCCCGAGAGAAGTCTCCCTGCCCCCACAGCCCCACCCCCGTTCCCTCCAGGGAAGGTGGGGAATCCGTCAGGGGCTGCAGACGGAACCCGCGCCACCTACGTCCCTCGCTCCAGAGTGAGTGGCAACGTCTGCGTCCGGCCCCGAAAGTCCGGGCTGGAAACCGTGTGGGTGCTGGGAGCCCAGGGCAAGGTGCTAGAAGCCGCGGAACGTAGAGGAGGAAAGGGGAGAGGGGCGGTGCGGAGAGGAAGACAGGAGGACGCTCCGTGAGAACGCCGCTCCACCCGGGAGCCCAGGGGCCCAGCGGCGGCTGCGACGCTGCGCGAGGGGCGCCCCGAACCCGCCGCCGCACCTCCCGGCTCGCCGCCGCGAGGGGCGGGGCCTGCCTGGGGGCTGCGCTCCCCACCCCCACCCTCCGTGCCCCCCGGCCCCTCCTGCTAGCCCGGGGTGCTCAGAGAAGCGTCCGACCACGACCACCGACCGGCCCAGGCAAGTGAAAGCACCACGAGTTGGGGGCGGTTGAGGAGGGGGCGGGGGTCAAGGGGATGAGACCGGCGGGAGAGGGCGGCCAGGAGGGGAGGCTTTAGGGAATGGAGGCGATGCTCCATCCAGCCCGAAACCCCAGCAGAATGGAGTAGTGCCCAGACAAGGGGTCAGGGACCTGTAGCCTGGGACAGACTTCCCAGAAAAGATGAGAAAGAGAGGAAAACAGGAGAAGGGCACATGCAGCATGGGGTGACTGCATTGGGCCCCCTCTGCCTGACCCTGATCTCTCCCTGCTCTATAACTCCGTGGGAATTTGCCCTAGGACCCACCTCCAGCCCTCGCCCAGCTGACCGCCATTGTTCCCAAGGCCCAAAGTGAACAGGAAGTCAGCATAGAGAAGTGGGCATAGAGTCACTTCAAAACCAGGACACAGGTGAAGCCAGGAGACCTCTGTGACCAACCTCTGTCTTCACCGTTTGTTTAACCAATATTCCCTGGGCACCTGGGGACAGTCAGGCGCTTCACTGGGGACTAGCAGCAAACAAGATGAGTATAATGCTTGTCCTCCAGGAAGAAAGTTGGAGGATGCAGACCTGGACACCTGATCTGGCCCTGCTGATTTGGGGAGTTAAGGAAGGTTTTCTGAGGGAAGTGATGTCCCGGCTGCACTCTGAGGGTTGAGCTGGACTTAGCCAGTTGAAGGGAAAGCAGACCATGTTTCAGGCACAGGAAGCAGCGTGTTCACCTGGCCACACGTGGTGAGTTCAGCTCCACTTGAGCAAAATCAAGGGGGCGGCCTGGAGCAAGCCAGCCAGGATGGCAGCAGTGGGGAGCCCAGGAGAGATGTAGCCACTAGGGAGACATGGAGGGAGGGGGATGGTGGGGCAGCGGTGAGACTGAAAAGGAAGGGATGGGTTCTAGAGACACTCAGAGGGAAGAATCTGCAGGGCCTGGTGATGGATTGGGTTGGGAAAGTGCGGTGGAAAGCCTGAGGGAGAAGGAAGAGCGAGGATGAAGCCCGGGTTTCTGGCTGGGAGTCCGGGCTTTGTGGGAGAAAATGAAGTTTAAGGAGACTGTTTCCAAGAGGAAACACTTTGAAGAAAGGAATAGAGTGTGATATGGAGGCAGAGGTGGGGTGGAAGGAGGGTCTGATTTTGTTTTAGGACAGGAGAGGCGTGAATGCATCCAGGAGGAGGTGCAGTCACAGTGAGGGAGGCTGATGAACACCGGTTGGGAAGGGGGAGGTTCCCCAACAGCCTTGAGGGCCTGAGCGATGCCAGAGACGTGCCAGCTGGTGATTTTCTTTTCACTTGTGTGGCTTAACTGTTTGGGCACAGACTTGGAGGAAGCAGAAAGCCTGATTGATGCAGGGTCAAGACTTTGCTAGGCAGCTCTGGCAGAAGGACAAAGGAACAGGTGAGGCTGCAGGACAAGGTAAATTGCAGGGGAGTAACTGAAGTGACGTAATGTGCAGAAAAGGAAGTGGAGATTAAAGGCTCATGGAGAAAATGCTGATAGTTCCAGGCCTGCACTAGATCAGAGAACAGTCACAGCAAGAGACAGTACAGAGTCACAGTGAAGAGCACAGGTTTAGAAGACACACTGCCTAGGTGTGAATCCCAGATCGGCCACATATTGTCACCATGTCTATGACAAGCAGTGCAACCTCTCTGAGCCTCTGTGTCCCCATCTGAAAACAGAGATGGCAAAAGCATCTGCCTATAGAGTTGTCACGGGGCTTAAATGAGATGATATATAACATATATAAAGGGCTTGAAAGAGTGTTTGGCACATAGTAGGTGCTGTACCAGTGTTTCTATAGTGGTAGCAGTGAGGTTATGGTGGAGAGTAGGAGGCTCGTGGTGATGACAGGGGTGATGAGGGCCAGAGTTGGTGAGGGAAATGGTCACTGGGGTGGAATGGGGGAACTGGGCACTGGAGATGAGGAGCCAACCAAGTAGGAGGGCACAGGGTAGGGCGGTTGTGCTGAGGATGCTGACGCCTCTCAGTGCTGGGACTCAGACTGGAGGGCAGGAAGGGCACGTCCACACCAGGGAGTCTTTAGTACCCCCTTCCGCCACCCCTCCCGCTAGTTCCAGGCAGCTGAGTTGCATGGAGTGGAGGCACAGGCCCAGACTGAGGCTGGAGATCCAAGTCTGGCCTGCCTGGATGCAAACTTGGTTTGATAACCACAGAGCTGTGATTGCTGCAGAGTCCTGTGTGCCTGGGGACCCTCAGCTGTGCAAGAAGCCAGAGCCTGCTGGGCCGGCAAAGATCATCTAGACCAAACTCCCACTTTCCCAATGGCAAATCTGAGCCTCAGTGAGGGGAGCTTCAAGTACTCGCCTGTTTCAGGCATGGGAACCCCCTGTAAAGGGGAGGGTGCCATCAGAGCAGCTAGAATGGAACTCCCATCACCCCTCCCATAGGCCCCAGCTCTCCTTATCACCAAATTACCCACCCCCCATGCTCCCAGGCAAAGAGAATTCTCCAGAGCCCATCTACTGGGAAGCAGCTCATTTCCACTGTATAGGCAGGCACCTTAGAGAGTGTCTATGTGTTGGCCGCTGTTTGCAGCTTTCAGAGTATATTACATCTGTATTTGTATTTCTGGGTATGTCTGATCATTGAGTGTGCATGTGGGGTTTGTGTGTGTGTGTGTGTGTGTGTGTGCACGCGCACGCGCGCATGTACACATCCACTCAGAGACTAGGATAATGGGGCCCAGGAGTCAGACACAGGAACTGGGAGTCACACTTTCAGACTTCATCCTCAAGCCTTGTTTCCTCATCCTTGTTTCAAGCCTTCATCCTCAAGCTTGGGGAATCTATGAGGGGCCAAGGGTGGCCTGTGGGATGGACTGGGGTGGGGGTGGTAGCAGCTCTTTCGGCTCTGTCTGGGGAGGCAGAATTCAGCTGGCAGAAGCTGAGAGCTTCCAGGGTAGTGAATAAGCCAGCACTGAGTAATTGTGGTGTGGGAGGTTCCCTGAGGATAGGGAGAGGGTTAGGGATAGAGAGCATGCTAGAAGTGTTGGGGGCCTGAGAGTTGGCCCAGACCTTCACGGACTGAGGGAGAATAGAAGGGCTAAGATTAAGGGGAACAGAGGGGTTCACAGTGAAGGGTAAAGAGCCAAGCTGGGTAAATAAGGGACTCAATCCCACCTGGAGGACAGGGGCTGGGACTAGTGACTAACGCCTGGACTAAAGCCTCAACCCCTTCACCCAGAGGCTCTTGAGCCCTTGGAGCAGAAACCCGGGACCAGGAGGCCTGGCAGCTGCCCCTGGTCAAGCCACTGCTCTTGTATAACAGACATCCCAGATTTGTGGATTGACCCAGGGGTGGGGGTGGCCAGCTGACCTGAAGGGGCTTCAGGCAGAGACCCTCTTTCCAGGAGCTCTTGCCTCCTCCTACTGAGGACCACCCTCCTTTGGCCCCAGGATTGCTGATGATTAGCTGGATAGTAATAAGTAATATATATATATATATATATATATATATATATATATATATATATAACTTACCTATATTATATATGTTTCATATTATATGTTTTACATTATAAATAATATATAATATGTTTTATATATATATATATATATATAGAGAGAGAGAGAGAGAGAGAGAGAGAGAAAGCATGCACACAAACAGGGGAGAGGCAGAGGGGCTCAATCCCATGACCCCAGGATCATGACCTGAGCCAAAATTCAGAGTTTAACGCTCAACCAGCTGAGCCACTCAGGCACCCCATTATGTCATTATATAGAATATATATTATATATTATATAGCTATATAATATATATGTATATTATATATTATATGTGTATATTATATAACTATAATATATATGTATATTATATATTATAAATGTATATTATATATATAATATATATGTGTATATTATATATAATACATATTATATATGTATAGCATATATATGTATAGTATATATATTATATATGTATAGCATATATATTATATATGTATAGTATGTATATTATAAATATATGTATATAAAATATATTTTTTTTGGTTTGGGCTTGGTTCTGGTCTGGCTTGGCCACAGACACCCTCCATGACGTTTTCCATTCCAAGCTTCAGTTTCTCCCATCCATAGATGAATGATTTCTATGGTGAAATCTACCAGAAATGGTGATTTCTACCAGGTCAGCAGATTGGAGTGCTCACTAAAGAGAAGGTCTGTTCCAATCCTAACAACTCAAGATTCAGAGCAATGGCCTTCCCTCCTGTTCAGGCAATGAGATCAAAGTGGAGAGGGCTTAAAGGATTTGGGAATGTGATAGCATCATCCCAAAGGTTCCTGCTTCTGAAATTAAATAATCCGGAAGCAATGGAGCCTAGAAGTGATGCATGGTGCCGTTCATTGGCCAGAACTACTCACATGGCCCCACCTAATCACAAATTGGCCACTAAGTCCAATTTTAACATGTGTTCAGAGGGGGGAGAACAAAAAAGATTTAGTGAATGGCACCAGTGACACCACACAATAGAGTTAGTCAGAGCACCCACCACAAAATAGCATCCAACATTGCAGCAGCCCCAGCTGGAGGGCCACAGTCAGTCAGATGGAAATGGTGACACAAACTGAATTGCAATAGCTGAGGAACCTCAACATCCCACCCCTTTGCACCCTGGATCCCAGTTAACCAGGCTGGAGACACCTATCAACCCTTAGCCCTTTCTCTGCCTGGGGTGGAGACTCTGGGGGTAGTTTTGTCTTTCAGAGTCAGCTCTGCATCCCAGAAGCAAATAATCATTCATTGACAATTGGCACTTGGAAGCTCAGTCCCCCGCTAGTGCTTTTGTTGCGCTGAGTGTGCTAAGCAACAGAAGGAGAAAAGTGAGTTTACTTTTCTCGAGAGATGCACAAAACACACCAGCCCCCTCCTCTATTGTTGACTTTGGAGCAGTGTAAGTGCTGATTACAGGAGCTTAGCTACAGGGCCCGAGGAGAGTCCATGCCCTGTGTTCCAGTCATTCAACAAGCATTTAGCAAACCTAGCACTAGACTAGCTTGATTGAGAACTCAGGCTGCAGGGTCCGGACACCAGGTTTCAAGTCCTGGCACCACCACGGCCCCTCAGAGATCTTGGGGTGAACTTAGTTAATCTTTTTGTGCTTCAGTATCCTCATCTATAAAATGGGGATATAACAGCAATACTTAATCTCATGTTGTAAAAACTAAATTAGATATTATTGCAAAATGTTCAACATAGCACAACCTACTTAGCTAAATTAGTGCTGATTTCAGATTCCCATCTAGACCTGTTTCTGGATAGACTAGCTTGTATCAGACCAACTTACGCACTGAGGATAACTAAAAGGCGGGATTAAATTTAAGAAATCTGTTCAAAGGCATGGGAGAGGTATGAAGACAGTAAGGACTTGAGGGGCCAAGATCTTGGAGAGAAGTAATATTTGGTTCATTTTTCCCTTAAGGAATTTTTTCCAGTGTGTAGGAGACAGTGGCCATAAATTAGGAAGTCGACATTGGAATTCAAGGCTTAAAGAGGGGAGAACCTTGTTAAAACCTTTAGCTTTTGGTTAGGGGGCCCAACAGCCTATTCTCTGAGAGTAATGGTTAAACGAATACAGGCCAGACTCAGGAAGACTGAAACACGGCTCCCAGTCAGTGCAATCCCAGATTGGGTTAAGGTGGCCTATCCCTTAAGCTGCCTGTCAGAAACAAAAGTAAATCTCTGGACGAAGGTAACATCATCTGGAACCTCATGCTATCTCTACGATTTTTCATGCACAATGTTGGGCATTCAATAACTTCTCTAGCCTTCCAGGAGATTAGACTAAATGACCAAAAGCCAAGGGCAATTAGACAATAGAAATAGGCAACCCAGATGTTGGAGTCTTCAGACAAGAACTTTAAAGGGCTTAATCTGTTCAAGAAACTAGATAAGAGGGATTCTGTCAGTAGAATACTGGAAGCTATGAAAAAGAATCAAGTGGAAATTCTAGAACTGAAACAGTGTAACAATTGAAATTAAGAACTGAGTGGTTGGATTTTAGAGCAAAGAAGACACAGGTAAAGAGAGGATTAGTGAGTTGGATGACAAATCAATTTTAAGAAAGCATCCAGATAGAAACACAGAAAGAGGAAAAAAAGGCTAGAAAATAACAGAACAGAGGGGCGCCTGGGTGGCTCAGTTAGTTAAGTGTCCAACTTCGGCTCAGGTCATGATCTCACGGTTCCTGAGGCCGAAACCCGAATCAGGCTCTGTGCTGACAGCTCAGAGCCTGGAGCCTGCTTCGGATTCAGTGTTTCCCTCTCTCTCTGCCCCTCCCCCGCTTGTGCTCTCTCTCTGTCTCTCAAAGATGAATAAATGTTAAAAAAAGAAAGAAAGAAAATAGAGAACAGAGTGTAAGAGACGTGTGGGACAACGTCATATGGTTGAACATATGCACAATTCAGGTTCCAGGAGAGAAGAAAGAGAATGAGGAAAAAGATAATGCCTGAAAAATTTCCAAAACTGTGGGGAAAATCAAGCCACAGGTTGTAGAAGCACGAGGAAGTACAAGAAAGATAAATACAGAGGAAATCACACCTAGGCACATCATGGTAAAACCGAAACCCAAAGAATCTTCCCTAGAAGGGAAAAGAAAAAAGAGCTGGACCCTCCAGGGCCTCCCCAACCCTTGTCCAATGTTGCCTTTCAAGAATCTGTGTGAGGTGAGGTGAAGGACCAGACTCCACCTCAGCCTCAGACGGAGACTTCCCCACAGGGGAGGGGGGGGGGGCACCTATCTCATTCAGATAATACTGGATATTGAGAATGTGGGGGAGGGACTTGAGAAGGGGGAAAATTGGAGAATCTCACAGCCCCTCCTGAGGACAACAGGAAGAGGCTGTTAGGATTCACGTCCACATCAACCCTGAGGAGATCAAATCCTTCTCTTTAAAATGAAGCAAGATCACATATGGTGTGCACCAGATTATGTATGTATTCTCTGACTCTGGTCCCAGAATGTCTGGTCTTCCTTCTACTCCAGCCACAAGAGCCCAGATCCGCTTCCCTCCCTGAGCCTCGGTTGCGTCAGTTGTAAAATGTGTTGATACTGTTGATAAGTATCAAGCGCTTGTAGGGATTCCGTGATGTCATGGCTGTGAACATGCTTTGCCAACTGTTGAAGTGTATCCTCCAGTGGTTGCTATTTCTGCCTGGCAGAGCCAAAGGCTGCAGGTTAAAGGGAGCAGATGGTTCATGCAGTGTGGAGCTTCCTGAGGAATCTGTGGTTTGTGAGTCCTCTGAAAGGTCAGCAAGTGCTTGCTTGGCCAGGATTTGGGGATTTCTGGCTCTGGGTCAGCTGGCTGAGTCAGCAAGGTGCTTCTGGCCAGAGTCCCAGTAGAACTTCTACCTCTCCCCGTGGTGCCAGGGGAGGGAGCCCTGAAGTGATCAGATCTGGGCAAGAAGCAGAGGTGGCCCTCCTGGCCCTCTGACATGCTTGGGCCAGGCTGATTCCAGCCTGTGTCGAGCGAGGACTGTGCTGCCCCTCTCCCACACTAGCCCTCGCTTTCACTCACCCAGTCATCACATTCTCTCCAACCCCACAGTGTGCAGGCTTTGCAGACTCAGGAAGGACAACTCTGGGCTCAGTCCCAAGGCAGTCCCACCTGAGGGATAGATGAACTGTTCTGTTTCCAAACTGACACACCCCACCTCCCAGATCTGAGACCTTATAGATACCCTTCTCTAGCAGCCACCACCGTGACAACATGGCTGAGTTATTGAATTCTCACTGTCCTCCCAAGCACTGTTCAAAGCACCCGATTTAGCTTAAAGCATTTAACAATCACTACACCCTATGAGGTAGGTTCTATCACTGACTCCACACTACAGGTGTTAACACTGAAGCACAGAGAGGCCACTCAATCACGCTCAGTTACTCAACCTGCATGCTCTGCTCCCGCCTGCGGTACCACTACCCCCATGACTCCCTCTCATCCCCATTCAGAGCCTATTCTGACATTTTTTCACAATCCTAACACAGTTCCATAGCCATGATCTCATCCTTTGAGGACCTTTATACCTGTGATTTCATGTTATAGAACAGAATTCTCAAATAGAAGTCCTAAAGCTCCAGACTCTAATTTCATTACCTTTGCTTCTGCATGTATTCCCAGAATTCTAGAAGCCAGTGATAGATCCCAGAACCAGAGACAATTAGAGAATACTAGAAAGGCATTCCAGCAACCAGTGATTAGGCTTTCAAGTCCAGGTTTAATAGTAGAGTCCTGGGGGTGGGACGGGGACAGGGTTGGAATCTGCTCGGTCTACTTGGGTCTGCTCCAGCCCATGTAGACTGTCCCTTCTCACTGGCCATCTGAAACATCAGGAGCTCCTTATTCTCACGTGGTCACTCACTCCAGGGCCTCATCTGATGTTCAGGAAAGTTAATGTCACTGCTGTGCCTACCAGAGCCTAGGGTGGGGACACCCAGGCCAGGTGGCAGGTCATTAGATCCTGGTCCTGGATCTTGGGTAAATTGCTAGAGCTCTCTGGGCTTCAGTTTCCTTATCTAGACAAGGAAGGGCTTGAGCAGATGGTTTCTAAGGCTGCTTCCACTTGCAAGGTGTTAGAAGTTGTCTAAATCCCAAGAGCCGCCATCTGCCCTCTAATTAGGACTACTGATCATGATTGTCATTTTATGAGCACCTAGGCACACGCTGGGCACTTTACAACCTTTCACTCGCTTAATTTAATTAATGCAGGAAGGCTTCCTGGAGTAGAGGAGGTGGAGGGATTGCATCTGTCTGAAGGACTGGAGGGAGGATGGTAAGATTAGCCACCAGAGAGCCCAGGGCCAATTCCCATACAGGATGGGTTCTGCTCCCCGGAGGCAGAAGCAGGGGGCTGGCCAAGATAACCGCGGCACTCCCAGGCACTGAGTGTCGCCCCAGAGCTGAGAGTTCTGGAAACCGAGGTACCCCGCTGACCCTCCCTCCCGCTCTGTGCCCACAGGACTCCCGTGAGCTCGCCAGGTGGGCCTGGCCGGGCCGGCGGCAGGACGGAGCCTGATGCGTGCCCGGCGTCCCCAGGCCCATGCCGCCCCCAGAGAAGAGCCGAGGTGCCCCGGCCCAGGCGCTCGCGGGCCGCGCTCGGGGTCGGCTGCCCGGGCTGCCGTCGCCGGCGCTGTTCTGCGCCTGCGGCCTGTGCGTGCTGCTGGCGGGCGTGAACGTGACGCTGGTGGGCGCCTTCGCCTCCTTCCCACCCCGGAGCAACGCGCCGCTCGTCGTGGGGCCGGCGCTGCTGGCGCTGGCGCTCGTCTGCTTCGCGGCCTGCTGCGCGTGTAGCCGCCGGGGCCCCGCGCCCCGCGCGCGCTCGGCGGCGGCCTCGGGCCCGGGCCGGGGCGGCGGCGGCGGCGGCGGGCCGGTGGCGCTGGAGATGGAGAGCAGCGAGCGCACGGCGCAGGACACCACGGCCGTGCAGCTCAGCCCTGCCGCCTCGGCCGCGTCTTCGAGCCGCTCCAGCCCCGGCCCCTTCGCCCTGGACGCCCCCGCGCCCGCGGCGGCCTATGCGCCGCGCACCGAAGGGGTCCAGCTCAACCTGCCCCGGGAGCGCGTCGCCCCCTAGCGGACCCGGTGCCGGGCCCTGACTCCCCGTCGGGCTCCCTTCGTTCGGTGCCACTTAAGAAAAAAGAGGAGTGGGAGAGAGGAAGGAGAAGAAGGAAAAGGAAAAAGAAAAAAAAATCCATATGGGTCGGGTGCTGGGCACAGGAGGCCTCATCTGTCCCATCTCTGGAACGTCTGGAGGGGAGAATGTGACGGTGAAGAGGCACACTCGCCAAAGGAGGGAGCTGTGCCTTGGCCCATTAAGTGGGGTCTGCTGGGCCCTACTTTACCTCACCCCCTAGACTTGAAGCAACGGGGCCCCTGGACCTTCGATCCCTACCACCACCACCCATGGCACGCGGGCACTGTGAACAGAGCTGCTCTGAGAGGGACTAACTACCAGCAAGGCCCCTGAGCCCAAGGGGTGGGAGGAAGCAGGGGCAGGGAGGAATGCCCTGCGCACGGTGAAAGGCCACCAGCTCCCACTTCTCCTTCTGCTCTCCTTGTCTCTACCCCAACATGATCTTTTGGGATTAAGGGGGTGTGAGGAGGTCCTGATTTGAGCCAGGATAGTCTCCTAAGGTAGGGCTGGGTTGAGTACTCCACTGACTGGTAGATCAGATCTGGGGGAGTTGAGGCTGAAGCATACAGGGATGAATGGTGAGGGGGCTCCTCCAACCAGGAAGGCCTCAGTGTGATCCCCACTGCATTCCCGATGAGCCTCTCTCCTCAGTAAAGCACCTCTAGAGTCCAGTCCTCTGTGATGGTGCAGCCCGGGGTGAGAGGCTGCCTGTGGAGCTTCTGGCTGAGCACCCTTGATTCTGGGGTCCTCCTAGCCAAGTGCCTCATCTTCCTAGCACCGGCCCCTCTTGGAGACCTGGAAGGGGACCCCAGGGGAGAGGAGTGTGTGACCGATCATCGTGGGAACAAGTGTGTGAGATTGGGAGCGGGGTGAATCAATGTGTCTGTGCATGGGGTTGCCTGGCTACGCGTAAGAGATGGGAAGTGTGGGAGTATTTGGGTGACAGTATCTAACGTCATACACGAATGTGAGAGTGTGTGTGGGTGTGTGTGGTGGTGGTTAAGGAGTGAGTCACCCAGTGAGAAGGATGAGAGAAGCACTCCCCGGGGCTGGTCAAAGCCTACACCTTTCCCCTGACATGCCTGCATTCTGCCCAGTGAGTGAGGGCATCTGGTAGAGGGATGGAGGCCGCCTCACAAGAGAAGCAAGGGAGCTGAGGCCGGGGGGGGGGGGGGGGGGGGGGGAGGATCCCGCAACCCTGGGCCAGCCCCTCCTCACTGCAGAGACACAGGAAAGCTGTGCCCAGAGATGGTGGCACACCCCTTGCTGGCTGTAACTTCCTGCCCATCGACCTTGGGCTTCAGCAGCCTCCCTTTTTCTTCCCAGGGTGGACTCTACTGCTCTTCTTCCCTGGTCTGGGATTTCCCCCCAGCCCTGGGAAGGGCTGACCCCCTCTCTGCCTCTTCCCCCTCTGACTCTTCCCTTCCCCTGACTCCCTTTCTGCCTCTGCCTCTCCTGCTGTCTCCCCCACCACTGACCTGGAGAAAAGTGAATCTGTCTGCGTAGGTGCAAGCAGGTCATTTCTATTAATTCACATGGATCAATGGGCCCTAACCTTTGAAGCATCCAGCCCCTGGAGCTGATGACCTCTTCTCAGAACACTTCCCCACCCCCCACTCTGTGTGTGTGTGTGTGTGTGTGTGTGTGGACACGCTTGAGCATGCACATGCAAGAAAGACCGCCTTCCCAGGTTTCACTTCTGGATCACTGGTCTGCAGCCTCAGACGCCACCTGCTGCTGCCTTGGTAGAGCAGGAGGTGAGAGGGGCCACCGCTGATGCTGCCTTGGGGTGTGGTCTGGACCACCCTCTTTAGGACGAGGCCCCCCAGATTCTAGCCTGGAATGGTAGGCCCAGCCCCAATCTCTCTCCCACCTGCTGGCAGAGGCCTAGAATTACACCACCAGACCTTCCTCTTCTCCCTGCCAAAGACTTCCAGGTCCTGTCTGGGAGGGTGGGAGGAAGAGTGAGCATGTGATAAGGGCTCAGTGCCACAAATGCATGGTGTGAGTGAATTGAATTGGGGAGGGGGGGCACCAGGGGGAAACATTGGCTCGCTGAAGTCTCCCTTCCATTGCCTCCCCTAGCCAAAGGGCATCCTTTGTCCCTTCTGTGTCCCCTCCCTCTCCACAGGTACATTAGGAGATATTCCCCGTACCCCAGGGCCCACTTCCCAAACAGCCAGCCCTAGAAACCACTCCCCCACTCCCTGTATCTTTCCTGGGCCTCCTACTGTGGGTGGGGGCTCCTCCCCTCACACTCCTTCAGGCCCTTCTAGGGCAGTAGACCACTGAAGGGCCAGCAAGGCCCAGGAACACCTCACTCTCTGACACAGAGGCTGGATGATGGCTCTGTCCCCACCGTCTGCAGGCTCCTCTCAGGCAGGCTCAGGGGGCCAGTCTGTGGACAGTGAAGACACAACTCTGACAGCACAGGAGCAGCGGGCTCCCTGACCTCGAGGAATTCAGGCCAGGACTGGCTTGCAGGGACACCGCACAGGGGCGCTGAGATGAGGGCCAGACCCTCCCACTCCTCCCCTGAGACTCTGAGAATGGAGGCACGAGGGCCTGTCCTCAGAAGTCCAGGGGCTGCAAGTGTAGGAGGCACAGCTGGTCCTTCTGAAAGGAGGGTGCTTCCTGGGGCCTGTGGAGCTCAGGGGTTGGCAGGGTGAGCCCCACTTCCCGGAGGGAACTCCCAATAGCCTGGGACAAGGGAGCCTACTAAGGTGCTGGGAACTCGGATCTCCTCCCTCTGTTCCCACCAGAAGAAATGAGGGCAACCACTTAGGTCCATTTTTTACTAATGATTTAAACAATTCCTGAGGGGCGTCTGGGTGGCTCAGTCAGTTAAGTGGTGGTTAACTCTTGGTTTCGGCTCAGGTCATGATCTCACAGTTCGTGGGCTCGAGCCCCACGTCAGGCTCTTCGCTGACAGTGTGGAAGCCTGCTTGAGATTCCCCCCCACTCTCCCTCTCTCTCTGCCCTCCCCCACTCGTGCTTTCTCTGTCTCTCTCAAAATAAATAAATAAACTTAAAAAAATAAACAATTCCTGAACCCTACTATGTGTCCAGCACTGGGAATATAGCGGTGAACAAGCTCTGGAGGGGGGCTTACATCTACTTGGGGGAGACAGACAATAAAGAATTAAGTAAACAAGACAAAAAATGTTAGCTAGCGGAAGTGCCGTGCAGAAAATCACCATAAGAAGATGTGACAGAGGGACTTGTCGGGTGGCTGGGAAGGTCTTCTCTGAGAGGTGACATTTAAGCTGAGCTCTGACTGACAAGAGTCAGTCATGCAAAGGTCTAGGGCAAGAACATTTCAAGCTCAGGAAATGGCCAGTGCAAAAGCCCTAAGGTGAGAATGAACTTCACCTCTGTGTTCAACCAAGAAAGAAGGGCTGTAGATGAAGTTGGGGAGGGTGGGTAGGGGGGGCATCTTGCTCAGCTCATGTACAGCTTAGTAAACCAGGATGCAGAGTTGGGATTTTACTCTCAGTGAGGTGGAGGGTTTTAAGCAGGGAAGTGACGTGGTCTGATTTATGATGGTAAAGATCGCTCTGCCTTCTGTGTGGAAAATAGAGTGTCGAGGGGCAAGAGGGAAAACGGGGTGGAGTGGGAGGTTATTGCAGTGAGATATGCTGGGGGTGCTGGGACTGGAGTGGTGGCTGGGAAGTGGACAGATTCTATACCCATTTTGGAGGTCTCTCTGTTGGGGAAGTTCAAGAGGAGTGAAAGAGAGGACTCCAGGAAGAACTTCTAGAATTTTGATTTGAGAGCTCAGCATAGGGTGGAGGAAGAGTCAGGGCTGTGGTAAGAGGAAAATTCTGTTAACCCAGGGGAGCTGTCCTGTGATTGCTGGAGGCACAGCCCTGAGTTCTGGAAAGAGAGGATGCAGATTTAGAAGCCATTGTCATATGGATGGTCGGGAAGCCACGAGTCCAGATGAGGCATCTGAGACATGAAGACAGAGAACTCAGAATCTAACCTCTGAATAGTCTAACCTCTGAATCTAGGAGAGAGAAGGAACATTGAATTGCCCAGTTCTGAATCCCACCCAACCTTCTGATGCAAGTGCCTTGCTGAGGCGGTCTGTGGACTTGGGGAGTTGGGGATTGGGGAGAAGTGAGTGGAATGTGAGCTCCAAGAAGTTAGCACTTCCGGCTTGTTCACTGCTCTGCACTCAGGTGTTCACCTGGCACAAGGTAAGTACACAATACATATTTGTTGGATGACTAAAAGGTGTGGATCTTATCACGCGGCAAAGACCCCAGGTCCCCAGTAATAGGGAATTATTAAGATGCCTGCTCTGGGCAGGAAGGGAGAAAAGCCCCTTACGTGTGTGGGACTTGCTGTTTTCCACCTCTTTGTGGAAGGTGGGGTGACGCAGGAACGTAGAGCTGGCTAGATGGGTGTGGATGGAAGTGCCTGAGGGGTAGGCTCCCCGAAGTAGGAGATGGCCAGATGGACTGGGGAAGCCTGAGGAAATAGGCACTGCTAGGGAGTGCCACCAGAGGGCACTCTAGGCACATGACAGGGGATAGAGACTTCTCAGCCCAGCCAGACTGTATTAACTTGGCCTTTTCCCCTTCTGAGGGCAAACCCCTGAGGAGGAGGGGGAGCAAGGAGCCGGGCATACAAGGACTGGGGGTGGGGTCACCCAAGTTTACTGACACCTCCAACGCCGAAACCTGACCTTATTACAGAGGGAGGCCTGATCCTGGACAGCCTCTATCAAGGTCACAGGTAAGACCTGAGTCTGGTTATCTTGATCTTAGACTGAGACCTCACCCCAGTCCATACTGAGTCCTGGCCTAAACATGATCCTGGTCATAATCTGAGGCTTGACACTGCCTGGTCCCTACACTGAATCCTGATCCTGATCTTACACTGAGTTCTAACTCAGTCCATAAACTAAACCCTGATCTTTATCAAAAATTAAACCCTGACCTGGGCACAGACTGAGTCTTGATCATGGGTCTACATTAAGCCCTTATTGTGGTCCCAACCTGAACTCTGACCCTGATCCATACATTGAACACTAACCCTGGACAAAGACTGAATTTTCATCATGGTCACAGACCGAGTCAGGCTTCAGTCCCAGAAGGAAATAACTCCTGGAAATACTTTTGAGGGAAAGAAAAGGAATTCTGGATCTCTGAATGGTCCAGAAACTCCTGGACATTAGACCCCTGAGAGGCCAGACAGAAAGGCTGTCTAGGACATGAGGGAGGAAGGACGGCCAGGCCTTCTCCAAACACCCTTGGAGCTCCAGGTGGGGGGCCTTCCTCCCTGCCTGGATGTCTGAGGGGCCTGCAGGCTGAATTTCTTCCATCTGCACTTCTGACTCCCTAGGAACCTTGAGCAAGTCCCTCTCATTGTCTACCCCTTGTTACCTTTCAGGGAAAATGTGAGGAGAAGGTGACCTTCCATGTGAAAGTGTCCTTCCACGGACCAGGCCATGACTGAGGACTTGTGTCCCCTGTGCTCTGGATGCCCCTTCCCTCCTCACTCTGGCTGGTCACTCCAAATAAGCAAGAAAGAGTGAATCATGCTCAAGGTGGCACCAGCCAGGCCTCAGCCTCAGGTTGGCAGGGGCCCGTGAGCGTGAGGGCAGTGTGGGCTGGGTAGTAGAAGTCCCAGAGGTCCCCGTACACTCCTGGGGTCTGGTGTGTATGAGGACTGGGAAGACCACACACCTGTCCCCAAGGCACACGGGCCAATTCAGTTTCTGCCCTACTCAGGGTACAGCCTGGGTGTCTTGCCCTGCAGGGCCAAGCTGGCCTCTACCAGGCTCACTGGCCAGCTCACCTTGGGAGGGACCGAGGGCAGGAATGGGGACCAAGCCAGGCAGGAGCCCCGGGGGGGGGGGGGGGGGGAGGGGACAGCTCTAGTCAAAAAACGCTGACGCCAAAGACAATGAGCTCTCGGAGGCTGAGGCAACTCATTTGGTCCCGGCCACGCTTTATTAAATTCTCATAAACCTGTCAGGGGGGACAGGGCTCGCTTCAGTTTACCTCATTAGCCCGACACAATGACAGTGGGGGGGGGGGGGGCGGGGAGAGGGAGGAGGCGGCAAGGGGAGGCCCTTGCTCAGCGCTGAGAACTGAGCCAGCCGGGAAGATAATTGAATTAAGTGGCTTTTGTTAATGGTTTTTAAGACTCCGAAGTGTAAATAACATTTAGGGGCTTTCTTTTAATGGTGCTGGGGTTTTAGAGACCCAGGGAGCTTAGAGGAGGCCCAGCAGGTCCCTGCCCCTCCCCCACCCCAGGAAGCTGCACGGTGACGCCTTGAAGTTAGACTGGGAGGAGCGAAGGGAAGGGCCAGAGAAGGTAGGACAACTTCCTGGTGGGTCTTTGAACCAAGGCAGGGAGGGGACGTGGCCAAGGGAGGACAGAGAGGCTGGGGCTGACTGTGATGGCCTGCCCAGCCTGGAATGCCGCCATTGGACAAAATGAGCAGGGACGTCCCTGGGGTGTTACCAGAGGCATGGCTTTTAAGTGTTCAGGGGACACTGGGGCATCCAGTGTTCGTTCCTCATGGATGGGTCTCGGGACTTTATGGGTTTGTTGCTTATTGCCAGTGGGAGGGGCTCCCCTGGAAGGTAGTGAGGGCCTCACCATGGCACACGTGGGAAGGCTTCCTGGTGGATTAGACTAGACCTCAAGCTTCTGGTTTTGGAACCCAACCCCTGGCTTTCCTCAGTGACAACTTCTCCCTCTCTGCAAGTAAGAGCAGGTCCAGGAGCTCCTGGGGCTGGAGGCAAAGGGCTCTGACTAGATCCCAAGGAGCTGGAAGTGAGATGGGGCAGGACTGGCCCCAGGCCAGCCCATAAAGGGTTAAGGCATTAATCGCCCTGCATGCGACAAAGGGAAGTGGGTTTTCTGATCCAGAAAGGATCAGTCCGTGGGACGCCCCATCAGACCCTTCAGCGTGAAATTACACCCCAGCAGGGGTGCTCCCCCCCCCCCCCAACTACCCGCCTAGGCCTGGCACAGGATTAGGGCCTGGAGTCATCAGTTTAATAGATCCCACCTCCCCCACCCCCCCCCCCACCACCACCCCCTCTCTCCCAGGAGCCTTCAGTCCTTCCTCCAGGCCCGGGCCAACCTCTTTACTCACCTGCTGTCCACCTGGCTATGGACCTGTCTAGTCATCTCTGGCTTCACTCTTAGTCTGGTCATTCCACCGGTCTCCTTGGCTGAACCCTGACCCCAGCCATGCACTGAGCCTTGACCCCACTCTCTATTTTAGTTTCTTCATAACCTTTAATTAGCATCCCAGATGTATTTGTTTCATTGCTTATCTATGTCTCTCCCCACTAGCACTAAGTGCATTTGGAGCTGAGACAGTCTGTTCATCACTGTATCCCCAGCACCCCAGCTCTGTCTGGCCTGTGGACGGTACTCAATAAAATTAACTGACTGAAGTGCCTCCCGTCCACCTGACAAAGCTTGGGCTGTGGTCCCTAAACTCTGGACATTGGTGCTCAGGACTGAGAGGTAGGAGCTAAAGCCTGTGCCGGGACAGAGCCATGGCCTCCAGAAGAGACAGGGGGCTGTGCTATTGCTCTGCCTCAGGGCCAGCTTCATCTCATAAGGATGTCATGAGTGAGACAAGAGAAGGGAGAGGGTGCTCACCCATCCGTGGGTGCCATCCCTGAAGACACTTTCACCTACTTCCTTAGGCTGCTGCTAGGCCTTTACTACACAAGTCCCTCTAAGCCCTGTCTGCACCTACAACTGGCCATACCCAGCATAGAAAGAGGTCCTGGAGGGGTGCCTGGGTGGCTCAGTCGGTTAAGTGGCCGACTTTGGCTCAGCTCATGATCTCGCGGTCCGTGAGTTTGAGCCCCGCGTCGGGCTCTATGCTGACAGCTCAGAGCCTGGAGCCTGCTTCGGATTCTGTGTCTCCCTCTCTCTTACCCTCCCCCGTCCATGCTCTGTCTCTCTCTGTCTTAAAAATAAATAAACGTTAAAAAAAAAATTAAAAAAAAAAAAAAGAGGTCCTGGAAGGAACACTTGAGGAAACTGGGGAAGGTGGGGGTGGGGTGTGAATATCACACAGTAAAGAAAACCAAGCAGGACATTCAGAAACCAAGGCTCTCTAAGGCAGGCAGGCAGCCTGTATAGACTACCCTCCAACATCTGCACAGGAAACAGAGGCCTAGAAAAAGCCAGGGCTTGCTCAAGGCCGCACAGCAAGGCCAGACAGGAATCAGGTGCCCGAGATTGTAGGCAGAGCTTGTCCTTCATACTGTTCCTCCAGTTCAACTTGACAAGAATGGTATTCAGGTTGAATACTAACTCGGAGCCAGGCTTTGGGCCATGCCATGTCCTGCCCGGGGTGTTCCATCTGCTTGTGGGTAAGAACTGTACGCAGTAGCCAAGCGGGTTCAAGAGAGGGAAGGGGCTTCCTCTCCCCTGGTGTTATCAGGCCAGACTCCCTGGAGAAGGTGGTTTGTGAGTGGGTTCTGTATAATGACTAGACTTTCCCCAGGAGGAATCAGCAGGAGCAAAGGCAGGTGGGAAAGGGCACAGTGAGTGTGTGAGGCCCCACATGATTTGGTTGGACATCCCAGAACAAGATGAATAGACACGCTCTGTGTGCACAGTCCCCCACCCCCACCCCAGACCGGGGCCTGATGAGGAGGTGGCAGGTTTCAGCACAGCAGGAGGAAGAACTTCACAAGAGTCAGACCTGGCAAGGAGCTTCCCATCCCTGCAGATTTGTGAGCAGGGGCTGGGTGTTAGTGACCCCTGCCCGAATGGAGACTGAACTAGAGATCCCCGCAGATGTCTGTTCTGAGAACCTGTAGCAAGAACCTCCAGCCCATCCCTAAGCCTGCTCCTCCAGCGGGCCAGCTGCCACCCCTACCCTTGTCCATTCCCTTGGGCTTGGCAGGGTTCTGGTGGCTGGAATGGGGGAGAAGGAGATGAGAAGACAGGCAGATAGACTCCTCCTGCAGCTCCAGCTACTCAGGGCCCTGTCTGTGTATCGTAGCGTCCACCCGGTCCAGTCTAAGGTACTTGAGTCCAAGCCTGACTTAAAAACAGGACTAAGACCCTGAGAGGGACTTTTCCCATATCCCACAGTCCGAGAGGCAGATTGAAGGTGGCTTGCAAAGAGCAGACTGAAGGTGAGCCCGAATGAGGGAAGCATTTCGGGCCATTTGTCGGTGCTGCCTCCAGAGGGAGAGGCCCCAGGGTCTGAGGATATCCTGTACCTTCTAAAAGAACCGAAACTCTCTTCCTTCTCTCCCGTGTTGTCAAGCATCCACTTCAGCCTAATCTGGATTCTTCCTGAGGTAATGGAGCTCCTGTTTCTTGGAATTCTCCCTCTGAGAGAATCTTAAGGGAGAAACCAAAGCGTCCTTCCCCCACCCCCGACCGCCCAGCACATCTGCATGGAGGCGGGGGGATGGAGGGGGTGACTCTGTGAAGGACCCAGGCTTCCAGGTCTGCCAGGCTGCTCAGGTGGAGATGGCGACAAAGAGCGGCTTTGTGCACACACGCTCACACTCACATGCACCCGCACACGCCCCACACAAGCTCTTTCCAAGAACGGCTCTCCAAGCCTGGTTGCCAAGATAAAGGAGCCACTGGGCGGTCAACCCCCAGGAGGAAATATCGCTCCTGTGGCCTTTGTTGTTCAAAGGGCTTTGCGAAATCTCCAGACTCCTCTTGGAACAGATCCCGGGCTGAGGTGGCGGTTTCCCGCAGCTGGAGACATAGACGAGGATGGCAAGGCCTCCTGGGCCAGGCAGGGGGGAGGAGAGCCCCAGGGGGCCAGGCTTGGAGTCATGAGCAGCCCAACAGAGTATAATCCTTCACTTCCATACTTCCATTATTAGCTCACTCAATTCCCACAGGCCTGGGGGTAGGCAGAGATCTCCCCATTTTACAGTGATAAAACAGAGGTCCAGAGAAGCCTAGAGTTTATTAAACGGCCCCACCGTGAGTTCATGCTAGCAATGAGAGCGACTTGGCACCCGTCTCAGACTTAGCTCAGCCCTACCCCAAATTGAGCCCTGCTCTGGCCACATTCTGAGCCCCAACTCTGACCTCTGAGTTGTGATTTGCCCTAGACTGAGCCCCGCCCCTGGCCTCAATTGATCCCTGATTCCAGCTACACACCGAGCTTTGACCCTGGCCCCTAACAGAACTATGCCCTACCCCAGACTGGTCCCTGATCCTAGCCTCAGATTGCCTCTCCTATTACCTGTAAGCCTCATATGAGGTCAGGGATCTGCGCTTCTCATTCACCTGTGCTGCTTTACATTTCTAAGTGTGTGATTACTCAAGTAATCTCTAGTTTACCTGTTAGATTATATATAGGGCTAGGGGGCTGAGTCTATTTTGTTTGTCAGCACTTATAATAGTGTAGTGATAGCAATAATAACAAACATTTGTTGAGCATTTACTAAATGCCAGGCTCTGGGCTAAGCGTTTTACAGATGCTGTCTCATTGAATCCTCACAAAGATCCCTGAAGTAGGTGTTATCCTGAGTCCACTTTACAGATGAGGACACTGAGCCCCAAGGCCACACTAGGAGGAGGGGTGTGGAAGTACAGGATGCTCTCAGTAGTTCCCTTATCCATCACACTCAGCTGCCTGGTGAGGGGAGGGGGCCGAGAGGGAAGCCTCAGATGTAAGAGGCAGTGGAGGCATTTTGGCAGGTGGGAACAGCTGAGGGCTTTCTAGAGACCGAGTTTCTGAAGCCACAGAAGGGCTGGACTGAGGGAGATTGTGATGAGGGAGCCACACCGGCTATGTAATGTGTGGAGTCCAAGGCAAAATGAAAGTGCGGGGTGCTTGTTTACGAATTAAGGATTTCAAGATGGCAACATCAGAACATTATAGGGCTTGAGCCCAGAGCCCTGTGTGGCCACAAGCCACACGTCCACGAAGGCAGCCCTGAGAGGGAGGACAGTGTGTGAGGATGGACGTGTGTGGATCAGGGAACGTGGGTGCTGCAGCCAAGGACGGACTCACGTGGGCATTCGGGCAGTATCTTCAGCGGGCACGGGGCAGCAGTCACGGAGTATCTTTGGACAGCAAGCTGGCAGCGTAGCTAAGGAGGCCCGCGTGTGGAGGGGGGTTGGTGCCACGCTCAGGGTGTTCAGGGGCACCCATCTAGAGTGTAAACTAAGAATGCGTGTCTGGGAGCTGGGGCGAGTGTGTATGAAACATCCAGGCAACAGACCACGGGCTTGGGTCTGAGGGCTTGTATGGGGGCGGGGGGTGTGTGTCCGTGAGTAGGAGAGAGACAGACACTCTGGGACTGTGCAGCCCACGCGGAAGCCAGCATGTCCCATTGGTGCATGAGAGAGGGTATGTGTGTATGTGGTTGTGAGTGCGAGAAAAGGTGTGTGTGTAATTGTGAGTGTATGGGAGTGTGTGTGTGACTGTGTGAGGACGTGTGCGTATCTCCACCCACCCCCCTGGGCACCGGCCTGTGCTGCCTTCCCTTTTGTGAGGGACTCCCAGGTGAACGTGCCCCAGGCCTCTGTGGGGCCAGAACCCTCCCAGAGACATTCCAGCCCGCCATAGGGTGGGCACACCACAGAACTGCCTCCAGGCTGCTGGAGTGATCCTGGGCCTGTGGTGTCAGGTTCCCGGTGGTGCCGGGCCCTCCCTCTGCAGCCCTCTGAGGGCCTTTGTTGGAAGTTCAGACAAACTTGTCAGGGGGGCGGGCAGGAGGCCACCTCCTAATCGGCTTTCCCAGAAGGGAGAGGAGAATGAGAGATTGGGGGTGGGGGGGGCGCTCCAGTCCCCACAGCTCTGTGGGAAAAGGGGGGGAGGGGCAGGCCTAGCCCTACTGGCCCTAAAGCGGCCCTAAAGCCGTCCATCCCCCACGGCCTCTCGGAAGGTGCCCTATCCCCTAGGCCGCTGAGGAGCCAGACTCCTGGACTCAAAGAACACTGGGGCCAAGGCCTAAGAAAAGGGGGCTTTGGGGAGAAGTTTCAGGGAGCCCCCCCTCCCGACTTTCTCATCTCACCTACCACATACTATCTGAACACCTTCTGCATGCCAGGCAACCAACACCCCAGCCTCCTCTGGGGCTTTCTCCTCTTTAGCTCATCTGAGCCTCCCAGCCAGCAGGCTGGTCATAATTAATGATTCCCATTCAACAGAAGAGGATACTGAGGACCAGAGAGGGCAGTTATTTGCCATAGTAAATAACACGCTGAGAGTAGCTTGTCCCAACCCCATAATAGAATCTTCTCTGCTTCGTTGGATTTCCCTGAGGTCCCATCCTCACCGTCACTCTGTGTGCTCTCTTATGATAACGAGGCTTCATCCACCATGTCTCTGTTGACAACCACCAAGGTGAAGAGCATGGATTCCGAGGTTAGCCAGGGTCATACCTTGGTTCACTTATTACTAGCTGCATGGTCATGGACAAGTTGTTTAACTGCTCTGTGCCTCATTTTCCTCATCTATACAATGGAGATAATAGTGCCTACTGCATAGAGTTGTGTGAGAATTAAAGTACCAGGCACAGAGAAAGGGCTATGTAGTATTTGTTAAAGAAATTAAAGTCTAGGTCAGCAGTGCAGACAGACCCGTCCCTTGAGCCCTGGTCCTGTACACTCCAACATCTTCCCTTGAATAAACTGAAGGTTCCTCAGATGCAGCAAACAAGGCCAGCCTGAGCTCAGGCTCATTTCCCTAACACTCACCCCAGCCCAAGGGTCTCCATCTAGCATGTTGCCAAACCAGAGACTCAGCAGCAACCTTGACCTTTCCTATTCCTACAGTCGCCTCAGTAATTCTAGTTCCTAGATTTCTCACCCATCTGACCCCTTCTCCCAGACCACATGGATGCCACCCTCCTCTCACCAGGACATGACAATGGCCTCCCCTCCAGTCCCCCAGCCTCCTCATGAACCACCATACTACAAAGAGATGGGGGGATGGGTTTACTAAAATGCAGTCTGATCAGCCCCCTCCCCCACTGGAAATAACTCGCAATGCCCCCCAACAGCTCTCAGGCTTGAATCCAAGCTCACAGCTTCTCTTTCCATTCTCAACCTCTGACTAGTCACCCCACCCCCCATGTTCAGTGCCTTGCTCAGGGCTCAGGGCTCAGGGGCTCACCCAGCCAGCTAAGTCTTGCAGCTTTGTATGTGCTGTGTCTCTCCCGGGACACCCTTCCCTCTTGCCCTGCTGGTGAACACTGGACCCATGAAGCACAGCTCCGAAGTCCTTCTCCCAAGGGGCCTTCCTGACCTCCCCAGGCTGAGCGAGTGACGCCTCTTCTGTACTCCCTTAGTTCTCTATTTTTCAGCCCCATATCACCTTGCGCTGTAACTGTCTTGAGAGCACTTTGTCCTCGCTTGTTTCTATACCCAGCACCCAACGCAGGGTCAAGCATACAGCGGATGCTCAGTAAGTGTTGAGTAGACGAGTGACTCGGGTTGCAGGGCTACCAGGGCACCTCCTATACCAGGGAATGCGTGTGCTGCAGGGCTGAAGTATGTAGGAGGCACACAGTGGTTCAGGTCTGGGAGGGAGCAGTGAGAGACTTGGGGCAGATATTTGATCTGCCAGCCCCTCCTAGGGAGGTGGGAAGGCAAGGTGAAGGGGGGTGTCCCGCCTAATCCTCAGCCCTACTGGGGAGAGAGGAATGTGTCTCCTGGGTCAGCACAGGGAAATGGGGAGGTCACGGCCCTCCCAGGGTCCCTGCCGCTTGAGGCACCTGCCCCCTAGAAACCCAGGAGACAGCTCCCTGCACACTATTCAGGCCTGCTGGGCTTCTACCAGCAAATCTTCAGAGGAGACTCTCACCACCCCCAAACCCCGGCCTTGAGCTCAAGGGCCCTGCTGGCTCAAGGGCCCTGTACAGACACTCTGGAACCCCAGGGAAGGGCAGTGAAAGCTGAATAGAGAAGATGCCTGTACTCTTTTTCTTGAAATGCAGCAGAAATGCATGTGCACGCGCGCGCGCGCGCACACACACACACACACACTTATGAATTCATGGCACAGGTTCTCATACATACTTATAGACTTATAGGCTATAATCACACACACACACACACACACACACACACACACACACACACTGCTCACCCTAAGCTGGAAGGACCTTCATAAATCTCTAATCCATCCTGCCACCCATAGCAGAAATCTCTTCTTCATTCTCTACTTGTTCATCTCTAAGGACAAAGAGCTCATTCCCTCCAGAGGTCGTCCATCCTGCTGGAGAACAGCTCTGGCTTTAGGTGCAAATGTACCTGTCTGTCATCCCCCTCTGGGCCTGGCTTACTTGCTGTTTCCCACAGAATCCCCTGCCTCTCCTTATCCTGCAGACCCATCATCCCAGGCTGCCCTGAATACCCCCAAGTGCCCTGCACCTGCCACAAGTACTGTGGTCTAAACAGCCCACAGAAGATGGAACCCTCCCCCACCCTGGTCCCTCTGTTCCCCACAACCACTCCAGACAACAGCCACGATTGGTAAGGGCCATGGAGAGAGCCACGAGGCCAGTATGGGAGTGGCCAATCATGAGGCATGCCTGCCTCCCACCCCCACTGGCCACAGTGCTGGACAAGCAGGAAATAGACCTTGAGATGCTCAGCCCACTGCAGGCATCTCTGGGAATGAATGTGGACCAAGGGCTGTGCTGCCGGATTCTTTTATTAGCCGAGAAGGACAAAGAACAGGTCACAACATCACAGGAAATCGGACAGACGGACGGATCACAGGACAGAGTGTCATGCTGCACTACGCAGGAGGCAGGGCAGGGAGGGGGAAATTTGAGTCTTGCTTTTTTCAACTAACAGAATAAATAAATACAGTACACAGTGTTTTTGCCACGGCCTGGCACAACCTCTAAGCACAAATGGTCACAAAACAGCTGGTTTGGAAAGCAGTCTCTACAGCCCTCCAGCTGCCAAGTCGGGGTTGGGGGCCCAGGCCCCTGGACCATGCTCAGGGGAAGTGAAGAAGCAGGGAAAATGGAGACCTCATATAAGAGGGAGAGGTGAGGAATGAGGCTTTCCTGGAAGGAATGGTCAGAGATAGAGCCTCACGGTGAGCCAGCAGGCCCCAGGGGAGGCTTCAATCTCAGGTACAAGGGGCCCACGCCAAGCCCATACCCTCTGACTCCTGTAGGAGACACATGGTACACTCTCCTCCAGCTCTCTAGCTGTCTTCAGTAACAGGCTGGTCCCCTAAACTAGGCTGACATCTGCACAGGGGCAGGGGATCATGTATACTTTCCCTGCCTTTTCTGGGATAGTGGAATTGGATCAGTTGAATGAGGAAATGTTGACAAAGATCCGAGAGAAGCTGGGCTGAGCTCCAGCCAAGACAGAACATGACTCCAGGGTGGACTTGCCCTTTAGGAGGTCAGGGGAGGCTTCCTGGAGAAGATGGTAATATCTAGAGCTGTTGGATTCCAAGGCCTACTGACAGTCACCTGCATCCAGGGACTGCAAAAGGTGTCAGCCCCCATGCCTGATCTAGATGAGACTGCTTTCATTGCAGAAACAGACCTTCCTGGAGCTGATCCCAGACAACAAACCAAAAATCCCTTCTGTCTCAGAGAGTCTCCATCCTTCAGTCTTCCTGCCTGAGTCCCTTTTCCTCTGATGCTCCAGTGGCTGTTAAATTCACCTTCCAAATCCCAGATCCCAGATCCTGGTTCAACTGATCCCCCTCACCTGCCTGCCACATCAAGGTGAAGTCTTTAGCCTGGATTCAAGGCCCTCAGCCCCACCTCTCATGAAACAAGGGCCCCCTGCCCCACCATCCACCTAGTCTCACTCCGTTGCCTTATTAAAATAGCTTTCCTGGCCCATGCCACCATCCCCCTCACTTCCCCCCCCCCCCAAAGCCTCCTCCATCCGACCCAGCTCAGAAAAACACCATCCCCGCACAAACGCCAAGAATGATGGGCATCTACTGCTCTGCAAACCAGTCCTACCTGGCCCCAACAGGGGCCTCTGCCTCCTACCACTGGGAGAAGAGACACACCTTAGGAATCTTTACCCTGGTTTCCAGATGCAATTTCTGTAAGTAGAGTGTTGAGGGTTCAGTGGTGAGCCACAAAGGGTTGAGGATCATGACTCAGAATCTGTGCAAGCCGTTCCCCTCCCCTTGCCCCGAGTCCCTGACACCCTGTAAAGGCATGGAGATGGGGCAACCTCAAAAGCTGGCACTATGACTCAAGGAAATCAGGGTCAAATCCACATTTTCTCAACTAGAAGGGACCCATTATATTTATGGGGAAACTGAGACCCAGAAACTGTGGCCATGCTCATGCAAAGGCTTGTACGTACAACACTCATTGCTCCATAGCAAGGCAACAGTAAGTTTCCAATTCATCCACTGTACTTTTGAGAGCCTTTTTGTTGTTGTTGTTATTGTTGTTGTTGTCGTTGTTAGTTTAACTAAAAACTTCCACCCTGCAAGGGTTGTGAGCCCAGACATGCAGGATGTTACAGCTGGGCAGGACGTTACAGACCATCTAATCCAGATGGGGAAACAGGCCCAGAGAGGCTACGGGCTGACTCAAGGCCACACTGCTTTGAAGGGAAGTTTGCTGAGCTGGGCTCCTGGACATAAACAGGAACCCACTTTTCCATGCCAGTGACTAGCTGGACAGAAGCCCTGATTTCAACAATTAGCTCCAGGACGGCATGTCAACAGAAGCCTGAGACTATGCACTGCTGTGTGGTTTGCACTTATTGTGATCAGGAGTTAGGTTTCAGCCTTTCTTCCTGGCTCAGACGCACCCCTGCAGCAGACTCTAACTGCAGGACTTAGGGGCCAGGGAGTGGGAGAAAAGAATCTGCCCCATTCCTCTGAAAACACCTCTCTCTGAGAGCCCCCCTCCCCTGTTGCCTCCCCCCAACCAGAGAAGTCTCACCAGAGAGACCTAGAACCCTGTGGTCAGTCCTGGATGAACACTGGCGGCCGTCCTCTGTCCTGGAGGTCTTACAGGCAGGGATGCCGCCATCCTATTGCCTGCCTCAGACTGACTCCTGCCTCCACTCCCCTCCTCCTCCATCTTGGGTGGGGCCTCAAAGCTGAGAAAAGAGAGAGAAGAGAATGTGATTTGTGACCCCTTCTAGATGACAGGTCTGAGGGAGGACGGCTAAGGAGGCCAATGCCAGCTCCTGCCCTCAGCTTCGGTGGCAAAAGGGTCTCCAGCTAGGGCCTTACCACCTCTACTGGGGATGGAGAGGAACAGCAGCCTAGAGAGGCCGGTGCAGTGCAGGGAGGAGACAGGCAGGTGGGAAGAAGCAGGAGGAAGAACAGGAAAAAGCAAAATCACTACAACTAAGAAGTCACAATCCCAAACAAAACATAGCCTGGGAACTGACAACATCACACAGCCAGGACCAAAGAAAGAAAGCAGGAGCAGGGAGAAGAGATGTGGGCAAAGGTCCAGAGTGGGGAAGACAGAGGCTGGGAAGAGAGGGGTAGGAAACAGGACAGAAGCAGGTCAGGGAAGGAGAGGGGAGAGAGAGAGACAGAGGAAAGCCAGAGAGAGATGTGGACGCTGTACGGGGAGGCAAGGACGGCAGGGGGGCTGGGGCAGGCAGGGGCCTGAAAATATAGCTTTATATATTTATATTTATACCTCACATTCCACACATCGACTTACTAGGGGGCAAAGGGGAGGTAGGGAGGGCAGGGAGGAGGCCGTACAGAGGGGAGGATCTGGCCACGGAGGGCCTCACTCTCCTGCAGAGGCTGCGGGCGCCCCAGCCTCCCCTCCTCCGATTCGGCCTCAGTGGGATCCAAGCAGGGCCATGCAGAAGGTGTGCAAGTGTGGGCTTCACCCGGGGCTGGGACTCAGGGAGGGGGATGGGGGCAGGACTCCATGGCCCCAGGATCCCCGGGCTCATAGAGTTAACTCCATGCAAGCCGTCTGGGGGTAACCCTGGGGCTGGGAGGGGGCACCCAAGACCCCTGGCTGGGTTGGAGGCCAGCGGTCAGTTGGGCAGCGTATCGAGTCCCAGAGAGGCTGCGTGCTGCTTGGCCCGAAGCCGCAGGTTCTCGATGCTCGTGGTTTTACTGTTCAGGGCAGCAGAGGCAGGTGCCAGGCCTGCCGGGGGCGCGGGCAGCAGCGGGGACCCCCACACGCCCTGGTGGGCAGCAGCGGCTGCCGACAGGGACTGGTAGTAGGACTGGCAGTGCAGCGAGCCCAGCGGGGCCATGTTGACACCCAGGTAGGGGACGGCAGCAGCGGCGGCAGGGGCCGGGCCCCCCACTTCGAAGGATGAATAGTGCACTAGGTTGTTGGTGGCTGCCATATGCTGGCGGAATTGCTCCTGCAGACGGAAGAGGCTCAGCGGGGATGACGAGTAGGAGTGGGAGGGGCCCAGGAGGCCACCCCCGGGTGCTGCAGGAGCCAGGGCCAGGCTGCCTGGGGAATCTGCAAGCAGAGAACCGAGAACCAAGGGCTCAGGACAAGGACAGTGGTCTGCCAGGAGGGTCTCCCTCAGTCTTCCCACCCCTTGGCACTGCAGATAAGACAGGCATTGGCTGAAACCATATCCACTCATCTCAGCCAAGGCGTGTCCTGAAGCACCCCTCAGAATCCTGGGATGGCGGGGAGCCAGGCTTCCTAGGGCAGTCCCAGAGACCCTGCCAGGGCCCCCCGTGTCTGACTTCTTGGGAGGACTGTCACCTCCCCTTCCCCTCTCTTGTCTGTGGCTCCCGCCCCTCACCAGCTCTCTGCCTAGGCTCAGGATTTGTGTCTGAGCTATGCCTCACCCCACAGCTCTGTTCCCTCAGAAACGTGGTTCTGAGTCTCTGCTGCACGTGAGAGTCCCTGATACCAGTGTGGTATTCACCCGATAGGCACTGGTGCATCTGTGCTGGCTGTTAAAATACCATAGTATTTCCAAATGGTTGATAAACAGCTTTTGCCCTGGGCTCCCTAAGTCTCCTCCCCTGCCACCCGGGCCCTCCCCGGAAAATACCTGGCACAGGCCTGCTACGGTCAACTCCTTTCTTTTATTTTTTATCTTTTTTTTTGTTTGTTTTTTTGAGACAGAGAGACAGAGAGAATCTTAAGTAGGCTCCACGCCCAGCACTGAGCCTGATGTGGAGCCTGATGTGGGGCTCCACCTCACAACCCTGAGATCAGGACCTGAGCTGAAATCAAGAGTCAGATGCCTAATTGAGCCACCCAGGCACCCTGGCCAACTCCTTTCTAAGGGATCATGCCCTAGTGCCATGTGTTAAAAGCTGACTCTATCCCTGCTCTGATCCACCTCACATACCCAGGGCCCTGTCCAGCAGGATCTGGCTGTTTCCCTCCACTGGGCCCCAGCCCGCCCACGGCACCTGCCAAGCCTCACCTGCCTTGGGGCTGCCCCTCTTGCAGCCCAGCCCCTTGCTCTCAGCGCCAGGGCTCTTCTCAGTTTTGGGATCCTCGATTCCTGCCCGGGGATCCTCCTCCCGGTCTGGCTGGTCCTCAGGGGCTGACTCGCTGGCCGACTGCTCAGACAGGCTCAGGTGAAGCTCGGCAGGGGGGTCACCACTGGGCAGGCTTGGGGGCTGATCAGTCTCCAGCTGGGTGTCTGGGGTTGGGGCTTCAGCCTTGCTTTCCCCATGGGAGCCCTCAGCCTCCTTCTGCTTCTGGAGCTGCTCTTTCTGCAGGCTGCGCTGCTTCTTCCTGAACTTGGCCCTGCGGTTCTTGAACCACACCTGGGGATGGGAGAGCAGCTGTGGGTTGTGGAACTGGGTGCTCTGGGAGGGGACGTGCATGATAACATTGCCTCCCACCCCGCAGGAAACATGCACCCCAGTCCCTTCCAAAACCCCACTCCTGTCATCGCAGGCATTCATGGAGAGAGCAGTTACACAGGCACTGAGGGATAAAAATGCTGGCTCCTGGGCAGAGGGAAGCCAGGTTGGTGGGCTGGTGCTTGTCTGCAAGGTCCACTTAGAGGAGCGGGGACCTACCTGCACCCGGGCCTCAGGCAGGTTGGTGCACATGGCCAGCCTCTCCCGCATCACCACATCTGGGTAGTGAGTCTTCTGGAAGGTCTTTTCCAGGGCCTCGAGCTGCTGGGCAGTGAACGCCGTGCGGCTACGGCGCTGTTTGCGATGCTGTGAGCCATAGCGGGCCTCCAAGATGATGTCTTGAAATGTACAGCCGTTGGAGGGCAAGGAGAGGGCGCCCATTTAATTTGGGAAATAGGTTTTGAATCTTACTTTGCTCTGACCCACTGCAGACACCCAGGCTCCTGCAGAGCCAGGTCCTGGCCCTTTCCCCTTGGAAACCCCGCAACTTCTCTCCATATGGCTGGGGTTTTGAGATCTCTCCTTGCCCACGTTCACTATAAGGACCACAGAGGTCTAACTCATCTCCATGAACAGCTGTCAGGAATATGACTGAGAGCAGTCTTCCTCATTTGGTTTCAGGGTGTATGGGTAGATAGGTGGACATTTCCCTAAGATCCTCAAAGTCCTAGGATGCTGAGCATAATATTCTGAGACCACATGATGCTAATAATCTGTTTACCAGTGTCACAAAGGTTATAACGTCCTATAACCCTTAGATTCTGGATACCAACAGAATATTGGCCCCTGACCGTGAGAAGCCAGGCTGGCAGCAGGGATGGTATCTGCAAGGTCTAGTTAAGTGAGGTCTGACTGGTACACAATTCACTGGCACTTGATTCCATGTCCTCTGCGTATGACTCTGAGGATCCAAGTTGGCCTAAGAGTCTCTGATAGCAAGACCTGAGGCTCCTGCTCTTATGTCTCCTCAAAAGAAAGCCCGGCACTGGCAGGGCCCTCAGAGCACGGGAAAGTTTTTGCATCTAGTCTTGGCCCTTTTGGCTGCTTCCTCAAAGGAAAAAAAAGACTAGGTTCTAACCACTGCTTGGATGGGAGACAGAGCTAATGGACTGTTGATTCTACCATCCTGCTCACATGCTGGTGACATGAAAACCACTGAGGATAGAGATCTGCCTAGGGCTGGTGTCTAGGATCCAGCCCTTCTGCTTGACTACATCCTGGTGGATGGACAGTAACCTCTCTCCCCTGCCTCCCATAGCCCATAAATGGATCCTGGACTGCCTGTATTGAAGCGAACCTGAGCTGGGTCAGCCTCTGATAGGGCTGCCAGAGTCCTTCCCCTGTACTCCAGGGACTGGGGAGTCATCCACGGCGCTCTAAATGGGGAAGGAGGCAGCTGGGTATCCAGAAAGGCTACCTTTGGGTTGCTCCTTCTTCAGTTTAGAGGGAGCCCTGAACCTCTCACAAACTGGCACTAATCCCAGCCTGGACTGAGCTCACACTGGTTACCTGGGGACTGGGGACCCCTCGGTCAGCTGAACCCTGGTTGAGGGAGCAGCGGCTCAGCACCCTGCTGCTGGCTCCAGGGGCCATATGGGTGGGTGATCACAGGGGAGGCCGGGCTGTCTGTACCGTCAGCAAAACTTTCTGCCAGAAGGCGAGGCCTCCAAACAAAGGCCCACCTAGAGCTCATGTCCTTCCTTCTTAAGAATTAAGAGAACTGGGGTGGAGTGCTAAATGTTCCCGTTCCTCTGCCCCCACCAGCAGAGAGGAGCCTCCACCCCCTGCCTCCTCTCTGGGTCTAGAGCACAGTGAGGAACTGGTGTCACCACCAGGTTTGGGATAGGGAATCCACTCCAAATCAGAGATGCAGCCATAGCCAGGACACATTCCCACATTCCCACACTGGAGACTTATGCCCCACACTGATCTAAAGAAGACAACCAGGGGCCCAGGGATTTTGTTCACTGAGCCCTGCCCCAAGGCCCCACAGGGTCTCAAGGAGTGGAAATGACTGCCCCGCCCTCCCCCAGGCCGACACCTCTTCCCAGGCAGGGTCCTCATATCCCATCCCTTTTCTGTGCCTCTGCTCATGCTGGTGCCCTCACCAGTCATTCCTTTTTAAGGCCTGGCTCCTCCCCCACAGCCTGCAGGAAGGCTTCTCTGACTACACCAGATGCCGCTGCTCTGAGCTGCCCCGCCACTGAATCTTAGCCACACTCCTGCCGTGCTCTTCTATGGCTCTGTGAGCACCTGGTCTCCCTGGGGGTGCCCTGAAGTCCTCTGAGTACTGCCTGGCACAGGGCAGTGAACCCACATGGGTTCACTAGCTGCTCAAGGTTTGATCTGAGACAGGAGAGAAAGGGCGGCCCCACCTCCCAGGAATCATGCCCCTCACCTATGCGGTCACATCCTTCTCACACCCAGCGAGGGGCTACAGGGCAGGGCAGCAAATCAATAGAAGGGAGACGGGGACACAGGACTGCAGCTCCCTCATGGGCCCTTACCTTGGGACTTGAGGAATAATGACTTCTGAGCACTTACCAATCTCTGCTGAATCCTTTGCCTATGTTACCTCAAATAACTTCCCGATCATCCTATTGTCCCCTCTGATTAAAGGGGACACAGGCTCAGAGAGGAGAGGTGAATGTGCAGACCCCCAATAACTACAGACCTGGGGCTCCGAAGCTTACATTTTTAGCCCTAGTGTCATGTTCAAACCCTCCAGCCCCACCCCCACCTAGATTTGACCTCTCTGAGCCTCAGTTTCCTTGTCCATAAAATGGAGGTAATAACCTCCTTTATCGGGGTTGGATTTGATGCACAGAGAAAGCCTCACACAGCACCTGGCACATAACCAGCTTTTATTACTTGTATGACTCCCTGTGCCTGAAATACCCTCTCCCGGGCACTCTACTCCTCTTGCAGCGACTCCTCAAGGCGAGTCCCTTACCCTCCCGCCTCAGTCTTCATCTGCAAGATAGGCAGAGAGGCGGATAAGTCCCTCCCTCATGGGGTCGTTAAGGGAATCCAAAGGCCAGGGCAGCACCAGTGCCCAGCACAGTCCTGGCAAACAAGGAGCGTTCTGGATGGTCACACATAGATTTTAAATTGATGCCTTTCTGTGTTGCTAAGTGACCTGGGTCTTCCATAGCCTCCCAGAGTAAGATTTCCCAGTGCTCCCTCCCTCCTGTCTTCAACTTCCATAGCCTCCTCCCCCAGACCTCTCCTCCACCGCAGGCCCCACGGTTCTGTCCCCAAGGTCCCATCTCCATGGCCCTTACCAGCCAGGCGCTCAGCCAGCGTAAGCGCATGCACCGATGGCCGGTAGTCGGGGGCGTGCTGGGCCTGCTGGGCCGCCTGCTGGTGCAGGTTGTACATGGCACTGAGTGAGTTCATGGCGTGCAGCGAGTAGCCATTCACCCCGTAGTGCTGCATCGCGGCGTGTGCCTGCGGACGGGGAAGAGGAGAGGAGACCTGAACCAGGGTATCACACCCCACCCTGGGGTAGACATCCCTAGCCTAGACCTTGGGTGTTCACCTCACCCCCAAGAGCTTCTGCCCCTCCATCAGAAAGTGGCCTGGGCTCTGGGCTCTGGAGTCAGACTGCCTGGGCTGGAATCTCAACTCTACCACTTAGGAGCTTTGTGACTTTTGGGCAAGTCACTTAACTTCTCTGCCCCTCTGTTTCTCCATCTGCAAAATGGGGCTAATAAGAGAAGTCTTTACAATAGGGCCTGGCACACAGTATGTGCTAAAAAATGTCAGTCACTGTGATTTATCAGTCCAATTGCTGCTTTATGCAGCCATCTCCATTTAGTCACCTAGGCACTTTCTTATCTGTGCCTTCACTGATTCACTCACACACGTATTATTTACTCAACACCTACTGAGGCCCACATGGGGCCAAGTCCAGAGCTGGACTGGGGACACTGAGGCACTTGCTCTGAGATAATGGATTAAAACCTTAATGCGCTACACAGACAAAAGGACACTATTGTTATGACTGGTATATATTCACTACCATTACCTCCCTCTATTTATCATTTTCCCAAGAGCAATGAACCCCATTTACAGATGAGTCTACCAAGACTTAGAGAAAGAGCAGTGACATGTTGAGGCCACACAGCCAATCCAGGGCCCAGCCCGCCCACACTGCTTCAGCTTCATTTTTTGGTGGCTAATTTATCATCCTTTCTGCTGAGATGGCCCAGCTCAGCACAAGGCTGCCAAGGTCCTATCAGCCCCAGGTCTCCTCTGGACCCTCACAGTCCTCATCTGAGTGCCCACCTGTGTTGGCCTGAAGTGTCGTTTTTGGAACGTGACCCAATGTCTGCAGGCTCCCAAAGACACATAGGTGCTTCCTGTGTCCTGGGCATGGGAGGGAACGGGGGAGGGTTGGTGCAACGGCAGGTCCATTTGGTAAGAGGAAGAACTTGCCCAAGTGTCTCAGCTCCCCACCCTCGCTGACATAGACACTCAGGCTATACGTGACCAAACATCCACGGCACACACACACACACACGTTTCATGCCCAAATACACACACATGGACATTCTCAGCAAGGCACTCACAGAAGTTGTCATGGTCACACACAAACTCAGCAAATTTACAAATTCTATGTCATTATTCCCCATGGCTCTGCACACAGACATTCTCACGGGTATCTATCCATGCAGCAGATATATCTACACACAAACATTACATTCACACACATTTATATATTACACATATTCATTCAATAAATATGTATTAAGCATTCACCTACTAAGTGACCAAACAAAGTCCTTGCCTTCGTAGAATTTAGATTCCAAGGGAGGAGGACTACAAAATAACAAATAAATATAGGTACTAATGCCAGACAGAAACAAGTGCTCTGAAGAAAAATAAGACAGAGGAGGAGAATAACAAGAGGAAAAGGGAAGGTTGTTGTGGGACACGTGGTCAAGAAAGGCACTCTGCTATTTGGAGGAAGCCATGCAAAGTTCTGGAGGGAAGGCTTTCCAGGCAGAAGGAACAGCAAGGATGAAGGCCCTGAGGCATGAAGAAGCTTGGTGTTTACGTGGAACAGCAAGACAGCCAGGGTAGCTGGAACACAGAGAGGGAACGAGTGAGTGGAGGGAGAGGAGAGGCCAGACCCCAAAGAGCTTCACGGCTCCATTGCAAGGAGTTTGAATTTTACCCCCACCATGATGGGAAGCTCTTGGAGGGTCTTGACTGAAGAGTAACATGATACAATTTGTCATTAAAAGCTCACTTTGGCTGCAGAGAACAGCCTGCAGAGAGTAAAGAAGAAAAGTGGAGAGACCAGGTCACTGTAGAAGGCCAGGCCAGCAACTAGGTGCCTTCCACTAGGCGGTAGGGGGGAGGTGGTGAGAAGTAGTGAGATTCAGGACATGTTTTTCTGAATTTGTTTTTTAATATTTTCTTAAGTTTATTTACTTTTGACAGAGACAGAGTGCGAGCATGAGCTGGGGAGGTGCAGAGAGAGAGAGAGAGGGAGACACAGAATCCGAAGCAGGCTCCAGGCTCCAAGCTGTCAGCACAGAGCCTGATGCGGGGCTCAAACTCACGAACCATGAGATCATGACCTGGGCCGAAGTCGGACGCTCAACCGACTGAGCCACCCAGGCTCCCCCCCCCCCCTTATTTTAGAGAGAGAGTGCGCGTGCGTGCGCGCGCGCACACACACACACACACACACACACACACACACACAGAAGGGGGGAAGGGAGGGTCAGAGAGAGAGGGGGACAGATGATCTGAAGCAGGCTCCATGCTGAGCCCCAACAAACCATCATGAACCACAACGAACCACAAGATCATGACCCGAGCCAAAGTCTAACCTGAGCTGAAGTTAGACGCTTAACCACTCTATTGACTGAGCCACCCAGGCACCCCAGATTCAGGACATATTTTGATGGTAAAATGCACATGATTGTGATAGGTTAGTTATAAGATGTGAGGGAAAGAGGTCAAAAAAGGATGACTGGGGGTGCCTGGCTGGCTCAGTCAGTAGAGAATGCCACTCTTGATCTCGAGGTTGTGAGTTCAAGCCCCATGTTGGGCATAGAACCTACTTAAAAAAAAAAAAAAAAGGTTAACTCAAATTTTTGGCCTGAGCAACTGAGTGAAGATGGGCCTTTTCCTGAATCAGAAACACTGAGGGAGAAGGGGGTCTGGGGAGGGGGCAATGGAAATCATGGTTTTGGGGGGGTATGCTAAGTGTGAAAATAGGGATCCAACTTCCAAGTAAGGATGCTGAATTAGCAGTTGCATATACAAGCCAGGAGCTGAGGGCAGGATTTATAGATATCTGACCTGACACTCCCACAAAATACCTCCCAACAACATTTACTTAAAGAAGCCCACTCTACACACTATAAGCATGACCCCAAAGGCAGAGATCTAAGAGGGAAGAAGGACAGACATGGTGACATAGTGTTTAAATATTGTATAATAGAGGGGCGCCTGGATGGCTCAGCCTGGAGCCTGCTTCAGATTCGTTGTCTCCCTTTCTGTCTGTCTCTCTTACTCTCTGTCTCTCTCTCCCCCTCTTTCAAAATTAAATAAACATTTAAAAAATGTAAATACTGGGGCACCTGGGTGGCTCAGGAGGTTAAGCCTCCGACTTGGGCTCAGGTCATGACCTCACGGTTTGCGAGTTTGAGCTCCATGTCAGGCTCTGTGCTGACAGCTCAGAGCCTACAGCCTGCTTTGGATTCTGTGTCTCCCTCTCTCTCTCTCTCTCTCTGCCCCCCGCCCTCCGCTCACACTCTGTCTCTCTCTCTTTCTCTCAAAGATAAACATTTTTAAAATTTAATTTAAATACTGTATAATAGAATATACCATAAACAAAGCTAAAAGGCAAACAACAAACCTGGAAAAATATTTACCATATATATGACATAGCAAAATTGATAAAAATAAATAACACAAATAAAAATAAGAGAACATCCATAATATATAAAAAGCTCTTCTATAGAAACAAAAAGATGGTCACCTTAAAAGACAGCAAAGTAACTAAAGAGACAACTTATTAGGAAAAACACAAATAGCCATCTGATCTATGACAAAAAGCTTAGCCTCCCTTGTAACCAAAGAAATAAAAATAGGAACCATAAGTCACAATATTTTTCACCAATCAGATTAGCAAATATGAAAAAAAAATTATTACCCAGGATTATCTAGAGGAGTAGAAAATGATCCTTTCCTCCTCCGACTTTGCTGACAAAAGAGCTTTAGTTCCTGGCATCAAAAGCCTTTAGAAAGAGCATCATTTGACTCAATGATTCCATTTCCAGAAACATATCCTTCAAATATGCAGAGATGTGTGTCCAGGAATGTTTATCACAGCCCTGCTTACGATGGTAAACAACTGGAAACTTCACTGTCCATCAAGAGAGGGTTAGTTCAGTAAATGAGGGAACAGTCATGCCCACAATGGAATACAGTGCCACAGTCTGAAACAATGATATGGATCTGTATGTGCTGATGTTCACAATATATCGTTGAGTGGAAGAAATAGGTAACAGTACGCATGATATGATCCCATTTTTGTAATGTATATATAAATATGCATAGAAAAGAAGTCTAGAAGGTTATACCCTGAAATGTTAACAGGGGTTATCTCTGGGAGATAGCAGATGGGATTACTGGTGATTTCCACATTTATATATTTTTTTCTTTCTTTCCTTTTTTGAGGGAGGAGTTGGGGAGGGTTATCCACATGTTTCAGTGGATGTGGGGATGGAGCCAGGCCCCAGGATGTGTCACAAGCTCCAGGTGGGGAAGACGGAACAGAGTTTAGAAGTAATTTTATCCATCCCCTTCCCCCACCTCTGCAGGGCTCTGTTGCTTTAAAACTCATTGCTGTTGATGTGGTGACATTTTAATTGACTTAATTATTGCTGATCTCACAGTTTTTGATGCACGACAACTTTATTAACTAAAGCCAAGAGAGGTACCGCTCTCGGCGCCACAACTGCCCCAGCTCACTGGTCCTCTGAAGGTCTCCAAGACCTTCCCTGTCTGGCCTCTGCCCACCCCTTCAGCCTGATGCCCTCCCTCTCCCCAGCACCCAGCAATCTCGGATTACCTGCCACTCCCTCTTGTCACCTCCATGCCTTTGCTGCTGCTGGGCCTTCCACCTGAAACACCATTCCCTTCCACCCCCTTCACCTGACAAATCCCTCCCTCTCCATCAAGACCTAGTTCAACCTCCTTGGAAACAGGGCCTTTCCCAACTCGTCCCTAAGAAGGTATCTCTCTTCTCTCTAGGCTCCAGATAACTAAGCTCGGGTCAGGGAAATGATGATAACAATAACAAGAAAACAACGAAAACAACTCCTGTTTACTGAACACACTCTCTGAGCCCTTGCTCACCACACAAAGCACCTTCCATGGCTTTTCTTCTTCTAGCACCTGAATCGGAATAGTGTGGTGATACTCCTACCTCCCTTACTAGACTGGGCTCCTTGAGGGTAAAAGGCGTATTTCATGCATTTCTGGACTCCCCACCCCAGCCCAGATCACAAGGTCTGGCACAGAGGCACGGCTCAGGAGATGAGGATTGGATGAATAAATTAATAATAACAACTATTTATAAAGTGCCTTGGATACATCAGCAGCCATCTCCATCAATCCTCCCAGCTCCATGGGAGGTAGGGACTGTTTTTATCAGATGCAGAAAAAGGAAGGTGAGAACGACTGTTGAATTTGTTAAAGGGCAAGCAGCTAGGAAGTGGTGGAACAGGTTTCCACAGTGAGGTTCTTCCCACCAGCTAGTGTTTCCTAACCCCAGTCACGCAGGCTCTTACTCCGGCATGTTCCATTCCCTGACTTCCAGCATCTCTGATTTGATCCAAGGCAACAGGACGACAGCAGAGAAAAAGCACATCTCCCCAGTGTGCATGCTCATGCATGCATGTGTGTGTCCGTGTCTCCACGTGTGTATAAATGTGTGTGTGCGTGTGTTGTGAGATGGGGCTGCGTGTGAGCCCAAATCTTGCCAGCCGAGCTCCTCTCCCCCCAGCCTCACACTCCTCCTCACTCCAGGTGGACATCAGGGCCCCAGATCTGTGGACGCCACTTACCACCCGAGCTACACACATGTGGTAGCACACAGCGTGCCGTTCATCTCAGTGTTCATGTGTGCCCATGTCTGTGTGATTGGCCACATACCTGCATGTGTATCTGTGTCTACGTGCGTATGTGCAGTTATTTATGTCTCTGTGTGTGCACATCTGGGGGCCCATGTGCATGAATGAATGTATGTGTGTGTGTATGATCAGAGGAACATACACTAAATGGGACCCTCAGAAAAAGGTCTGAGGGAGAACAAGAGAGAAGCACAAGGAGGAAAAAGGGGAAAAACCAAGGAGATGGAGTTGATACAGAGAGACAAAAAGAGCAACGCAGAGAAAATGAATAGATTGTCCTCTCCATTTTTTGTTTCGGCAACACCTAGCACAGAGCCTGGTACACAGCCAGTGTTCAGTAACTAATAAACGCTGAATGGATGACAAAGAACCAGAGGCTAACAGAGGTGAGGGAATAGTGAAAGAAGCAGGGCCACCATAATGGGCTATGGCCCTCAGGCCAGAAAATGGACACTTAGAGCCCCAGTCCCACCACCTCCTTTGTCCCCAGGACCTGAAGCCAGGGTTTGGGGAGAACCCTGCTCAATGTGCCCTTTTCCAGCAATCAGGGCAGCCCAGACCTGGCCCCGGGGTCCTCAGCCAGGCCCAGCGGCTAGAACACCACCCACATCCAGGTCCCATGGTGAGGCCAAGAGCCACCCACGCTGGAGTCCTGCAGAGCCTGTGGGAGCCTCTGAACAGGGCCCTGCACTCCTGGCCCCAGGCCGGGCCCTGCACGGGCTCAGCCCACTGCACACTCCAAACAGAATCAATTATATATTTAAAAGGTGCCGCCCCGCAATTCCTGGCGAGCCAGGAGAGCCATCCATCACGGCGCGGCCGCGTTTCACAAGCTGTCGAATTGTGCTTACATTGGTTAAAAGAATCTTTATATTTCATTAAGCAAGCAGATCGGCGGATCTCCCGCCACAGGCGCCATATAGATGGCTTTAATTTTCCAAATCTGCAAATGCATCCGTTATGTCCCCGCGTCGCTGCTGGCTGCGGCCTAATGCCCAGCCAATCGAAGAATCAAGCAGAATTTTATTAGGGGGCATTTTTTATAAATTAACAGCAGGACCGCTAGGAAACCACACGCAAGGCGTCTTTGATTAACAGGAAAGTGGACCCCTCCTTCGGTCACACCCAGCTCAGCACCTCCACAGACCCACGCCATCTCTCTTCACCTCTTCCTCTCCTGTTCTGAACTTTTAATTCCCCCTCAGTTTCTTCTCATTCCCACACACGGTGGGGAGCAGGGCAGAACAACTTTGTTTAAAGGGAAGGAAAGAAAGCAGGAGGGGAGGAACCAACATTCTCTGAGGACTTGCCTCCTCTGTTGCAAGCCTGGTCAGACACATTATCTCATCAACAATGACAGCTTCCTTTCAGTGACACCCACTGTGAGCCAAGCCCCCTTCTCACTCACCAGCTTCAGCACAAGCCGACTGGGTAGGAATTATTATCCCCATTATATGAATGAGAAAACTGAGACTCAGGGAGGTAAAACCACCTGCTCCAGGTCCCACAGTTGTTAAGTGGTAGAGGCAGGACAGGAAGCCCAGGTCACTGAGGATCTGTCTGGGATTCATCTCCAAAGTGTGGCCAAGGAATTGGCCCTAGTGAGGGCTAGTCCTGGGTGTCAATGGCAGCAGGAAGGATTGAAGGGAGACTGTTGCTACAGACTTCCTTCCCTGAGAAATGCCGCCCGTCAGCCCCACAGGATCCCCGGTGATCCTCTGTGGGGAGAGGCCCCCTGCAGCCGTCCTTCCTACCTAGCAGTTTGGAGACCAACAGGCCTTTTGCTTGGCAGGTAGCAGAACATAAATACACAAGCCCAGGAGCACCACGCCAGAGCTCCTGCCCCAACCCCAGGGTGCTGTGTGACCTTGGCAAGGGTCCTCCCTACTACTGACCAAATGGCTGCCCCAGAAGGGAAAGAAATCTCAATCATGAGAAGTGTGTAACCCAGGGCTGGCCAGCCACCTGAGGGAGGCTAAGGAGGAAAGATTCCTTCATATGTGTGCATGTGTGTGCATACGTGTGTGTGTGTGTGTGTGTGTGTGTGTGTGTGTGTGTGTGTGTTGGAGGTGGGAAGCTAAAGACTTCCAGCTCTGAGCAGGTGGGTCCAAGATTTTAAGAGAAGCTCTGTGCCTGGCACATGCCGAATACTCAACTGCGGTAACTTCACCAATTTCTTACCTCAACTCTATGAAGGAGGCACTATTGTCATCTCTACTTTACAGAGGAGGGATTGAGGCTCAAGGGAGGTGAGTTACCCTTGGCTGACCTGTTTGGGAACTGGAATGGCTGAGCCCCCATCCTAATAAGTGCCCCTATTCCCACATCAGTCCTTAGTCCTGAGTTGTCCAGAAAGAGCAATGGGAGCATATGCTGTATGGGGGCCACCGAGAGCCCGGCCCTACCCTGAGCAAGGAGCCTGCAGCCACTAGGTCTGAGGGCAGACTTGAGATGAAGCATCCCTAGCTGCTCCCTCTCAGATCCTGTTTTACAGCTTCACTCTCAGGTCACTGCTGAACCCTCCAACTCCAAAAGTCTCCACCATCAGCATCAGGTACTCAAAGGTGCAGAGAGCCCAGGAACCAGCCACTTTGTCGCCTTGCCAGGGGCCAGATTCCCCCACGCATGGCCTCCCTCCCAAGGGGATGGGCCAGGGCACCAACAAATCAGTGACTCAAGGTGGCCAGCAAGACCACAGGAAATGGCCAAGGACACATTCTAGAGACACATCTAAGGGCTAATGGCTGGAAACGTGGCATCATTCACTTCTGGGTGTCTAAGAGCTAGGGAATCTAGGGCACATGCCCCTCCCTGAGATCCTCATCCCCTGGATTGCCAACCCCAGCCCCACCACTCCTATCAGTGCACATTTAAACCTGTTTCCATGTCCCCCTTTTAAAACAAAAGGACTCATCTCTCAGAACAGTTCTCTCTGGTCCCTTCAAAGACAACTTTCTTGAAAGGCATTTCCAAATTCATCATTTCCACTCTGGGAACACTGTTCCTCCACCAGCATTACCTGAAAAACTCCTGATCCCTCACACGAGGCTTAGGCACCCCCTTCTCCTGGAAGCCTCCCCTGACACCCCAGCCTGGGTCAGGTGACTTCTCTGAACTCCTACCATAGCATTACCTCACCAGATTATAGTTAGTTGTCCATCTGCCTGCCCTTCACCCAAGATATAATAATAACTATTTTTACCAGCCATCCTGATAGAGACCTGACAGGCAGCATCTCATTTAATCCTCATAACAAATTCATAATTCCCATTTGGCTGATAAGGGACCTGAGACTCAGAGAGGTGAAGTCATTTGCCCAAAGCCACACAGCTAAGCAGCTTAGCCAGGATGAAATCCAGGGAGTCCAATTCCACAGTGCTGAGTCTAACTCAATGCTCACCAAGAACTCATCAGTTAGGGGGCTCCTACAGGGCAAGATCTGGCTCCGGAGCCAGTACTCAGTACCTAGCACAGGGGACATTAGATGCTCATTCCTCAAGTAAAGAGAGCCACTGTTGGTCAGGTAATGGACTCTGGGGTAATGTAAGGAGTTCCAGCCCCATTCTAGGGGAATGGTCAGATGTCAGATGCCCTGGAGAAGAGACCAGCATTAGGAGATGTGGTAAGGGCAGTAGAGCCCAGAACTGAGTGAGCCAAGGCCCAGAGTCCCCCTCCTCACTTGCCTGCCCTATCCCACTGCATCAGGAAAGACCGCATGTCCCCACCAGAAGCCAAACCACCTTCTGGCCATAGCTGTGACCTTGACCTTGCCACAGGCTGAGCTCTGACCCTGTACCAAATGGAGCCCTGGCCACTGCTCTCACCTTGGCCATGCCCCATCCCCCAGTGGCATTTGATACAGGTACCATGACCCCACATTGCTACCACTAATCCCACACTGCTTGATCCATGTGGGTAGGGAATGGGCTGTTGTTGAGGTCCAGAAATCCCAACGGCCCCCTTCAGCTGCGGGCCCCCAAAGCGGTCCTGGATTTGGAGCCAAAGAGCTCAGGTGGGCCTCAGGGTTTGTAGCTTTGCAAGGGTCAGATCAGATGGGATGCTGGTCTCTTGGCACCTAGAGCTCATCAGTTCCTCAAAGGAGATTCTTACCTCCCCTCTTAGTTTAGGGATGGGGAATGCCCGCCAGTGTGGAGATCTCCAGGGTCTGAGGTAGGTCTCAGGACAGACCCCACCCCCATGGCCCTCTGGAGGAGCCCAGGAGCTTAGTTCCCTACACAAACTGTTATCCATTAACATCCAATTATCCCTTGGTCCGAGCCATTAATTATAAATCAGAAGCTAATTGGGGTAATTAGCCCCCCGCAGGCTAATGGGCTGAGACTAAGGGAAGCCACTCTGCCTACCCTCCTCTGGTTTTTTGAGGTGCTTAATGTTGCGGGGGGGCAAAGAAATCAGGCGGCTGGAGTTAATTTTAAGGCAGTGAAATGCGGCAGAGAGAAGGAGAAAAGATGAGAGAGGCTGATTTTTGTTCTTTTTTCTCAAGATCCCGTGCAGCGTGGGCTCTTGAGGACAGTCTGTTGCAGGGGAGGCCTGACCGCAGGCCCTGGGAGTAGAACTCGAAATAATTGCTGGATTCTCCACTTCTTTTCCAGCACAGATGCAGCTAGAACATGAGGGAAGACCGAAGAGACTTGGTCAGAGCCAGGGTGGTGCAGAGGCGGCGGTCAGCATGTTCCCGCCTCTCCCGGGCGAGAGGAGGCAGTCTTACTCGCCCGGTGCGCCCCGGACCAGAGTTCCGGCGGGGACGAGTGGGCCTCCCCGCGCTCGTCCAGACCCAGGCCCGTGCCGGTGCAGGGGAACACGGACTGCGGCGTCCCTGCGGAGCCGCTGCTCCAAGCCCGGCTCTGGGTCTCGGACCGCGAGAGGAACTCGGGAAGGAGTGCGTCGTGCCTGCTCCGAGAGCCTGGTTCCCGCCCTGCGCGCAGACGAATGCCGCCAGGATGCAACCAAACCCTGGCGGATAGAGCTGTGGAGGCTGGAAGCCGGCTCCAGTGACCTGGACGCACTGAAGTAACACCTGCAGCGGCACAGGCTGACCCGCAAGGAGTGACCCCGTCTGGGAAAGGCACTCCGGCCTGGTTGTCGCGGATCCATACAACTCTCCACTTTGCCGCCGCCGGTAACCTGGCTTAAGTTCGAAAATCAGTCGGAGCCAGAGCTGTGATTCCGTGTCTGTGTGAGCTGGGATCTCCGCCCATCCGGCAGCAGTGGGGCTGTGTTAAATAAGTTGTCCGAAGAACGGACGAGTCACTAAACAGCAAGAGAGATCGCTGAGTGGCAGGGGGCCGGACGGGGTAACGGAGGACGCGGCTCAGTGCCGTTCTTACTGAAAGGGAAACTGAGGCCAAGGAGGAGCAGTGACTCACCCGAGGTCAGAGATGAGGGGTACTCAGTGCAGGACGAAGGTCCAGACCGGACCATACGCTCCGCTAGAAGCTCACCCGCCTCCCCCTAGCACCCCTCCCTACTGCGCCCGCCCGCTCTGTAATGGGCTTTGGCGGGCGGCGGCGGCGTCGCCCCGGGCCTTGATTAGATATTTATTGCTGTCATTTACATGGGCACCGCAGGGCGGCCGAGCGGGACTGCGGGGAAGGGGCGGGGGAGGAGGAGAGGAATGGGAACTAGAGGGAGGGGGGGTTGGCTCCACAGGGACCAGAGATCCGGAGAGAGCAGGCCCGGGAATTGGGAGCGCAGCGGCCAGACGCCAGTCATAGACGCACAGGCCCTTGGGCTGCACCGCTAAAGTGGGAGAAGTGGGTTGTTGCGCATCCCAGCGTTGGGGGGCGGGGGGGACGGTGCATGCGTATGTGTGATGTGCAGTGAGTGTCCGTGTGAGTTTAACCAGTGTGTACCTGTGTCTGTCAGAGGGGTTTTGTGAGTGTGCATCCGGCAGATCTGCCTGTGTGCTCCTAAGTGTGTGTGTTCCTCTACCTGTGTAACTTCTCACCTGGGTGTATTTTAGCTACCCCTAGCCCAGGTGACTCTAACCCAAGCGTTTGACTCTGTGTGGCAGTCAGCATATGTGTGTCTGTGTGGCTCCGTGTGTGTGTGTGTGTGTGTGTGTGTGTGTGTGTGTGCGCGCGCGCGCGCACGCGCAGGATTAGCACAGAGATGGAGGTGGGAGTCTGTGCCCCTTGGTCAGGTTCTCCCCTTTGCCTCCTCAACCTACAGCCAGGGTCAGGGTGCTCCAGTCTCCCAGAACCCAGGCTTCAGGGAAGCTGGCAAAGAGGGCTGTAACTGATCCCTCATTCCTAGTCCACAATAGCGCTGGCCCCCAGGGGCCCTGGAAACTGTTTCCTGCTCAAGATCCACCAGGCAGAGTGTGAGTGGGTGGGCCAGGTCTCCAGAGCAAGTCGTCTGTATCTGAGCAGAGAAATGGCTCCAATTGCATGACCACACTGGATGCCACTCGTGAGAGTGGCAGTGACAGGGTGCAGGGGCCCCCCAGACACTCACCCGTTCCTCTTGAAGCTGACCCGCAAGCCGGCCCACAGGCAGAACCCATCCAGAGGCCCAGGGTGGTCGCCTTCCCGGTTGACTTCGCCTGGAGCGGGTTTCCACTCCTCTGCACCTTTGCCCTGTTCGGATTTCCACTCGGGGTTTGTTGCAACCGCAGCCAGGTTCTCAGGTGGTAGCAGGAGGCCCCGACGGAAAGGTCTGCAGGGGTGGGGGTGGTTACCCCTATCCTGAGTAGGGATTCCCTGCTTCTGATCCAAAGACTGTGTCTACCCCAGCCACAGAGGAGAGAGATTTGAACCAATTATCTGGATAATTTGCTCTCACTAGGTAGCAAATTCGATTTTTTTCTGACCGCCTTCACACACATAAGCACAGCTGGCTGGCAGAGAGAGGAGGACTAAATTCACCATCCTTAGGTCAGACTGCTTTTTCCCTTTTGGGGAGGACTGGAGATGCGGGGACGTGAAACGCGAATCCCTGAAAAATTGAAAACAACTCACTCCACCCCACCTAAAACTAATAGACGACAAGACCTCCCAGGAAGATACTAGACTCGGCCAACCCGCCTGCAGCGCACAGGATCCAGAACTCCCATGAGTGGAAGAGACAGCGGCCGCCCCGCCGTCGCGGCGGCGAACTGGGAACTTGCAGTTTCCAGGGCTTCGGCGCGAACCACCTCCGCGGTGCGAACTGCCTTCCCCCGACCCCCACCCCCACCTCTACAAGGCCCACCGAGTCTGCAAAGCCCTCCTCTCTTCCCGAAGTCCTTAAACCAGGGGAGCCTCAGAAAGCAAGCACAGGCTGAGCTGGCCAAGAGCCTCTGCAGACTTTTCTAAAACGAAAAAGGGCACCCAGTGTCCCGGGCAGAACCGGCCCTGAGACTGCGCGGGTCCCCTGCTTGGGGGGATTCCAAAACCGAAAGAAGACAAAAAGGCCGAGGATCCCAGCACCCCATCCAGACCTCCTTATTGAACATCCAGCCCAAAGAGCTCCCCTCCTGCCGCCGCCAGAATCCAGAAAAGTTCGATCCCCAATTTCGGGTTGAATTTGGAGGAGGAAAGGTTGCGCCTAGACACCCCAACGCACCACCGGGGCCGTCGCGGCCCCAGCGCAGAGCCCGGGAACTTGTGACGGGTGACAAAGTTAAGCTATGGGTGTCCCGGGACACCGCCTATTCCCGTCCAGAACCGGATCACGGCCACCCGGGGTGGGAGGCCCAAAGACGAGAGACCATGGCAGCTTCCTAGCCCCTTGACCTCTCCTCCCAATGCACCGTGAGAGCCGCTCCAGGGACTAGACCCAGCCTGCGGTTCCCCGCCTGAGCTCACCCGACCCACTCCAGCCAGGGCCGCAGAAGGCAAAAACGAATTCTACGGGACTGGGCCCACCGCGCCCCAAACATCCACCTGAAGTACCCTAGCCCAAGGTCGCATTTACGCGGACAGAGGTAGACTGAGCGCTGAACAATCCCTAACTGGAAAATTCGTGCAGAATCGCAATCCCGAGAGAAAAGGCGCACTCGCCGGCGGCGGAGTTTGAGCCGGAGCCGCGCGGGCGGGACCTCAGCCGGATCCCGGGTAATTTCCCGGGCACAGAGGGGTTCACCAGGCGGCGTGAACTCCGAAGCCGGGGAGGCGTGGGCAGCCCCTGCGCTTCCCAAGCGGGAACCTGGGCTTCGGGCCGCGCCCCCTCCCCAGCCTGGGCCCCGGGCTTCTCGAAGCCCGGGGCGCATCTGCTCCGCATTACCCCGGCCACCTCCTCCCCGCCCCCCTCCAAACTGAGAAGGATTTGTCTCCGCTTAATATCCAAACCTTTTTTGTATTTTTTTTTTCAAGGGCGAAGTAATATCTTCCAAATGAGGCAAAACCGTGACGGATCTGAAGCGTTCTCTGCGGGTGCCTGCGTCTCCGCGGGCCAAGCTTCCGTCTCGGCCGCGGCGTGTTTCTGCCCACGGCTCTCCTCTCTCTTTCTGCCTCGGAATCTCGAGTTCTGCGCGTTCTGACTCCGTTTTCAGCCCTGGGTATCGTTCCCTCTGTCTGACCCTGTGTGTCTCCCTCTCTCCTCGAATCTGCGTCTATGGCCTTCCCTTCTGCTTCCTCTGTCCCTGCGCAGTCTGTCTTGTCTGCAAGTCCCTGACCGCAAGCAAACTTTCCAATCCTCCCAGCTGGTACTGGACTGCAGGACCACAGGAGGGGAGGCGGTCCCCAGAGTTCTCGGGCCGTGTCCTCCCCGCCCCGCTCCCCTCCCGACCCGGCCCCATCGGCTCCGCCCGCTCGCACCTGGTCTCCCGGGCCACGCCGCCGCCGCCGCTGCCATCTACGCGCGCCGCGGCCGAGGCTGGAGTTTTAAACGGCGTTTCCCGGGCGCCCGGCGCGGGCCCACGCGATCCCTAATGGCCCCAGTGGCTGCCAATCACGCGTCGCTCCCGCCCCCGCCCCGCCCCACCCTGCTGGTGCAGTGGAACCACTCTTGGCCTAGGACGCGAGGGTCCGACCGTCGGTGGGTCTGTGGGCCCGGCCAGCGTCCGTCAGCTTCTCCGAATCTTCATCTTTCGGTCTTCCAGTCCCGGGATTTCTGCGTCTCTCGGTTCTGCAAAAGCCGCAGGCCAATTCCTGGGACGAGGAGGGGTCTTGACAAACCTTTCCCTCAAAAGGCCGCACCCACGACTGGGGGCTTAGCGCCAGAATTAGTGGAGCTGGCATGGGGGCGCTCTGGCTGACCCCCGCCCCCCACCGTCCCTCCAAGATGGGTCCTGAGCTGCGCGCGCACACAGACACGCACTCTCCCTACGCGTCCCACACCACCGGCCGCCCTGCCGTCCCCGCGCCACCCAGCACCCTACAACCCGAAATCAGCACTCGCCGCTCGCGCACTCAGCCCATACACAGGATGGCGCTCCTAACCGCCGGCCTCCTGTCTGGCAAGCTGGAGGCCTCTTCGAGAGGCTGTGGATGTGCGACTCAGCTTCACACGCAGCACACGCACCTGTTTCAAGGGGGACAGACACCCGATTCCTGGCCCACATGGGGAAAATCCTGGGCCTGGGGCCCTCGCATTCCTGCCAGTGCCCTACTCCCTGCAGGCAGGACCGGCTCACAGGAAGAAGACGTTTGGGAGCCGCCTTTGGGGCCAGGTGGTGAAGGAGCCCAGCCTTCTGAAAGGTGTGTCTGAGGTGTGTGCCAGAGGGGCAGGTTAACGCAGACGCTACTGGTGGTGCCCAAGTGACGACTGATCGTGTTGAGGCTGTCCGTGGAGGTGACTAGAGAGGCACTTGGCCAAGTGTGTGTAGGATGTAGGGTGCATACAGTGTGTGTCCCTGTGTGGCTGGGATTCTGTGCAGTCTGTCTCTGGCCACAGTGGTAGCAACGGCGAGTCAGATATAGAGTGTGTCCTTGTAACAAGTGCTCCCAGGACCGCAAGTCCATGTGTAACTGTGGCCGTAAGTCCTTTCTGTGTGTATAGCCGATCATTGTGCAATTGTGAGTCCAAGCATGATTGTGGATCCAGGTGACTGCGTGTAAGACAGACACAGGATGAGCACATGGTCTTAAACTTGGGGCTGGAGCAGCTGGACCCTGGTTCTGGTATTCCCTCCAGTAAGAGTAGCTTCTGGGAGCTGGGCTGTTTACTTAGAGGCAAAGGCACAAAGAGGTGGGAGGTGTTGGCTGCCTGATGCTACCAGTAAGTTTCAGAGTCCTGGAATGGGTAGAGGAGGTCAGGAATTTGGGCCTGGGCAGGGCAGAAGGGGCCATGGATAGATTTGAGGATTGATCCCCAGGCAGAGTTAGGGGCTGAGTGCCTCAGGTGGGGGGGGGGGGGAGAGGGGAGTGGTGGGCCTCAGAGGGGAGGGGAGAGGAGGGGGCGGTAAGAGGATTAGGCTGCTTAGACCCTTCTCTCCCACCAGGATCCCCCACCCCCACCCCAAAGCTCCAGAAAAGATTTCTTCTGCCAAAGCAAAACCGTTTAGGCTCCATTTAAAGGGACAAGAAAGGTGGAGGCGGGGGCTTTAAATAACCTTTTAATTTCCCTTCAGGGATCCAGCCCTGTGAGGGAGGGGAGAGAGGAGGAGGGAAGCGAGGGAAGGGGTGGGTACCTAAGCCTGTCTCTTTGGCTTAAATTATCCAGACTTTGGCCAGGCCCTCCACAAGCAGGACAAATGGTGGGAAGGACACTGCGCCCCCACCTGGCTGCCCTCCACACACAAACACATGTGCAAAGATCATCCTGGAGAAAATTGTAACCCCCTACACACATATACAGTCATTCAGTCACACACAGAGACCTAGATATGGGTGCACACGTGGAGCGTCCCATTTAGAGATGCACAAATGAAGTCCCTTCTGTGTAGCACAGATGTGGAATCCCTCTCTCCCAGCCTCAAGCCATCTCTGCTTGGTGGTAGCAGGAGGGTTTGCTGAGGGCACTCCCCCCCAGGAGGAATCCTGGCTTCATTTGGGACTCCCTTCCCGGTGGGAAGGGGCTTCATCTTTCTTTGCCCAGGGACCCAGCTCTCCAATTCATCCCCCCTTAGTCCTTGCCTCAGACAAGACAGGGGCTGCCAGGCAGACTGAAGGGGTGGGGACCCCAACCCAGCCAGGGCCTGACTTGGGGCCAGGTCTGCCAGGCCCAGACTTGCAGAGCAAGACTGTTGAGGATAGCACAGGTTCTGCTGGTGAACCGAGGGCTACTGAGGGTTCCAGGTGATGGGAGCACCTGCTCCTTGAGGGAAATTGTCTGCCATACAGACTCTGAGGCCAGCTGGGGAAACCCCTCTTATCTCAGGGCCTGCCAGTGCCAGCTGTCCCAGTCCCAGAGGTGTGGAGGTGGTGGCTGGGTGGCCAGTATATCTCAAGCCTCGTGGAACACACTGGGCCTTCACAGACTGGAATTCCTAGGCACCTGGAGAATCCCACACTGCCTTGCGGGGACACACAGGCCTCCACACAAGGGGACGATGTGGAAATCGTCTCTGTCATATTCCCACCCTGGTGTACTTCCACAGACATTGCAGCACAGTGTTGGGCTTTGAGTTGATTGTGGATTCTTTTTTTAAAATGTTTATTATTTTTGAGAGAGAGAGAGAGAGAGAGAGAGAGAGCATGAGTGGGGGAGGGGAAGAGAGAGAGGGAGACGCGGAATCCAAGGCAGGCTCCAGTCTCTGAGCTGTCAGCACAGAACCCTATGTGGGGCTCAAACCCATGAACCTTAAGATCATGACCTGAGCTGAAGTCCGACGCTTAAAGACTGAGACACCCAGGCGTCCTGATTGTGGATTGGTATGGAGGCAGGGCAAAATCCCTGGCACATGCTGGGATAGAAAGAGGGGAAAATGGGGTGGAGGGAAAAGGGGAAGGTGTCCTTTAGGAAGGCGGGGGGAGGGGGGTGATGGGGAGCTTGGCAACCCACAAGGTGGGTGGGTTTTACTGATTTAACAAAATGATTCTAAAGGTGCCACTGTCTAGACAGGAGCTAAGAAGTAGAAATGATTCAGGGCCTCCCACCCGGGATTACTCCTGGAACCTCCCCACCCTCCCCGCTTACCCCAGGGGTGGGGGTGGGGGTGTCTGTGGCTGACACCTTCAAAGGGCTTAAAAGGAAGGCGTCCCCAGACTGGTTGGGGTCCCGCCCCTAATAGACTTTCCTGGGCTGCTGGGGCTGGGAGTAGAGGAAGCAGTGCATTTCGGGATGTGGTTGTATGTTTGTGTGCATTCGTTATCCTGTGAGTTTATGTGTGTATGAGTAGTTATGTGTATATACTCCTGTATTTGTGTATAACATATGTGTGTGCATGTTTAAATATGTAATATATGAATGCAGACTGTGCCTTTGTGGGGGGGGGGGAGAGGGGAAAGGGGGTGTTGGGGAAGATGTTTCTAAATTGGACCAAGGTAGTGGGTAGGCAAGGGATGGGTTAATTTGGGAACTTGGGAAAACTGGGTGCTCACAGGTCTGGAAACTCTGAGACCACCGGTCCCAGCCATCTGTGCAGAAAGATCTGGGAAATGAGGGTCGGAGGTTCCCTAAAGCCCCATCTCTGAGCTCGGTTCAGAGAGCAATGCCAAATCAACCCCCCCCCCCCGTACTCGCCCCCCACACACATACATACATTCTGAAAGAGAACTCTAAGCCTCCTTGGCCATTCACAGCTCGAGAGCGAAGGGGGCAGGCGCCGATGAGGCCACTCTGTAGGAGCCCCCAGATCCCCGAATTGCAGGAACACACCCGGCTGCCATGGAAGAGGCTCGCCAGGCAGATTTGTGACCGTGCCCCTCCATGCTCCTTCCCGGAGCCCCACTTTCCCCTGCGTCCCTATGAGCCGGGATTCAGTGGAGGCGGGGGGGGCTGTGTCCTGGTTCCAGATGGGGGGCGCGGGGCCCACTCCCCAGTCCGACCCCACGGCTGGCGCTCCCCGGGGCAGTAGCTAGGTGGTGGACGGCTTAGAGCTAATTCGAGAGTTAATGGCGGCGGCCCGGCCCCCCGCGGCCCCCTCCGCCCCCCGCACCCCCCACCCTCGGGCAGGGCCGCGGGCCGCCCGCATCTGCGCGGTCCGCGGCGATTCATCATCTTGATCCATGGCGCGCGCTGACGGCGGCCCCGGCCGCGCTGACAAGACTAACAAAGCAATTTGCCACGAGCCATCTCCTGGACAGGTTATTAGCGCGGCCGCCGCTTAAAGAGCCCTCCCCCCAACCCCAACCCCAGCGCAGGGCAGCTACCTGCTCTGCCCCTTCCCTCCGATGGCCTACTGCCCCTCGGCGGCGTTCAAAGATACCCACTGCCCATATTCCTGGCCTCCTCCAACCACCCCAGAGTACCCCCACCCCCCCCCAACACACACTCACCCTGCTAATTTTCCGTGCATTCCTGCCTCCCCTAGCGGGGGTCCATACCTGGCCCACCGGCTCCTGCCCCCACCCAGCTCCCCCAATCCCCTCAGTACTCCTGGCCCCTTCCCACCATCTATCAGCTTTATTCCCAATACTACCTGAATTGTCCCTCACCTTCTTACTCCCAGTGGGTCTCCCCATTTCTTCTGAACACCCTCCTCACCTCCTCTACCCACCCCCTTGCCATCAGGGATTGGAAAACCCTACTCATTCCCAGATTTGGGGGGAGAGGTGTGTCCTACTGTGCTTTTGAATTTCCTCCAACCACTTTTGCCCCCAGGTGGCCTTACTGTGGGGGTTGGGGTGGCCAGCTGGGTGCCTGCGGAGGTGAGAGGACACTCTGACTTCTCCAAGGGTACCTTGATGAGGGACGTGGTAAGTTGAACGGAGTTTCTCTGAGGAGAGGCTATGCATGCCAGGGGGAAATGTTGGTCCCCATCCAAACAGAGGCTCAGAGAAATTCAGGGCCAGACAGCAGGTCAGTGCAGAAGAGGTTACTGGAGCCAGGTGTGTGGCCTCCCAGGCCTGGGCTTCATCCCTGGCTGCATCCCCTCTGGAAATAAAGGAGGCCAAAAGATCAGGGTGCCCTCCCTAAGCGACTCCTCTCCCACCTGCAGTGAGGAGTGGAAAGAGCTATAAATGAAAGTAGGTGTGCTTGGCCAGATTTATCTATATATGATAGATAATAAGGGAGAAGAGCATTCTGCACATTCAGATCCCCAAAAGCAAAATGACTATTTGGTCATTTCAGACCGAAGTCTTCCTTTAAAAAATTCCTTAGGTAGGGTGGATGTGGTCTGGTTCTTTAGATATACAGCAGGTCCATGTGAAGGGACTCCATGCGCACTAGGTGAGCTCCCAGGTGTGTGTGTCTGTGTGCATGGATAAAGCCAAGTGTGAGACATGTGTGTACTTGCATAGGTGGGGTGTGCCAAGTGTGTCCCTCTGAATATATGTGTGTGTTGGAGGCTGAGTGTGTCCTTTCAGGTGTACATGGAGGCCTGGGAGGGGCCAACGTGTGGCATATATGTGAAAATGTCTGTGCATACCTAGGGTAACTGGCTTCGAACCAGGAAGGAGCCCCGCCCCACTCTTCTCTTAGATCCTCAACATTCCCAAACTGGCAGCCTCTGTACCTGGGTGATGTGGAGAGAGACATGGCCCTGCTCTGAGAGCCTGCCGGAGCTTCTTTGGAGGGATTTAGATATAGGAGGGGACATTCTATCTAAAGGACAGGAGGTCTTGAGCCTCTACCATGACCCAGGTTGGTGCTGAGTGCCCAGGGAGGGGCAGGGGAATGGACCATGTACCAGGAAGCTGGCGGTCTTCTTTTCCTCTAGCCAGCCAGGCCATGTCTTCACCCGCAGGGAGACCCAGCTCTGTCGCTGCCTGCGCCACCACTGCGTCCCTGACGTGAAATATGGGGGGCGCAGGCCGCGCTGGGGAGATTTGTCATCTGTGCTCAGCGGGTGACTCTATCTGCAGACTATTAGAGTATAAAATATATTTTACAAGAGTTTTAGCTACAGGTGACTTGCTCTTTATTACTAGATGTGGGCAAAATCAATACTTCTGTAACTAAAAGATCATTTATTTTGCTTTTTGAAACATTTTTCAACAGGGGCACTGGCTAAGCTTGCAAAGCTATGATTAAGAGTTATGGTGGCTCCTGTTTCCCTTAACCCTTTAAGGACCGCAGCCCAGGCGCTCCTAGTGCTGGTACCTGCCCATGGAAAGCCAGACGCACATCCCAATTACAGCAAACACAGACACACTGACTGAAGTGTACATGCCCCCATGCTGATAAAACCATCGTGCAGACACCCAGATTCTCACATATGTGTACATACACTCTCCCCAGGTACACACAGAAATATAGCAGCAAATACATTCCTTCCCGCCCAGAAACCCACAAATCAATTGCACATGTGCATGAGTGCATGCTACATGAAAGCCACCAGCACATATGTCTACATACAAATTTCTCCCACCTCATGTCCTAACACATTCACACATACACACCATGACCCTCAGATGTGCACAATCACATTGTGCTAACTTGTGACTCTGGGTCAGTGGCCAGCCAAAAATGGGGACTCTGAAAGGGGGTTGGAAGATGCTGAAGGGGGGCAGGTTTCTCCTGAATGAAGTTTTGGCCACTATTGGGCAAGGAATGGAGAGAGGCCAGGAATGTCAGAGCCCAAAGATGGGATCTGTGGAAACTGGGCCCTACTCCAGTCAGCCCAGCTCTCCTCAAGCACTCATCTGCATGACTGCCCTGTACCCCCAACTAAAGCAGAGGGTGTAGCTTTTCTGTATAGGAAAGCTGACGTCACATAATTCTGTCAACACTGTTCATTGGTGAACACCCCTGGCCTGGGTGGGTTCAGAATGATTAAGTGGCCACGTGCCATTTCCAGAATGGCATCACCTAACCAGACTGGACTGTGACCATTGTCTGATTCAGCAAATCAGCATTAGCTCGTTGTTATTTAACTCGGGGCTGGGGAGAAACATGGAGGAGACAGTGACTTAACCAATCCATGGATGAAGCTCTAATGGGGAGATTCCAGACCATGAGATTGGCTAAGTGTATCTGCTATCCATTGTTGTATAACAGATTACTCCTAAACTTCAAGTGGCTTAAAACGAACATTTATAGGCACACCTAGGAGATATTGCAGGTTCAGTTCCAGACCACCGCAATAAAGTGAACATCTCAATAAAGCCAGTCAAATGAATGTTTTGGTTTCCCAGGGCATATAAAAGTTAAGTTTACACTATACTGTAGTCTATTAATTGTGCAATAGCCGTATGTCTAAAAAACAATGTATATATCTTTGTTAAAAATACTTTATTGCTAAAAAAATGCATCTGAGCTTTCAGCAAGTCATACTCACTGATCACATATCACCACAACAAATATAATAATAATGAAAAGATTTGGAATCTTGTGAGAATTACCAAAATGTGCCACAGACATGAAATGCGCAAATGCTGTTGGGAAAAAAATGGCACCAACAGACTTGCTTGATGCAGCGTTGCGGCAAACCTTCAATTTGTAAAGGAACACGGTATCTGCAAAGTGCAATAAAGCAAAGCTCAATAAAATGAGGTATGCCTATGTTATATCACAGTTTGGGAGGGGCAGGAATCCAGGAGTAGCTTAGCTGGGTGGTTCTGTCCTGTGGTTGGGCAAGGGGTGGGGGTGGTCTCTTACAGATTGCAGTTATATTGGTTAGGGCTACATTCTCTGAAGTCTTGACTGGGGCTGGGGGATACTCTTCCAAGAAGGCTTATTCACATGACTGGCAGGCGGTGCTGGCTGTCAGCTGGAGCGCCTCAGTTCTACTCCACATAGCCTTTCAGCATGATAACCTGAACTTCTTTATATGGTGGCTGGGATGAGAGAGAGAGAAAAAGCCAGAGAGAGAGAAAAAAAAGTCCAAGAGAGAGAGAAAGGTCAAAATGCAGACTGTCATCTTTTAAACCTAATCTCAAAAGTGACATCCCATCACTTCTGCTATGTTCTAGTCCTTGTAAGCAAGTCACTAAGTCCAACCCACATTCAAGGAGAGGACAATTAAACTCCACCACTCAAAGGAAGAAGTATCAAAGAATTTGTGGACACATTTTTTAAACTACCAAATTAGGCAAGGGGACACTTCCACTCTACAAAATGACAAGCATCTCTTGGTGTCTGCAAAATGACAAGCATCTCTTGGTGACTCCAAACCCCAGGAAAACTCTGGGTCATCCTGAAGTGGAGAGGAGAAGGCATGGCCAGGTGATGATGGAGACTCAGAGGTAACCCCTGCTCAGGACCACAGTGTAACAGTATAATTGCACAATAATTAAATCCATAGACCCTGGAGCCAGACTTCCTGGGTTCAAATCCAGGCTCTGGCAATGACTAGCTGTGTGACCTTGGGCAAGTCACTCAACCTCTGGGCCTCCGTTTTCTTATTCGTAAAATGGGGGAAATATCAGTACTTACCTCCTAGGGTGGCTATAAAGGTTAAATGACAGTACCTGGTTATTTTGTAAAGGCCATGTGAGTTTCAGCTAATACATCAGTTCCTACCTCTCATTGGCAGACCTCTCCCTGTGGACGCTTTTTCACAAGGAATTTGTTGAGCACCTTTGATGTTCCTCAAGCTAAGCCCATACACCCACCACCCCAGTGACTCCGGGCCCCTCCCTGCCCCCATCCCCTCAGGCCGGCCTGGTGGAAGGCTAAGCAGACAGGCTGGGCTCCATGAGCTCCATTTGACCCTGCCAGCCCAGCACTGCCTTTTGTGGCCTCTCTGGGAATGTTGTGCAATATGTTGGCCACAAACATTTTATGAGCAAGAAGACAGGAAGAAATTTTCCTCTATCGACCGCAGTCAGGCCTGCTCCCTCCGCCTCCTCTTCATGGGTCTCCTTGGTGATGAGGGGGACAAAGTGAAGACTGCCCTCACAGCAGAACCCCCAAGGAACAGCCTAGTCCCAGTGCCCTTGCCCTCAACCTCCCCAGGGCAGGACCTGAAGCAGCTGGCACCCCCTCCCATCGCTGGCACAGAGGGGTAGGCAGACCTGGATCCAGGAGATCTCAGCCCCTTGGGGCAGGCATCCTCTCCAAGCTCGCCTGGTCTAGGAGTTCCAAGATGGTTCACTCAAACAAGAAAGGAGAAAAGTATTTGGGGAGAAAATTGTGCAGAAAGCTACATCTATTCAATGTGAACCTCTATCCTCTCCATTCTGAGATTGTCTTTTCAACTTTTTTGACATTCACATATCCTTTCTTTTCTGAAATGAAGCTGAGAGCAGTTGGTAGCTTTCCCTCAGTGCCTTTATATGGCAAAATTAATAACTGGCAACTTTATGCTGGAATCCACATCTTTTTAAATTTATTTTTTATGTTTTATTTTTATTTTTGAGAAAGACAGACAGACAGACCGATCGCAAGTGGGGGAGGGGCAGAGAGAGAAGGAAACAGAATCCAAAGCAGGCTCTGGGCTTGAACTCATGAACCGTGAGATCAGGACCTGAGCCCAAGTCGTAGGCTTAACAGACTGAGCCACCCAGATGTCCCATGGAACCCATATTTTTAAAATATCACTCTCTTCAATGCAGAAGGCACAAAACTGTCCCACCTCCTCAAACACTTGCTGACCCCTAACTTGGGCTCCAACACCAGGTGAAAGAGGGAGCCCACCTCATTTCTGCCTCAGCTCTGCCAGCAACTTGGACTGACTGACAAGTCCCTTCCTCTCCCCAGCCCCAGTTGGTCTCCCCATCTGCTCTATGGGCTATTGGACAGATGTTCTCTCTCAGTCTATGATCTTAGACTCACTCTGACCTTTGCCCTGGGCACCCCCACCCCTCCCTGCCCCCACTCCCTCCACCTCCAACCTAAGATGACCACAGGTGGACGCTGACATGCTGCAGAGCAGGGGAATCACCTCTCACTGGCCTGATGCCCCTTTGCCAGGCTCCACTGGAGTCTCTGAGCTGGGGGCAGAGAGACGGGAGGGGTCTTCGGCCTTTGGCCAGGGGGACCCTCCGTGATGCGCCAGGGAGGGAGAGAAGGATTTGTCTCAGGGGCTTGGTCTAGGCTGAGGGACCCCCCTCCCCTCCCTGCCCCCAAGGCTTGGCTGGAGCACAAGGGGCCCCTTTGTGGGGCCTAATCTCAAAGCACTGCGGCTTTAGCGACCTTCAGGGATGAAAGCGCCAGGAGCTGGCGGCCGGGAGGTGGTGTGGGGGCAGCCCCACTAATCCCTGCGCTTTCGCCAAACAAAGCTGCCAGGAGGGGCTGGCTCCCAGGAGATGATCCAGGGAACCAATTCCTGGAGCCTAACCCGCTCTGACAGCCCGAAAAGGAGAGGCCCACTACCGCCCCAGTGGCCCCAGCTTGGCCACGGGGGCTCAGGGAGGCCTGGCCTCCGCACTTCCTCCTGTCCACCCATGGACTCCTCTCCCTGTCTGTGAGGATATGTTCCTGTAGTTCCTTTCTCTCCCTGCTCAGCTCCACTGGCCCCTAGTTCCTCAGCCCCAAATACTTTAACCTCTTTTCAGGCCCTGGTACCCTAGTCCCTCAACACCAGGCTCTTTGCCTATTGCCCCCAATATCCCGTTTCTCAGTATCCCAGACCCAAATCCTTTAGCTCCCAATCCCTTGTCCCCTAATTCCTTACCCCCAGTCCTAACTCCCAGACTCCCAGTCTCCACCTCTTCTCCCCCAGCCCCTAACTCTCCAGTCTCATGGCCCTCTGGCTCTTGGTGTCCCCCAGTCCCCACCTCCTGCCTCCAGAGAGCTGCCAACCCTTGCTCTCCCGGCCCTTTCCTCCCCCCTCCCCAACCCCTCCTGACCTGATGCCCCTGCTGTTCCATGGGTGTGTGTGTGTGTGTGGCTGTCTCTGCCTCATTCCATTCTATCTAACCCGTACTCAGCTTGGCCACAGAGAAGACTGAGGAAGGAAGTGATTCGGACTCAACCTTGATGAAACCCATGCCTCCCACCAGACTCCCTCCAACCATGATCACCCTGGAATCCTGATGCTTCATCCCAGGCTCACAGGTGAGTACATCATGGTGGCCAGAGGAAAGGGCATGGTGGGCTCAGCAGGCTGAGAAAAGAGGCCCAGAGGGCTAGCTTCCTGGAGCAGAAGGTGTCAGCAGGGCTGGGCTGTCTGCTGCCCCATCTCTCCCCTAAGTTGAGGAGACCCAGGATGCAGAAATCTCCACCAGATCCAGAGAACGTCAGGTGCCAGGTGGGGTCACCCAGGCCAGCAGAGGCCACTGAAGAGCCAAGATGACTTTGGGGCCCACAGGGAGGGATTGGACAGGGCAAGAGGGTTGAATTCCCAGGAGAGGGGCGGGGGCCAGGCCAGCCCAAAGCACTTTCCCACCATAGCCTCTGCTGTCTCCACTCCACTAATCTGATTAGGATATTTACCAACCTCCCATAGCCTGCTTGGGGCGGAGGGGGGTATTACACGGAGGAGGATCGAGGATCTCCATCTCCCTTCCAGTTCCCAGCATAATGGGAGGCCCAGAAAGGTGTTTATGGCCCCTGAAATGACTGCACCAGGCCATCCCTCCTGCCTGCCTGGTCCCAGGGCTGTCTGAAAGACCCTTCCCCATCAAGTTTAGCCTTCTTCAGGAAGTCTCCTCTGCCACCCTCTGTCAGATGCCTGGGTCCTCTCCAAGCCATTTCTGGGCTTTCATGCTGTCCCACCCAGAGCCACAATTATTATGACATTATTCATGTCTGGAGGCAGTGCTTTCCTTCCTAAGTTTGTATGGGTTTTTAGGCACTGAGGACAAAGAGGATGGTGGTTCAGTTCCCAAAAGGCTGTTCCATGTAGTTGGAGTCAATGTCACTCACACTTGCTTTGACGCCACACACAGGTTCAGGCCCTTCTTGAAGGGGGAGGGGCGCAGCACCTGTCTCAGGTTTCACTGAGAAAAGAACCTGACAAACCTTGGTGTGTGTGTGTGTGTGTGTGTGTGTGTGTGTGTGTGTGTCTCTCTCTCTCTCTCTCTCTCTCTCTCTCACACACACACACACACACACACACACACAGGCACACTGTCACACAGGGAAGGTCCACCCATCCCAGGCCCTCCCTTGCTTCTGTACCACTGAACACCAGACACAGTGGGCCTAGCTTGGGCTTGCTCCCTCCCCTAGCTGATGTAGGTGTGAGTGCAGTAGAGGGAGGACACTGCCTGTAGATTAGAGGGAAGCATTCTTCAAGGGGCTAGAGGGGAGGGGCTGCCAGCCTCCCTGGGGGTTGAGGACAGTGGAGGTGGCTCTCCGCAGAGGAATGACAGCACCTCTTTCCCCCTCTCCTCAGAGGTTGAAGGCCCCAAGTTCATTCATCCCTTGCATGATTTCAAATAGAAAGTTATTCTGAGCCAGAGGCAAGAGTTTCTTTAAAAAGCTAACAATACAAGGCCAACTTCAGACCAGGGTAAAGCTGGCTCCCTCCTGAGGGTTCCCACCCACAGTGTACTCGTGTACTCAACATTTACCCCTTTGGATTATTCCAGCTACCCCTTTGGATTATTCAGCGATGGTTTCTGAGGATAGAGAAAGGATTGGGCGCCCCCTGCTGTCTGACCTTCAGAACTGCACCATTTCCCCAGGGCGCCCCAGCCAGGATCCTTCTGTAACCCCAACCCCAATCACACAAGACCTCTTCCTCTCACCTCCCACCTCCAGATGCCCTTGATTGGGTCAAAGAAACTATCCTGCTTGGGCTCCCAATTTCCCACTGGCAGCCGCCTGGAAAAGGGGATAGCCTGGCTGTGGTAGGCGCGGTTGCTAGGGAGATGGAGTTTCACAGGCTGATTCTTGGCATTTTGGTCCCTAAGGGACTGAGGGGGACTAATGGGAAAATGGCTAAGAAGGGAGAAGTAAGACTGACCCAGAGACTGGGGAGGAGGGGCAAAGGGAGAGGAATCTGATGAGGGAGGAGAGAGGGGGCAGATTAGAGGGTCACAGGAGAGAAGACAGTAAACAGGACAGGTGAGGTGGGCAAAGGTGATAGGAAAAAGAGAGAGATGTACAGGTGAGGACACAGGTGATCTGGGGAAGAACAAAGAGGGAAGAAAAGATGCAAAGTGAATGGAGGCCACCAAGGGGCTCATGAGCAGGAGTCATTGCTCCCTGCCTCCTGCCATCTACTGGGCCACATCCAGCCCTATATGTCCAGCCAGCCCTGTGACTGATGGCCAGGCCCTGGTGGGGCACTGAGGGCAGGCACTCAGCAAAGGCAGACACCTGGGATGTCTGGGCTGTGGGGCACACACAGAATTCATTCTGTGTGGGCAGAACACATTGAGTTCAGTGCTGTGGTCAGAAGCCCAGGCCTGGGGGATGGGGGTGGAAGGTCTGTGGTTTGAGCCAGGCCTTGGGCTCCTCTCCTTCCCACTCCTCACCATCTGCTTGGCCCAGGGGTCCTTCTCCAGGCAGGTTCAGCCTCTTTCTCTTATGTCAAAGACCAGAAGGGAGCCCTATCCACCTGGGCTGGAATCAGGGGTGCTCAGGCTTCTAGCCTGCCAGGTACCCTTCAGGGAAGAACAAATCCCTTCATGGTGCACCCCGCACAGATAGCCACGCCCAAGGAAGAGAAGAGGCAAGTTCATTTTCTACTCTTGGTCTCATCTTCCTCCACCCGCTTGGTGCTGTGTATGTGTGGGTTGAGGGAGTATTAATTAGACCATACTTTCAGATTGTCCAGCCCCAAATTCACGATTTCTGCCCCCAAAGCATTTATCTGCCCATCTCCTTTGAGAAAAGCAAGCTTCATTATTTGTCTTTCTCAGCAAGGGCCGTTGGAGGTGGAGGTGGGGAAGGGAGGCTAGGTGAGCAACGTGTAATTCTCCCATGGTCACACAGCAGACAAGCTGGGCTAGGACTTGGATGTCTTGCACTCACCCAGGGCTCTGCCCACTATCTCCCCTGCCTCTCCAGGCCCTGGAGTGGGTCTATTCACCTGCCTTCTAGCCTCTTAGAGCCTTTCCACACACACAGCACACAAAGGCCAGAAGATCTATGGCCATGAGGAGGGGTGAGGACCCAAGTAAGCAGACTTGATACAGATCTTCTGTCTCCAGATCCTGTGAGCCTGTCTTAGTCACAGGGTTAGGGGCCAATCAGGATTCCAAATGAGGAAGCACGACGCAATAAAGTGGCTGGGGAGATGCTGCGTTTACCATGCCTGGGAGAGTTTAAGAAGAGGCTGTAGAAAGGAGACCTCATGGGATGCTTCTTGAGGCTCCTTGCAGACCTTGAACCCTAGGACGCTCCAAGGGTCCTTCATTCCAACTCCTTGCCCTCTACTCCTCTTCTCCCCAGTTACGTGGTCTAAGGAAGTATCTGGGTGGCCTTATTTCTCCAACATCCCTTCCCCCACCCCCAAGTTCCCAAGGGAGCCTGGTGTCTAGGCTTAAAGATTGCCCAGCCTAAACCCCCAGCAGCCTCCCTCCCTGCTCCCCCACTATGGCCTCTTGCTGTGCCTGGCTGAGTGGGGATGGGGACGCCAAGGGGCCGGGAAGGGGGCTCATCAGCAGTACTACTAATAGACCATCCTCAGCCACATCCTATTACTGCACAGCCCCTCCCCAGCCCCCCAGCCTGGCTGGCCTGCGCCTCTCTGAGGCCCCGGGGACCAGGCATCAGATTGGAGTCAAGATTCCGAGAGTGTCATTTGCTGCTGCTGATGGTGCTGATAATAGGGACGGGATGGCAGGCGGAGAGCAGGAGGCACAGAGGCGGATTCTCTATTAAGGCTTCCCCCTCTCAGCACAGCAGCAGGCGAAAGGCAGGCCAGAGCTGGCACTGGGAAGACAAGGCAGGGAGAGTTCTATGATGGGCTGGATGTCTTGCTTCTGCCATTAGTGCAGACCAGGTACTGGCAGGGAGCTAGAGAGGACTGGGTAGCTATGTGGTCAGAGGATGCCAAATCCCAGAAGGAGGGTGAAGGAAAAATGGAAAGCCCCAGCCTACCCCTTTGCCACACAGTGGCCCAAAACTCCCCGTTTCCATCCCACTTCACTGCCTGGGACCTAAAGCCTCCTGCTGCTGAACAGAAGGGAGGTCCTTGCTCTCCTACCTGCTTGCAGAGCAGAACTTTATAGAGAAAACGCCCAGAGAAATCTGGCAGAGCCTCCCGCTCTGCTGGGAGCTTGGCTAGTGGGTCTTCTTAGAGCAGGACTTCACTGCCCCTGTACCTCCCCTGGGAACCCCAGCAGTGCTCATTCTTCACCTCTTTTGTCACCATTACCAGTGCCCGGCTCCCTCCATTACCATCCTCCACAAGCACCCAGCACTCACTCTTGCCAACCCCAACTCTATCATGGTCTCCAGTCAGCAAATGGTCAAGGGCACAGCTCTGGAGCTCCTCCAATTACTAGCTGTGTTGCCTTTGATCACGTATTTCAACCCTTCTGTGCCTGTTTTATCAGCTTTAAAATGGGGATAACATTAGCTACCTCACAGGGTTAAAAGGATTATACAAGTTGCTACATACCAAGTACTTACAATAGTGCAGGGCACATCTTAGTACTCCATAAATTGTATCATTGTTATTATCATCCCTGCTGTCACCATTATCAACTTCACTGCCACCATCTCCGTCCTCATCATTACCACCTTCACTGCCTTCCTTAATAGTAATAGCAGCTATCACCCACATAGTACTCACCACATGCCAGGAACTTGTCTAAATATTTCACATGTTAACTCATTTAACCCTTTATGAGGTAGACACTATTATTATCCCTATTTTGCAGATAAGGAAGTTGGGGCACAGAGAAGTTAAATAACTTGCCTAAGGTCACCCAGTTAGCAAATATCAGTCAGAAGTCAAACCCAGGCCAGATTCTTAGCTACTGTGTCAAGCTCTCTCCCATTAGGGCTTACTTCTTTCTCTACCTTACTGCCACCTTTTAGCCACTGTCATCACGTCTCCATCACCTCCACCATTGTCAACACTCCAGTTCTCCCCACCCCTGCCATTAGCACATTAGCACCACCACCACGTCCATGGCCGTCTCCATCTCCATAATCACCATCCCCATGCCAGTCTCAGCCACCAACAGATCCTCAGCACTGTTACTCACAGCATACCCAGAACAGAGCCTTGCTTCTGCCCTCCCTAGACCCCATGCTCTGAGAGGTTTAAATGTTCCCTGTGATACAGATCTGTTAATATGGCCAGACCTGGAAAAGACAGACAGAGAAATTTAAATTGCTACAAAGCAATTCAGGTGCCAGCTAGAATTTAAGGTCAGCTGGAGCCTGCAAGATGTTCTTTGCAAAGCCGACTTCTCAGTTCCCCCAGGAGGCCCAGTGTGGTTTAAACACCCTTTTAGCATTCCAAGAGCTTCTGATGTGGAATGACACCTTCTACCTCACAAATAGCTTGGCTGAAAACAGATTTGTCAACACAGACACAATCCCCTCCACTTGGCTTAGAAGTCTGTCTTCTCAACCTACTGAAAGCCTTGAAGGTGGAGACACAGCCTCATTCCTTTCCTTGTCCCATTTCTTTTCCAGTACACCCCCAGCCCCATCCCTACCCCTAACACACCAACACACAATGAAACAATGGACAGATGAGCCTAGTTGAACCTGAAAGGGGTGGATCTTGCTGTCCATGGTACTGAGACAGAGCCTTGCTCTTTAGGAACCCACAAGTTCCCTCTTGTCCTTTACAGGTAAGAACTAGTCTTCAATTTTTCCAAGGTCCTTCCATCAACTTGCCACTACCATCACTATTGCAAAGCCTGTTACCATTTGCAGAGCCTGTCTCTGTTTGCAAGGCCCATTATTGTTTGCAGAGCCTGAAATTGTATACCAAACTCATCAGTATTTACAGAGCCCATTACCATCTGCAGAGCACAACCCATCCCTGATTTCTGAGCCTATCACTGTTACAGATCCCATTATAATTTTCAGAGTATCTTATAAATTTTCAGAGCCTAAGACTTCACAAAGACCACCCTAAGTTGCAGAGGCAAACTTCACATTTGGATCTCATTATGGTTTACAGAGCCTGACCCCACTTGCAGAGCCAGGATCAAGGCTGAGTACATAGAGGGTGCTCAAGTGGCTCTTATCACCCATCCTCTCCAAGCATGGAGACAGCAAAAGACAGAAGGAAAGAAAGGAAATGAACAATGAGGAAATCTGTATCCATTCAACAAGAGTCCTATGGGCCAATGCCTCTGTTAGGCTCTGTAAACAAATGGGGAAATGCAATAAAAAGTGACTTCCAGTTCTTGAGTCAGGCTCTGCGTTAAGTCCTTTAGTCATGATTTCATTTTATCTTCACCACAATCCAGGGAGATAGGCACTGTTCCTATCCCCATTTGTGAGAAGAATGTCCATAACTGGGAGAGATCAAATAATTTACCCACTATCATAGAGCTTATTAATAGCAGGTCCAGAATTTGAATCTGGATTTTTGTTTGTTTGTTTGTCTGTTTGTTTGTTTGTTTGTTTTATTCCAAAAGCCATTCCTAGAGCATCTCATGGGGTAAAAATGGAGGAAAATGGAAGTGGGAGGTACTGAGAGATTGGCTACCTGTCTGAATAAAAAGACAAAGCCCTGCCTTTGAAATAGTCTAAAGCAGGAGGCTAAGCCTTTGAAAGCTTTCAGAGTGCCTCTAGCCTGACGTAGACTGAGTACAAGTGCAAACTCTGGAGGACAAAGCTCCTCAGAGGGAACACAGAGCATCCAGGACACCCTGTCTCCCAGCCTTGGGACAAGCCAGCTTTCCCTCTCCATTCAGTTCTTGAGCTACAGTGACCTTCGAACCTGACCGTAAAGACCTCATAGAGCCACACAGAGGAGACAGAGACAGAGAGACACAGACTGAGAAACACCAGGATTCAGAGACAGGGAATCAGAGACAAAGAGAGACAAGCAAAAACCAGAGAAAGAGTCACAGATACAAATAGAGAAAGATACAGGATCAGACAGACAGAGACACAGATTCACAGGCCCACAGAGATAGAGTCAGACATGGAGAGACTCTGAGAGGTACAAACAGAGACACAGAGAGACCAAGAGCAGCAGAGGAAGGGGGTAGGAGCCAGGAGGGCATGAGGTGGAAGAGGACTCAGTGGCATCAGTTGAGAGGAGCACCTATTCAGGCCCAAATCAGAGGCTCCATAGCACCTGGCAAAGGTGAGGCTCTTAAGGAAGAGGGAAAAGAAGTCCTTTCCAGGATGCTCTGAATGCAGGCGTTTGAAGAATCTGCTGGATACAACCCCAGTCCTGGGTAAGGATGCACACACAGCCCAAGCCCAGGGTTTAGGCTCATCTCCGTCCCTCTTCACCCACGTTGGGGGTGACTCAAGAGATCACCACTTTGAACTTTAGTGGCTTCTGGGCCTGGAATTTGGTAGACAAATGCTTTCCCTGAGCCTGACCCCAGCGGTGGTGCCTTGATGGCTTGGAGGCATTAGCCCTCTCCTTCATCACCAGCAATTCCAAGCCACCCCAAAGAGGCAGGAAATCTTCATAAAACAGCACGCTTGCTATACAAACCCAGCAGGCAGGATCTTCAGCCCCCTTCCCTCCAGTCAGCCACGCCTTCGCCCCCCTATATGGAAATCCTCTGATTCCCACTGCCAAGTCTTGCCCTGCGGGCTAGATAATCGGATGACTTTCTTGAAAAGGCTCCTGCTGGTTTCCAGCTGTGGCAAAGGCACAAAGTAAACAGGAGATGCTTGGGGGCCCAGCTAGCACACAGTAGGTGCAATCAATTATGGAGGTGCTGTGGGCAGGGACCCTTTCTCTCTGCTAGTCCCCACCCCCACTGGTGCCCAAAGTGGAGAAGAGTAGGTTGGACTTTGCCTCTTCCTCTGGTCAGAGAAAGGGAAGGGGGAAGGCAAGGAGGCCTCAGGCGGACCTGGAGTCTCATTCCAATCTGTACTCCACTCGCCCCTGCCCCTAGCCTCAGATGGGCCATGGGCTTCTCTCTCCAGGAAGGTAATGGCTTCTGGCCTGAAACAACTGATCCGCTGAGCCACTTCAGATGGCTTCTCCCCTCCCCATCCGCTTCTCATAGACGTGTACTTGGACCGGAAGGGAGTAGTTCAGGCTCCCTTCCCCTCAGGGCAGGCTGCCCAGACTGTCTCCCATCCCCTCTGTGCTCTCCTAGGTAATAAGCTTGAGTGAGGGGGGGAGGAATTGTAGTGGATCCCCATGTGTCCCCTCTCCCTAGCCTCCCTCCTGTGGGGGAGGGGGTGTCAAGATATCATTGGCTGGCGGATTCCTTCTGTACTCTGCTCTTCTGAACTAATAGTAATAGTACCATGATGCCCACAGCTTGGGCACTTATTATCTGCCAGCCACTTTGCTACATGCTTTACATTTTCTTTATATGGATTCTATGAAGAAGGTATTATTTTATCCCCATTTTAAACTTGCGCCCTGAGGCACACAAAGGTGAAATACCTTACTCAAGGGTACACATCCATTAAGCAATGCATCAGGATTTGGGCCAGGGCAGGCTGGGGGGAAGGAAGGCCCAGCCCAGCTAAGGACCACTGAGGTGGCACTGAGCCCTCACTGAGCCCTGACCTGGAGACCCCCTGGGTGTGTGCACACAGGGAGGCTTTTTCCTATCCTCATTCCCTCTAGTCCTACAGGCCTCCCCCCTGGTACTCCTCAGATGGGATCCTGCCTGGGAGGCCCTTCTCCATAGCCTGGTTGCTGATTATTTCTGACCAAGCCCTCTCTGCAGCCAGTGAATTGGATCTGCCCCATTGGTGATCAGAGGAATCCTTCTTGAGCATGAAATCGGGCCTGATTGCCCCATGGAACATGCTTCATGGGGGTGAGGGGCCAGGCCTACTATCAGATCCTGTCCAGTGGGTCAGGGATGCCCAGGAGAATTCCTTCTTGAGGGTCTGACTACTCCAGCCTCTCCTCCAATGGATTCAGGACCAGAAAGGCTGGATCAGGGAAGGCCAATGAGGGAACCAGGCCCAGACTGGGTCAGGGCTTTGCTATGGTTACACAGGAAGGGGACTAGCCTCCTACCATCCCCTGCAGCCTGAAATACCAGAGTACATCTTGACCCTACCATAGAACCCCTTCTCCCCCAACTGAGCAGGATCCAGGGGTCAGTCCAGACCACCTCAAGGTGGTTCTGAGATTCTGAGGATAATGTTCTCCCCCACCCTCGCACACGCGCGCGCGCACATACACACACACACACACACACACATTTCCCAGTGACAACAATGGTGCATGTGACCAACACACAGTCACATATGTACATACAGCACAGGAGTGAGTGGCAGCAGCCAGTGCCCTGCTTGCTAAGGACTCATTAACCCTGCCCCTCTTCCCCACTGATTGAGCCAGCCACAGGGTCACTCTATCACTGCCTAGGGCATGGGATGGGGTGCCCTCCAGCAGCTGTGGGACCTAAGAATTTGACTCCATTTAGTGTTCACTGTCTGTCCATACAAAGGATTGGCCTCTCTCAGAGGCTCAGTGTGTTTGTATGTGTGTGTGTGAAAGTGTGTGTCCATGGTCATTTCGTGTGTGCAGGGTGAGTACCTTCTACGGTCAATGTGTGTCTACAGTTATTATGTGTGGCTGTGATATTTGTGTGAGGGGTGGAGGCTAGGGATATACATACCAGTGACCAGAAACACACACTGTTCAAAAGCACACATATTACCATGGATGTACACAAAGACCATGGACATACACTAAGCATGAAAGCATGTATGTTCCCCAGATGCACACTGATCACATACACTGAATATTTTACGGATAAAAAGAGGCTGAGGCTTTCCTGACTTCCTGCCTTGTGTTGGCTTATAGCTGGGTTCTGTGTCTTTTTCCCAGATGTGGAAGGGAAAGCTACCACCGTTTCTCTCCAACTTCTTCCCTGACTGCCCCTCAAGAAAGCAGTAGGCCCAGAGGAACTGGCAAGGAGAGTGAGTCTTGGACCCCCAGCCTGTAGAGAGAATCTCAGCCACCAACACCCCCCCCCCCAAACCACCACCACCACCAGCCAGAGTAATCAAGGCAAATCAGTCTATTTCCCAGCCCAGTGCCATTCCCCATTCCCTCCTTCCTGCCTGCCCTGAGAAGGCCCGTTGCAAAAGCCCAAGAGTAAGCTCAAACTCCAGAAATATGGGCTATCCTGGCAGGCTCACACTCAAGCATACACACACACACACACACACACACACACACACAAGCACACACTTGTCTTTAGAGTCCTTCCAAGGGAAAAGGTGGGGGAGGTCTGTGAGAGAGCGCAAGTGGGGGGCTGTGCACCTGGCCACGTCCCTGCATGGTCCATACATAGTGTAGCTGAAATCATAGCTCTGTGTCATGGGGGTTTCCACTAGGATCACCGGAGGCACTGCACCTGAATGTAGGATTGTGTGTCTGCGTGGTAGAGGGTCTGCCTGTGTCTGTGAGTGCGACCAGGAGCCAATGTTGCATGACTGCGTGAGCAATGGTGGACCTGGTTTATGTGTGATGCTGAGCCTGTGCATGTATGTGCGCACACTTCCATGTGTTCTCAACTGTTTTTCCACTGGGGAGGGTGACGGTGGGGGGGGCTTGTGTACTTACGGTTATTGCAGGCCCTGGTGTGTAACTCTTTGCGTGCGTGCGAGCGCGCGCGCGTGTGCCTGAAAAAGTGTGGCTGTGGCTGCACAGTAGGCTCACGCCCCACCTTGGCTCCTCTCCCGGCCCAACCGACCCGCCTCCATTCACCCAGCTGGGAGCAGTGCGGCCGCCGGCCGGGGGGGAGTCCCCGCCCCCTCCGCCCGAGTAAACTTTTCCCAAATCCCCGAGCCGCTTAGGGCGAAGCCGCCCCCGCGGCCTAATCCGCGCCCCCCGCGGATCTGCATAATCGGGTTAGCGGCCGCGCTCCCTCCCGCTCTCGCCGCCGCCGCCGCCGCGCGCGATTCTCTCGCTGTCACTTAGGGAGGCTCAGCGCGATTTGCGGCCTAATCCCCCGGGATCGCTCGGCCGCCGCTCCCCGAGGGGCCGCCAGATTGTTCCCTTCATAATTGATTGACTCTATTTGCCGGATTGGGACTTCAAAGCGCCGGCGGCGCGGGGGCGCCTGGGAAGGAGCGGGGCCCGCGGCGGGTCGGCGGGCTGGGCCGGGCGAGGCCCCTGCCCGGCAGGCGCCTTCCACCCCGCAGCCGCGTCCTTGGGCCGGGGAAGCTGGAGCACGAAATTCGTCAGTGATGTTGGTGACCAATACGACGAGTCCGATGGTGTCGATCGCGTGGTCACCGCCCGTGTTGGCGAGGTCTGGACCAGGCACGGTGCCCAGAGCTTCTTGAGTCGACGCTTTAATCCTCCTCCCAACCTCAGAGCCTGCAGTGTATTAATATCCCCATTTTACAGGTGAGGAAACAGCTTCAGAGAGCACTCTTCCTTCTCGGAACACCTTCCATGGGCAGCAAGGTTCTGGGGATCCAGCTGGAGCCAGACTGACCCTGTCTCTGCCTCCAAATGGAATCTTATTCTAGGGAAAGAGGCAGGTGGACACACAAGAAACAGAGAAATACATGAACAGAAAACACGGCAAGGTGATGTTGTGCTAGCACCTGGGGAGGTAAATTAGACTGAGTGGCCAGGGAAGGCTTCTTCTGAAGGAGGGGCTGCTTCAGCTGCAACCTGAAAGCTGGGAAGTGAAGGAACCCGCTTGGTGAGGAGCTGTGGGGCAGACACTGGAGCAGAGGGAAAGACAGGTGGGAAGGCCCCTGTGCAGGGACGAGCCATTAGCAGGTAGTAGAGCTGAGGCAGAAAACTCAGGGCTGAACTCCAGAGCCCAGAGGCTGAATCCCATTTCCTTTTCCACCTTGCCCAGCCTAGACCAAGCACCATCTTCAGCACAGGCTAAGCCCCTAACACAAATGTCCAGACGTACTGGCACAGGCACCTGTCTCTGCACAGCTCACTGCGGGTTCCTGGATTGGCCTATCAGTGCTGGAGCCCGGGCGCTTCCATATTCCATGGATCAGAGACTGCCTTGGTCGACAGCCCAGCACCCAGAGCCTTTTTGGAGCTAGGGCTGCCACTTACTCCTCTCCAGAGGAGATAGGGGCAGGGCAGGAGGCGGAGCTGGAGGGGCCCCGTACCCTGCCCAGCCATAGCCAGACTCCCAGAACTCCCTAGCCCAGACTCAGGAATCCCCAGAAACGCCTAATTAATTCTTGATTACCCACTGTCTCTGCAGCTGCCATTAGCCACCTCCCCAGCCTGGGCCCAGTTAGGCCATGTAATTAAATTAGCGTAGGGAGAACATTTCCAGGCAGGAGCGAGGTATTCCTCCTGCTGAGCTTCCTACGAGTTCTGGGAGAGCTGATGAGGAAGGCTCAGAGACACCAAGGGGAGCATACAGGGTCACACAGAGGGGCTAGAACTGGGGCGGCTCGAGTGTAACTCCTCGAAATTAGTTCTGGCCCCCCTCATCCCACCTCTCTTGAGACCTCTACTCTCAGCACATATTTTAAACCTTAAATGTCTTTAAAATGACAAGAGATTTGCTGCTGTCCTTAATTAAATTTATGCCAATTCACAGAGCTTTTGGAGAGAGGGATTTGGGACAGGGGAGGAGAGAGTCCGATTTCCATGGGGTAGGAAGCAGAAGACAAGGGGTTTGCAGCACGGAGGCATTTCCCACCTTCAGGGTCAAAGGGGTGGGGCAGAAGGAGGTGGGTGCCGCAGCGGTATGGCAGGGAAGGGAGAATAGGTGAACACTGGAAAACTGAGGCCCTGGCCATAGGAGCTCCCTTAGGTGAAGGTGGGGAGTCACGTTCTTTTTTATAAGAGAGACCAGAGAAAGTAGCCTAAAAGAACACCCTGAGGGGGAAAACTAGGCCATAAACCAAGGCAGAAAGGGCTGGGGAATTTAGGCCTATACATAGTGAGGAGGACCTCGCTGGAGTCTCTACCCGCCACATCTGAGGAGCCAGGCTTCCCTCCCTCAATCCTGGGAGATGCTGGCTGACAGCCCCCCTCCCCCCAAACCCAGCTTCTTGTCACTTCAGAAAATCAGAAATAAGCCTTAGTGATTAGAGGGAGACGAGAGTGAGATGGGGCTTAGAGGCTCAGGGAGGTGTTAAGAGGCGAGTGGGACTCAGAGTATTAGGGGGGCAGAGCTAATAGCTTCTCTGGATGCCCCCCCCCCACTGTAGTACTCAGGGGGAGGAGGGAGAAGGAGAGGGAGAAGGTGAGGGATGAGAAGACGTGGAGAAGAGAAAGGAAAAATGATGGGGAAGAGAAGGAGGCAAAGAAAGACAGGCGCTGAAGGAGGGAGAGAAGAAGGTGGGGAGAGGGTAAGGCAGGAGGGATGGAAGTGAGAAAGGAGTGAGACATGGAAGTAAAGGTGAAGATAAAAAGTAGATGAGGAAAAAGAAGAACAGATTCAGTGAGATGTCACAGTCTTATTTGATTGAGAAAAAAATAAGTTTTATAAAGCTAATACCCGGTGTTGATGGCAGTAGGGACATGGATGCTTGGGGTACAATGGCGCAACCTTGGAGGTTCTGGAGATAGAGGGCATTTTGGCAATAACCATCAAAATTTTAAATATGCATCCCCGGAGGCCGAACAATTCCACATCTAGGCATCTGTCCCCCAGCAACACTGGCCTGTGTGCACAGCGGTGTAAGGACAGAGGTACTTGCAGCCATGATGCAGTCCAACGAGCAAGGACTGAGTACATCACTGCAGCCATCCCATGGCATACTATGCACCCAGGAAGAAGGAGAAGCTAGATCCGCCCACGCTGTCATGGAAAGGTGCAGCAGACATATTGTTCAGTGACTAGAGTAAGTCATTAAACAGTATGAATAGTATGGTCCCAATTTGAAATGTTGAAAGAAAAAACACTTAAAACTATATTGGGGGAGGCACCTGAGTGGTGCAGTTGGTTGAGCGTCTGACTTTTGTTCTTGGCTTGGGTCATGACCTCACAGTTTGTGAGTCCAAGTGCCCGCATGGGGCTCTGCATTGATGGTGTGAGCTTGCTTGGGATTCTGTCTCTCCCTCTCTCTGCCCCTTCACCGCTTGTGCTCTCTCTCTCTCTCTCTCTCTCTCTCTCGCTCTCTCTCTCTCAAAATAAATAAACTTAAAAAAATTTAACCTATATGAGAGATGTGTGTGTGTAAATATATAGAATCCAATGTGGAAGGAAGGAGAACCCCCAATTACTGTCAGTGAGATTTATGGGGTAGGGATAGGGGGAGTATTACCTTTTCACTTTGTATTCTTTTGCATTATGTTTTTAGAATGAGGTTTTTGAATTTTTTTAATGTTTGTTTATTCTTGAGAGAGATAGAGCATGAATGGGGGAGCGGCAGAATCCGAAGCAGGCTCCAGGCTCTAAGCTGTCAGCACAGAGCCCAACGCAGGGCTCAAACTCACGAACCACGAGATCATGGCCTGAGCCAAAGTCAGACGCTTAACCGACTAAGCCACCCAGGCACCCCTAGAATGAGTTTTTTGAACCATATATTAGTTATGTATACTTAACAATAATAACTTTCTAAGAGGGATGAGGAAGGAAAGGAGGGCAGGAAGAAGGAAGGAAAGAAGGTGGTGCAGGGCCAGAGGGAGAGCGGTGGAAAGCAGGCCGGCTGGGTCAGTAGTGGTGCAAGGTGGGGGGTGTTTGGCTTCCAGGAGGTGCGGTGGGGGGGGGGGGGAAGGGCGGCTACCAGCCAAGCAGCGCCCCCCAAAGTGCCCAAACACATTCCTTACCCCTGTCCCCATCACAGAAAATCTGGCTGAGGCCTGAGTAATTGAAGGCTAATTGGGTTTTAGGCTTGTTAATGCTCCTGCGAATGTTTGCACTGAGGAGAGCCAGTCGATCCGGATAAATGACTCCCTGTGGGACTCCAGTGGGGGAAGAGACACTGAGGAGAAAGGGCCTTATGGATGACAAGCAGGAAGCAGAGTTTTTCAGCTCCCTCCAGAGGAGTGTGGGAGGGGGTACAGTGCCTGGGAAAGCTGAGAAGCCTTTGGATTTTGTGGAGAGGGGGAATTGGAAGGGAGAAGCTGGTCCAGGGAAGTTCAGGCCCTAGTCAGGGCAGGGTTCTGACAAGTGGCAGGGAGGAGCCCAGGAGGGAGGAGCCCAGGAGGGAGGCCAGGACTGGTGACCCCAGCCAGAATACACAGCAGCGTGGGGGTTCCAGTCTCCGAGGGGAGTGAGGGGATGAGTCGAGCTACCTGTGATAGGCAAGGAGGAAACCGCTGGAGCGAATTATTGGGCTCACAAAGGGACAGGGTCCCTTTAAGAACTACATCCTGGGCTGTGCTGAAGTGTGCCTTCTGACCCAGGCCCTTCATACCTTCTGAGGCATCCTGCACCTCCAGGCCTACATCACAGCCCTCCCTCCCAAATTCCCCACCACTGTGTCCTGCTAGGAGGTGGCTTGCCTGCTGCGCCAGAGGGGCTCTGAGGCTCCCCATTCTCTGTGGACTGGACGTTGTTGGCTTCTGACTGTCGAGCCTTCAGGAGGCTTCTGACTGGCATAAACGTGCGGGCAGCAGGGATGGGGCCAGAGGAAGGTAGCCTCTCTAGGTCCCCCTGAAAAGACCTGATGATGCCAGAGGAGACCCCATGAAGGGGAGTCAGCCCCAGACAGCCAAGGAAGAGAGAGGGAGACTCTTAGAGAACATGAAAAGGTTTTGTTTTGCAAAGTTACTGCTTGGGGGGAGCTTCTTGTGCTACAGGAGCTGGAAATCCCAGACTCGGGAGAAACCCATGATGAGGCCCTTCCCAGGGTAATCCCCACCCTCCACAATCCCCTTCTCTTCTCCAGGGGTCAGACAATACAGGATGTGCTTTTAAAGGATCAGCTGCACATTTGTTTCCTCCTCCTCCTCCTCCTCCTCCTCCTCCTCCTCCTCCTCCTCCTCCTCCCCAGGCCTGACTCCGGGACTGGGCCCCTGTGACAAGGCAGGGAAACGTTTAATGAGTTTGTACCCCCGAGAGCGCAGTGACTGACAGCCGCCCCGGGGGTCACCACTCTTGTCCTGGAAGAGGATGCGGCAGCTGCTGGGCTCTGCGTGTGCGTGTAAGCACACGCCTGTGCTCCCTGTGCACGTGCATCTGGGGCTGGGAACCCTTCCTGGGAACAGAAGCTGCTGCGAGGGTTTGAGGAAAGGGGAAGGACTTGGGGGGTTGCTTGGGGTTCTTTCTGGGGGTGCCTCTAGCCATAAACCCTAACCCTTCCTCTGGTCTCCTCACGTTGCTCCCCACACATTCAACTTAGGCCAGGCCGGTGGGAGGGAGGCCTGAGGCTGCCCACAGTGGGGTTTGAAGAAATTGGGGGGCAGGGTCGATGTGGAGGCCTGAGTCTGCATGGGTAATGAGGCCAGGGACTGGCTTGTCAATAGCATTTAAGTACTTTTCTCCCATTTTCAGGCCAGACTGAATTATTTATTCGTTTCTGGTCAATCGCTGGTAATGTCATTAGCATTTGTCCATCAAAGGTAGGGAACAGAGTGGGAGTACTCCCCCCCACCAACTGACCCCCGCTTTGCAAACCGACTCTCAGAGGTCAGTCTGTCCTGTTCCAGGTCCCTGCCCCGGCTCTCAAGTTACTCCAGGACTAGAATTTCTCAGAGGCCCTGCATCCAGGATGTTCTGTATTCCCACATGCCACATCTTCAAGCCTCATGGAACTAAGGAGCCAGGTAGTAGACATCCTTCCTATTCTTCTCACACACACCTGGGTCATTAACTTAGAAACTCAGTCCTCCCACATTCAGGCATCACACCAGCTGGCTGACTTCTTGGAAGGTGAGCCAGGCCTGGCAAAGGAAGACCTAGATGCATGGTGTGGTGGAGAGCAGGCAGTCCGGGGAGAGTCCTGCCTCTTCTCTTGGTCCAGAGCCTGCTCTTCTTCCTCAAACTCGGCTCTTCACGTACTGTCCTTCCTTCCTTCCCCCTCAGACGAGGCTCCCAAGTCAGAGTTCTACTTGTCCTCTCAGACCAGGCTCACAGGACGTGAGCTGCCTCCCCCTTCAGATTAAACTCTCAGACCAAGTTTCTTTCTCTTTCCTCAGTCAGCTCCCCAGACAGAATCTGCCTCCTCTTTCAGGCCAAGACCCCAGGCTGGGCTCCAGGGCAAGACCTCCCTCTCTACTCAGTCCACAGGACTTCCTAAACCATTGAAATCAAAGCCCTGCAGGATTAATTCTCAGGGAAGGGACTGCTGGTCCTCGCCTGGCTGCGTTGTGAGCATCTAGTTTGGGAGCCCCTAAATCCAGGCCCTTCAATGACCAACCTAATCTTCCATCCTCGACCTTGGAACTTGAAAAAGCCAGTAAAGGAGGAGAATTCCTAAAGCGATCAGGGAGAGAATGTGCAGGGGGCTTGCTGAGCAGTGCTCTGGGGAACAAGCCTCTGAAGCAGTGGCAGCAGGACCAGACAGAGGGAGAGGTCCATCCGTGCGATTCAGTGGCCTCAGCCAGTCCCACAGGAAGCTTGAGGTAAGGGGTCAGACCTTGTACTCCTGCACTGGCCAGTCATCCTGTGCACCGCCCCTAGGGAAAGGGCGTACCTTGGGTGAGGCAGCTGAAGGCTGTTCCCCAGAGAAGAAGCTGACCATGACCCATGAGTAGCCAACAGTCAGCGGCTGCAGGAATGAGGAGGCCGGGAAGCACTGCAGCGTCCCCGGAGCGCTAGGCGACACGGACGGACGGGGCACCAGGAGTCTCTGTGGAATGGCTCAGTCCGTGAAGCTGTGGGTGTTATAAAAGTTGGGAGGGCAGCCACACAAGGCAGTTTGGATGGGCACCGCAGGATGAAAAGGTTTGGGGCCACATGGAGGACTGGGGTAGAGTGAGGGACCAGGCAGATGTGGCTTGGGGGGACACCAGTGGACCAAAAGTTGGGAAGACAGAGGTGGTGAGAGTGTCTTCATGTTGCCCCTGCCTGGGCTGGGCCAGGGCTTATTCCCGGGCAGGTCTAGGCAGCCCGGATAGAAAAGAAGGCCCCTCCTCAGCACTGTGGGCTCCTCAGTCACTAAGCAGGATTAGCCTCCTCTTCCTCAGGGGGAGGGGCTCTGCTCCTGCATCAGCTACCAGCTCTGGCCCTAATCCCCCTCGCTTTCTAATCCACCCACGACTTTCTTAGGCATTAACGTTGGGCTCTCAGCTCCCTAAGCACCACCCTGAAGATGGAAGCCGGGCTCTGAAGGGAATTAGGCCAGCCTCAGAGGATGGTTCTGCAGACAACTGGAGGGAGGCTGAGAACACCACCCCCGCCCCCCCCCCCCCGCCACAACAGCCTCTTCCTCTGCAGCCCACCCCTACCCCCACCCCCAGACAGGGTCCAGAGCCTCACAGGGGTCTCTTCCAGCTCACTGCTGGAGTCAGGCAAGGATGGGGGATGGAGAAGGTCTGAAGAGGAAGAGGATCCCCTAGGGTGGATGCTGAGTCCAGAGGTGGTGTCAGCAAAGGATACAAGGGTCACTCACAGCCTGGCAAAGGCAAAAAGTTGGGAGGGCTCGGGGCACTCTGTGCCATGAGAGAGACTGGAAGGGTAAACTAGGGCCAGATTGTGTAGGACCTTGAATGCCAGCTGAGGAATTTGGACTTTACCTTGGGAGTGGTAGGGAGTGGCGGTGGGAAAGTGGTGGGATTAAGAGCCATTGCTCTGGTACCTACGAAGGACTGATGGGGTGGGGGACAGAGACTGAGGGTGAGGAAGCTCTTGCTGTGATGGCAGCAACAGGCAAGGGGACCCAATGAGGACACCCACCCAAGGTCACCCAGCTTCGGTTCCCAGCACAGCTAGATGGTGCAGCACTCCATGTGGTGGCTGGGACAGGTGCTGCCCCTGTCTGGTTCGGGGGCTCTGTGAGTATCTGTGGGGGAGCAGGCTGGGCGCCCCAGAGGTGAGGTGGGGCAGTGGCCTTCCGGCTGGTTGGAGGCTTCCTTCCAGGGCCTCTTAATCAACCCTTGCTCCAACTATCAGAAACAGGTTGCAGCAGCCTGGCTGCAGCACAGGACAGAAGGAGTGGCCTGGTGGGCAAAACCGTCACCTGCCCCAAGACACCTCCATTTGGGGCTAAGTTATCTGCAGATGTTGTAGGGGTGGTTATGTCTTCATTAAACCAGGTATGTACTAAAATTCTCCTTACCCTACCCCTCGGGCTGGGCAGTTGTCGTTTGCCCATTTTTTTACAGATGAGAAAAATGAGGCTCAAAGGAAGTCACTTTTCCTAGACCCACACAGCTTGTGACAGCACTGAAACCAGGCAAGCAGAGAGGGGAGGACAGCCATTCACAAGCCAGGAAGGCCAAGTGGTGCAGTGGTTACAAGTGTCACTGTTGATGACTGATGGGTCGGAAGTCAAACCCACACTCTGCCTGCCTATTGCTAACTGGGGCGACCGTCTGGAGTCCCAGGTTTCTCATTTTGGGTTAATAATGCCAACTCGCAGGACCCCTACGGTGAAGGCAGGGGAGGGGGAGGCCAGGTAGGAGAATATACATGCAGGGTTCCAATGGGAACCCAGGTTGGGGGCCAAATGGTTGCTGTTGTTGCTGCCCAAGGCCACTGAGTAGACAGGCAAAGAGGCAGAGGCTGATTCCCAGCTCTGTTTGTTTCCTGGATGTACCTTCCCCTGGGTAGTGGCAGGCACCTGGGGTCCCTAGACTCCTTGAGGGGCGTTAGGCAGTAGGGCAGGCAAGTAGGGCGCTGAGCAGGTGGTGGGATGTTAAACGGCCAGGAGGTTCATCAGGGCCGGTGTGTTAGGGCCTGCTGGCAGGCCCCTCTCATTGGGCCTTGTTAATGAGCTTCCACTGGATTATCCGCTCCCACCTCCGCTCCGTTTACTCTGTCAAATCGAGTTTGCATTTTAAATGGGAATTTGACAAGACGGGCAATTTGTCTGCTGACGAGGTTAATGGGTGTTAGCCCTGCGGACTGAGGAGGGAGAACCCATGCCCCAGCACAGCCTGGCCCCTGCCCAGATCAATGACCCTGGCCACTGCTCCTCCCTCCACTGCAGCCACTCTGGGCCTCCCAGTGGCCAGAGGCTGTCCGTGTATGTCTGGCTCACCGCCTCCAGGCAGTCTTCCCCAAAGCTCTGGGCCCTGGGCCATCATCTACTGCTCAGGCTGGTGACATTCCCCTCTTCCTAGATTAAGACAGGGCTCCTGAGGGCTGGGCCATGCCACCCCCTCTCAGACTAAGAGCCTCCCTTCTCAGACCCAGGTTCTGGGGTGGGGGGCAGGGCCAGGTTTTCCACCACAGTTGGGTTCCCAAGGGCAAGGGAGTGTCTCCTCCTTCCTGCTCCCCCTCCCACCGCCCTCTCCCATTTGTGACTTGAAATAGAGCCAGGAGGGCTAGAACTGCCACTTCCTGAGTCTCAGTGCTGGGATATGGACTGGTTGGCAAGAGAAGCTTTCAAAGCCATCACCTGCAAGCTTGGGACAACATCTAGACCAAGCCCCAGTGTTGGGGCTCACAGAGGAGCTGAGAAACCCTGCTGAGACTTCTTGGTGGGGACCAAGTTGACCTCCCTCACGTGGGACCTTCCTTGAGCCACCTTCTCCAAGGCTGAGCAAGAGCCCAGGTTTCTGGAACCCCAGCCCGAGCCAAGAGCACCAGACCAGGGTGGGCTCAGGCTGTGGAAGAAGATGCCTCTGCTTCCCCTCCTCCTGAGGGCCCAGCGCCCTTCCCCGCCCTGGCTAATGTGCCACAATTACCTCCTAAGTGCCCAAACAAATGTGGCTGCTGGGGAAAGTGACACGGGCTCCAGGTGATGGATTCGTGCCATCGGGGAGCCGGGCGGAGCGGGCCCCGAGCGGGGGGGCAACACTAATATTGTATCAGCGTCGGCGCCGGCGCCACGAGCCGGTGATGAATATGTGTCACTTTACACGGTGCACACTCGGGGGCCTGGCTGCGCAGGCATGGAAAATAGAGTGTCTGGGATTAATGATATTGAAAATGATAGAGAGCAGATTGGAAATGGCTTCGCCCGCCCGACCCGCGGAGATGGAAACGTACCTCACAGCTATCTGCCTGGCCGGCCCCCACCTGCCCCCCCTTTCACCAGCCACAGAGGCCCACGCACGATAAGGACCCTGCGTCTCGTTCCCACAGGCAGCTCCTTGGGATAGCACGTGTGGGGGACACACCTGTGAACAGAGACACAGGACATCAAGGAAATCTCAGCTTCTGACTGACCTTTGACCTTGGTCCCAGATGAGCCTGACCCCAGTCACCCAGTGAACCTTGACCTTGGCCACAGACCAAGTCCTGACCCCAGTTCCAGCTGAGCCCTGCCTCTGGCCACAGATTGAGTCTGCTGGAGCCTGAGCCTCTCACAAGACCATGAGAGCTGGGGCAGTAGGGCAGAGGAGGTGAGGAATGAGGTGGGAATGTGTGGATCACTCAGCATAGTGCATCCCACGCTGGAGGGCAGCTCACAGCCCAGTCTGTTAACTCCACGGTGTGGACTCCTGAGTCAGTTAGCAAGTGAACAGGTGTCTTCTCTATTAATGTCATTTTTTTAATATTTTATTTTTAAATAATCTCTATCCCCAACGTGGGGCTCAAACTCACGTTCCTGAGATCGAGTCACACATTCTACCAACTGAGCCACCCAGGCATGCTTCCACTGATGTCATTTTAGTGTTTAATTATGTTGGTTTTTGTGATTGTGTCTGCTACACACATAAGTACATATTTGTAGGTATGTGTGTTTATGTGTGCATCTGTTCACAAATATACCTGTAGGGCTGTGTCTAGTGCGTGCAGGAATGTGGGTAACTGGGCTTCCCCTCTGTACGTATGCCTTGATGTATTCAGACATCTATGGGGGATTCTGTGTATGCATGTGAGGGTGGCTTATCTTAGGTTACTCTGTACAGAGGTATGGGGATGCCTGTGGTGAGTGTGTGTGTGTGTGTGTGTGTGTGTGTGTGTGTGTGTGTGTCTGAGCGTCTGCGAAGGTGTGTGTTGTTTACCCACAGATGGAGGGACTCTGATGTGTGGACTGTAGTAGAGGAAAACCCTTCAATGAGGCCTGACCCTGTTTACAGGTTAAATTCCCAACATTAGGGCAAGATGTCTTTCCCTGTTGGAATGGAATCTAGTGCACTGGGATTTCAAAATTGCCAGATGGACAGCAACCCTATGGCCATCAGCTGAGCCCCAACATCCATCCCAACCCAAACCAAGATGAGGAGGATGCACCTACATCAACTCCATTCATTCATTCATTCATTCATTCATTCATTCATTCATTTGACAAATACTTCATTGGGTTCACGATATGGTAGTTACTATCTTCGATGAACAGGACAAACATGGTTCTTACTTCATGCAAGGTCCGTCAATCAGAGGAGACAGACACTAAACGAGTAAACAGAGAAGTAAGCAAACACTGACACAAGGTAAAAAGTGCCACAAAATAAATAATCAGAAGGCCACTATAGAGTTAATGGGGTGACACATCATTAGATGCGGTGGTCAGGGTTAGCTCCTCCGTGCAGGTGACATTCAAGCTGAGGGATGAGGAGCCAGCCCTGTGGAAAGAGGAGAACAGTGAGTGCAAAGGCTCTGGCCATATTCTAGGCCCCGTCAGGAGAGAGAAGTCAGGGCAGCAGCAGGAGGGGGTGGTGCCAGAAGGGACTGGGCCTCCTAAGCCAGCGTGAGGAGTACAGGTTTTGCTTCCAGTGGGCTGTGGAGACGTGGGAGGATTGAACTAAAAGAGCAACGTGGTCATCTCTGCATTTTTAAAAGAAATTGGAGGTGTTGAGAATATAAGCAGGAAACCTTTCAGGGAGGGGGCGGGGATGGTTCTGGTAGCAGCTCTGGGCCTAGGCCCATGTCCACCCAGCCCCGCCTAGATCCCCCCTCTGCCTCACTCTCCATCCTATGGGGTCCTGGACATGCTGTCTCCCCCCAGACCGCCTGAGTCTTCCCAGCCCCATTCTCATCCCAGGAACCGGTAGAGAAAACTAAGAGCTCCTCTGAAGCTAGGAGTGGAGGGGGGCGCTCCACACTGGTGGCAAGAAGCCAGGTCTAGGGGAGAGCCTCCACCCCCTCCAATTCTGCAGGGAGAGGCGCAGCTTACCCTGGGTTGTGGGAACTCTGAACACCTCCCCTCTCCTGCCAGTGTCTCCATGGAGGGCTAGCACATAGTAAGGGGGCTCACCTCCCTGTCTGTCTGCCCCTTTGGCTGTGAGTCACCCAGGAAGGAATCCCAGATGTCTGGTTCGCCACCAGCACTAGCACACAGAGAGGCCTGTGGGAAGCTTGAAGAGGGAGCTTCACTGGGTGAAGGGCAGAGCTGGGTGACCCAACTCCACCCCCGAACTCCGGCACTACCCCCTCCTGCCCTGGCACCTGGACTTCCTGGCCGGCAGGCACCCCTTTGGCAGCGGCTTTTGTGTTTGGAGGAGGTGGGAAGAGGAGGCCAAGCCCCTGGGGGCTGCTTCTCTCTCCCTCTCTGCTTCCATCTCCTGTCTTCTGCTTGCTGCCTTCCCTCTCACTCTCTCTCAATCTCTCTTCATCTCTCTCTGCTCCTTCCTCTCCCTCCTTCCCTGCCTCTCTCTCCCTGAGTCATTTGCGGAGCGGAGATGGCCTAGCCCATCTGGGAGCGAGCGCACGGCGGCGGTGACGGAGGCGCAGGTAATAGCCGAGTGGAGGAGAGACACGGGGAAATTTATGACATTGAAAATGGCTGAGAGAGAGAGAGAGAGAGAGAGAGAGAGAGAGAGAGTGTGTGTGTGTGGCAAGGGGAGCAGGAGAGGGTGGAGAGGGAGAGGGAGGGAGCTCCAGCGCTGGCTTGCACTCACACACACACTCCCAGCCCTGCGCCCCCTCCCTCCAACCTTGCGGAGAGGACAGGATGTGGGGGAGTGGGCTGCCAGCTCAGAGAGAGAAAGACACACAGACAGACAGACAGACAGACAGTTGGTAGGATAGAGAGGGCAAACGGGAGGAGGGGAAGAAGAGCAGGTGAGACAAGGAGACAGAGCAAGGCTGAGAACCACCGTGGGAGAGGTGAGAGTGTCTGGCTGTGGGGCCTGCTTGTGTCTGTCCTGGTGCCCCTTCGGGAGCTCTGGTCTGAGGGGAGGGGTGTCCCCTTGGAGTATGGTAGCAGGGAGTCTGGAATCTGAGCTGGAGGTTGTCTAAGGGATGATGCTCAGAAAGGGCAAGAACATGCTCTGGGTTGCACAGCGGATCTTCTTCTTCCCAGCATGGCTGTTTTCCCCAAGGTTCTGGGGTGTGGGGAGCCAGGAAGTAGACCAACTAGATCTTATAACAACCCCCAACAACTCCTCCTTCTGGACCAAAGGAGGCAGGGAAATGGCCAGAATGACCTCCTCTTGAAGTGAGAGGAGAGGGGCACCTGGGTGGCTCTGTCGGTTGAGTGCCCATCTACGGCTCCGGTCACGATCTCGTGTCCATGGCTTCGAGCCTCGCATCGGGCTCTGTGCTGACAGCTCAGAGCCTGGAGCCTGCTTTGGATTCTGTGTCTCCCTCTCTCTCTGTTCCTCCCCCGCTCACGATCTGTCTCTCTGTCTCTCAAAAAATAAAATGAAGTCAGAGGAGAATCTGTTTCCTTGGGGTACTAAACCCATAATCCCCCCTACCCTAGTCACCCCTAGGCCACCCAGAATGTTACTAAAGAGAAGAGTAATTAGACATCCTTCAGAGAACTAAACCCCCACCTGGACCCATGGCCACCTCCTACCCAGCAGACTATACTCCACACCCCTGTTCAGCCTAATTCTGCTACCTCCTGGCCCTAATTCCTCTGAGTCCCCTCCTAGTCACCATATTTTAACCCAGGGCTCTGTTCTTTGCTCAGATACCTTCCTTCTCTGGGCCTAAGTTTCCTCATCTATAAGCGGGGATAATAACATTCTCCTTGGGCCAGAGAAGCAATGCCAGGACTGAGGACTTTGGTCCACCTAAGTCTCAAGATTCTTCTCCATTGGAGAATATGGGTCATCTTAACTCCTCAGGAGCTCTCAGCAGTTCTAGCTGACTTTGTGGGTGAAGGTGGAAGAAACAGGAGTCTCAGGTATCCCCACATACACACACACACAGCCATCTCCCAAGGAAGCTGATATATCAGGTACTCAAAGGGCAGAACCCTCCATGCTGAGGCTCCGGCAGAAGAGCTGATGCCTAGAGAAGGGGAGGCTTTACCCTAGTCATAAACTGAGAAGGTCTGAGCCCCGGTCTACTAGCCCAGACTGTGTGCCAAGCCCCTTGTCCTGCCAGACGTGGGCAGGACAGGTACCTTAGGGCTCTTAGAAACCTTGCCCCACTCCCAGCAGCTTGACTTCAACAGGTGCCCAAGGTCACTCCCCACTCCACTGCCCTGCCCCCTTCTCCCTGCCAGCCTTCCACTGAGGCCCCATCCCCTCCCCTCTCTCTTCTCCTTCCTCCCTGCTCAGTAGCCCTCTCCACTGAAAAATGTCTTGGATTAACCCCTCCTAGCCCAGGGCATCTGAAGAGATGGGAGAGTGCAGTAGTTGAAAGCACAAGCTTTAGGGCCAGAAAGGCCCAAAATCACAGCTCTACCCCTTGGCTAGGTGACCTTGGGCTCTTCATTTAATGTCTCTGAGACTTATTTCCTCATCAGGCAAATGGAGCTGTAAAGGCCTGGCTCCAGGACTCCATGGTGTTCCATGGTGACCCATGGTAAGGATCACATGAAATCATGGATCTAAAATGCCTGGCACAGAGGAGGTGCTCGGCAAATGCCAAGGTGCTGGCATCTAGCCCTCTGGCTAGATGTGTCTTAGCTTTCTGCTGCACTTGGAAGGATGAGAGTGAGAGCTTGGGGTAGGGAGAGGAGGAAGAGCGGTGGCAGCAGCTTCAGAAGACTCTTGCTCACTTAGAGGAGACAAAGCCAGAGCTGTGTGGGAGAGACTCAGGTGAGCCCCTGAGAGGCACTTCCCTATTCTGAGAACGAGGAGGAAGCCGCATTTCAAAGGGCCCCATCCAGTCTGTTCGTGGCCCATATCCTCATCCTAGAGGTAGCTCCAAGGCAGCAGCGGCCACCGTCTGGGGAACAGTGGGGGAGGTGAAGAGTTCACTGGGCCCACAGGCTGCGCTGGCCTCGGGCCTCCCACCCAGCCCCTGTGCCCTGGCCCTGCCCATTGTGGCCGCATAAAAGGTGACGGATGGTTAATGGGGGAGATAACGGGATTCATAAGGGAAATTTATCGGTCACTCTGGTGGTATAAATATGTTTATAGCAGACCAAGGGGAAATGAAGAAGCCCCAATAAATCATTGTGAAGCCACCAGCCACTAATAGGCGAGCGGTCACGGGAACCCCAGCGTTGGTGTTTGCAGACACCCCCTCTGGCTGCCTGATAATGGCATGGTAGGGCCGCAGACTCCTCGGCCCAGCCCACGCCATGGTGGGAACAGGACCCCAGGGGCCACCTCTGCTGGACCTGAGCTCTCCTGCCCACCGTGCAGCAGCTCTTTCAGTAGATCTGGGCTCAGTCAGGCTGGAAGGGCCGAGGGAAAAGGGCAGGGGACACACTGGGCCTAGTCTGGGAGGTCCTGTAGTGCAGGGGTTAAGGAAGCTCTGGAGTCAGACCTGGCTTCAACCCACTTCCCAGTCCCAGCCCCTCTTCATGTTTCCCTGTCTGCAAAGTGATTTCACAACATGGGAAAGTGGTTGGGAGGCAGATAGGGATAATCCACTAATCATAGCACTTGGCACCTTGTAAGCCTCAATAAATAGTAGCTGTTCTCACTCTTTACTTTCCCTCTTGGGAAAGTGCTATGCACATGTGAAAACATTCTTAGAAAGTGGATAGCATTGTCCCCATTTTCTAGATTAAGGACCCTGAGGCTCAGAGAAGTTAAGGGGCCTGCCCCAGGTCACAAAGCTAGAAGAGAAGGGTTTTGTTTGATACCCAAGCCCAGCCTCTTCCCTCTGTCCCAGTTTAGACCCCCACTCCTCCTTCAGAGTTCCTGGGGGGTCCCTATCCCCCACCTCTTCCAGCAGTGGCCACAGATTCCAGGGATCTGGAAGTACAAGCCCTGGGGGCTCCAGCAGCAACTTGCTGGTGCTGATGAGCTAGGGCTCAGCTTCCCCCACCCACCATTACCCCTACCTTTGCTGCCCCTGCTCCTCCCTTGCTCACCCCCATCCCCTGTGTAGCAAGGGTTACACTCAGTTGGGTGACTTCACCCAAGCACTGAGGTGGCTTGAAGCCTTCCACATGATCTGTACAGAGTGCTTTGCACTCAGCCTTGTCCTGCAAACTCTGGGCCTTGGTCACAGCCTCAGTCCAAGCCAAGGTCCCCTCTAGACCAGTTCACTCCTCCATTCACTCATCCAACAAATACTTATGTAGCTCCCTGTAGCTCCCTCCAGAGGGCCTAGGTGGGTGAGGCCCTGCCACTGCCACACTCACTGTCTGGTGGAGGCCTGGATCTTGGAATAGAATGGGGTATGTGCTGACATTAAGGAAGGCACAGAGGCTGCAGAGGCCAGGAGTCAAAGAGTAGGAGTCCAGTAGGCAAAGCATTTCCAGGGAGGGGAGCAGCTTGGGTGAGAGCCTGGGGGCAGACAGGTTGGTTTCACCACCTCTCTCTCTCAACGCTGGGGCTGTCAGGCACCCCCACTTGGGGTTCTATCCTCACTTTGTCCCTGTTGCTGGCCCCTCCTCCCTCTTCTCCTGATCACACTGTCAGATTCACCTCCACACAGGACAATGCCATAGCCAGCTCCCCGTTTCCTGCCAGAACTGTGCTCCCCACTCTGTCACTCCCTGAGCCCCAGATCTTTCCCCCAGTGCTCCACCCAACAGTCCAGCCTTCCCCAGCCCTGGAGGGCTAGGGTCCCTACACGGACTGGGGGAGGGGAAACGGCCTTTGAGGTCCTGGGGCTCCCCCCGACGCTCCTCTCCCACCTCCCCAAGTTGCCTTTGCCTCCTCTGAGTCTCTGCGTGCTTCTCTAGACCTGTCTCTCCTTCCTGTCCCAGTTTCTATCTCTCCCCGTGTCTGCGGGTCTCTGGCCGTCTCTTTCTCCCAGTCTCTCTCCCCGTGGCTCTCTCCCTCCCGGTCTCGGGCTCCATCTCTCCCCGTCTATCCCTCCCGAGGCCGGGAGGGGGAAATCGCTCCGTAAATAGGCGGATGGCCCCGGGCGCTCCGGGCGCAGACACTCGTTTTTAGAGCCGGTAATTGACTCCTTTCAGTTGATAATTCATGGCTTGCATATGCGCTTTAATGCGGGCGCCCGGGGAGGCGCGGCGGGCGGGGCGGCCTGAGCGCGCGCGGCGGGCGGCGCAGCGGCCGGGGAGGGAGCCGGACTCTGTCGGCCGGGGTACGCCAGAGGAGGGGGCCTCCGCCGGGGTCTGTCCGCCCCGGCCACCCGAGACAGCGCGGATGACGGAACTGGAGTGCCATGGGTAAGGTGGAGGGGCCCGGGTCGCCCCTGGGCCGGTGAGACGACGCGGGGCTGTCAGAGCCTTGGAAATGAAAAGCGGGGGAGGGGTTGGGGACACGCGGACACCCTTCCCCCGTGCAGCCACAGTGCAAACGGAGGCCCGGAAAGGGGATAGCTCTTACCTGTATCCCACAGCGCAGAAACAAGACCAGAATTCAAGGCACCCCCTTCCCAGAGTGTCCTAGTCAGAGGCCTCAGTGCCAGCCTTTGTAGACACCCCCTCCCACCAGAATTCTCCTACGTAGAAGGTAAATTCCTCCCCCGGAGTGACCCACCACCCTGTTGCTCTCAGGCTTCCCTAGGAGGAGCTGGCTCTTCCTGGTGAATTCTGGACCCTGACACCAGACCTGAGGTGGCCTCTCACCCCAGCAGGGGCTCCCGGGCTGGGGAGGGGACCCCAAGTCCTCTCCCACCCGGCCTTCACCCACTGTGGATCGGTCTCATCCTGCAGCTGTAATCATTTCCAACTCACAAAAGAAACTGAGGCTCAGAGAAGCTGGGAGGCTTGCCCAAGGCTGCAGAGGAGGCAGAGAAGAAGTTGGGCACATGTGCACCCAGATCAAGGATTCCACAGTGGGTGTAACAGGAGAGGGAAGGGGAGAAGGAAGGCAAGGTCCTGTCCCTGGACATCCCATCCGCACCAGACACAGCCTCAGCTGCTATGGCAAAAGGTGCCGAGGAAGCCAATGACCTGCCCACAGTCACACAGACCAGGCAGCTGAAAATGGTGCTGGCAGGTAGTGAGAGGCTACAGGTCAGTGCTGGAGCTGGAGCTGGAACTGGGGAGGAAGGCAGTTGTTGACCCAATTATCAGCTCAGGAGAAACAAGAGAAAGCCCAGCCTGGAGGGAAATCTGGCCTTAGGATGGGCTTCCCATTTACTTGGCCCCTTGTCCAGGTATCTGCCACTCTCTTTTCCCAGGCTAATATCAGACAAAAGTAGAATTCTGCCCCCTATCTCTTATAATCTACTAATGTGTAAACCAACTGGCTTACTCCTATGTCCCCCTATCTCAGTCTCCCCATCTCTAGTTTTCCCATCTGTGCAATGGAGTTTACACTGGGAAAGTCCTGCTGACAGTGGATCTGAAAGCTGAAGGCCAACTACTGTCTGAGCTGTGTGAAGCTCAATGCTGCCCCCTGGTGCCCAAACTGTTGCAGCCAGTGGGAGTGAGAGAGGAGGCAGGAGGCACTTGAGGTAGAAAACCTCTCTGCTCTTCCACCCCCATTTTCTCCCAGCCTCTTAGACCTCCCATCTATGGGGGAGAGAGAACAAAGCAGGAGCCCTGCTAGCCTTGTCTGAGGAGAAACCATGAGGTTTCTTCTCCAGCAGAGACCTCAGATTCTGATAGAGCCTGGAGAGAGGTAGAGGCCACAGTGAGGTCAGCAATAGCCCTGTCTCACCTGCACCTGGACATCCCAAATGGTTCCTTCTGTGATAGGTAGAGTCAGGGATTCCCTTCTAGTGCGGTTCCTTCTTTAATTTGTTTTAAAATATTTATTTTGGGGGGGCGCCTGGGTGGCTCAGTCGGTTGAGTGCCCGACTTTGGCTCAGGTCATGATCTCACAGTTCGTGAGTTCGAGCCCTGCGTCAGGCTCTGAGCTGACAGCTCAGAGCCTGGAGCCTGCTTCGGATTCTGCGACTCCCTCTCTCTCTGCCCCTTCCCCGCTCATGCTCTGTCTCTCTCTGTCTCTCAAAAATGAATAAACATTAAAAAAAATTTATAAAATATTTATTTTGGGGAGGGGAGCACACACGTGGGGTGCCGGGTGGGGGGGAGAGGGAGAGAGAGAATCCCAAGAAGGCTCTGCACTGCCAGTGTAAAGCCCGGTGCAGGGCTCAAATTCAGGAACTGTGAGATCACGACCTGGGCCAAAATCAAGAGTCGGATGCTTAACCAACTGAACCACCCAAGTGCCCCTGGTGTGATTCCTTCTTAGTTAAACTCGGGTCTTTTTCTGCCTGAAATTCCATCATTTGTGTTCAGAGGAGGCACTCAACAAATGTAGGATGGATTGATATAGGCAAATGGGTGGATGGATGAAATCTATTCCTCTGCATTGAGGTATTATCTTCAGAAAGTCTGTGCTATCAAGCACAGGAAGGAATGTGTCCATTAGCTTGCCTGGCTGACTGGAAGTAGGACTGTAAAGTGGAGTGAGATACAGAAAGGGTAAGTCTTAATGCAGGAGGACCTCAAGAGAGTTCAGATGAATGGAAGGTCATGGAGGGAGTTGGAGGGATCAAAGAAGACTTCCTGAAGGAGGTGGCATTTGATGCAGGGTTTGAAGGACAGAGAAGACAGTGAACGTGTTTGGGTGGTGGGAACAGGATGACAGAGGCACAGAGGCAGAAGTGTAAAACATGCTTGTGGTGGCAAGAAGGCTCCAGGTTGAGGGAAGGGAGGGAGGCTCTGCTGTGGTGGAGCCCTGGCAGAAGAGGCTGTGGAGGATCTTGGGAGCTGCTGGCTGTCAAGCCAAGAAATTGCAGCTTTGCAGGCTAAGCACTGGACTGTGAGCCTGGGTCTGGGTCCCAACCTTGGGTCTGTTCTGACTGGGTTTCACTCCCTTGGTCCTGCTCTTTGGAACTTTCTCTAGACAGCAATGGGAGCCATGGCAAGTTCTAGATCAGGGAAGTGCCTAGAAGTCACAACTCACAGAATAGTCAAGTTGACAGGTATACCATGGACCTCATCACATCTAACCCGTTCAATTTATAGAGGAGAAAACTGAAGTCCAGAAAGGAGAAGCAACTTGCCCAGCATCACACAGCAAGCCAGTGGCAAAACCAGGACTTGAACCCAGGTCACCAGCCTCTTTGTTTGGGGCTCCTTCCCCTCTGCTGCAGTCTGGGATATCATCTGGGGGACTGAGCGGGAGGAGAATAGCTGGAGGCAGAAGGCTACCAGGAGGCTAGAGCCCCACCTAGACCAGAGATCACAAGGTCAAGCAGTCAGAAATGTTTATTGGGCCCTTTCACCCTGTGCCCCATCTTGGGCCAATGTGAGGAGTCCATGTATTGAGTACCTCCTCAGGGAGGAGGAGACATGAGGCAGATATGGTATTCATGAAAAGGGGCATCAGGAGCAGACTTGGATGAGGATGAAGAAGGCCTCCGGGAGAAGGAGTGGCCAGTCACTTGGGTCCACTGTGGTTCTTGGCCAAGGTCTCCACTTCTTTCATGAACCGGAGACACAGCTCCTCTTCCCATGGAAGAGCAATGCACTGCACAGCCACAGGAAGTCCCACAGATCCTTGTATCGCCTGCTCAGAGAGAGGGTCAGTGGACTTAGAGCCTGCTTTCTGCTCACAGGTCCCTCGCCCAGCCTTCCTCACCACCCATATGCATTAGTCCAAACATCTCATCACCAGTCTATACTAAGGCAGAGATGCCCTGGAGCTCAGAGTTCCAGGCTTCCTCAACTCTCAGGGAAACCTGGAAAACCTATTCTGACTGTATCGGTCTACAGTTCGCCAGGGCTAAGATGTAAAACTTGCTCCCCATGCACAGAACTGACTATAATCATAAAATATAAAACTGTTAATTAAAAAAAAATTTTTTAAAGGGGCCACCTGGGTGGCTCAGTTGCTTAAACATCCAACTTCAGCTCAGGTGATGATCTTGTGGTTAGTGAGTTCAAGCCCCGCATCAGGCTCTGTGCTGACAGTTCAGAGCCTGGAGCCTGCTTCAGATTCTGTGTGTGTCTCTCTCTCCACCCCTCTCCCCACCCCTCTCTCCCACCTTGAGATTCGTCTCTCTCTCACCTCTCCCTGATCTCTCTCTCTCTCTCTCTCTCTCTCTCTCAAAAATAAACATTAAGTTTTTTTAATAAAAAGATTTAAAATTTTTTAAAAAATACAAAACTGAGTATCCACCTAATGTTCTCAGCAGAGGAAATAAGAATGTGCAAATCCCTGATCTAGAGCCTAGTCATACTTCTGCAGTGAAGGGGGTACTTGGGCCTCAAACACAGACTTAGGAACATGGGGACTGATCCTAAGTCCTGCCATGAAATTCAAACATAGGAATTCAAACGTGTTTTCATTGTTTGATGAAAGCCCTTATTTGCCTTTGCTCTGGAGCCAGGTCAACTGGCTTCAAGTCCTGGCTCCTCCACTTCAGCTGTGTGTGGCACTGGTCAAGTCTCTTAACCTGTGTGTGCCTGTGCCTGCATTTCCTCATTTGTAAAACCTCACGGGACAGTTACGGGATTTAATGATTTGCTATATATACAGCACTTCTTAAACAGCTCCTGGAACAGAGTAAGAGCTCAAGACACGTTAGGTAGTATCCTTATTGTTATTTTCTCAGAATTCAGGTCAGCAGTTCCACTGGGTAACTCTAGCAATAAAATCAATTTCCAAAAAAGTAAGTTGCTTAATGTCTGACTCAGACACATGCATACCTTTCAGAGTCAGTCTCTCTCTCCCCCTCTTTCTCCCTGTCACCCAAGACAGGCTTGTCATTTTAGACCGTGCATTAAATAGGCCCATGGAAATATTTCCTTCTGTGAAGCTACCTCGGAATCAGTGATATAGTAGCATGTATTGTACACGTCCTGTATACAAAGCCTTATGCTAATTGCTTCACTGTTTTTCAGTGGAAACTTTAGGACAACCCTGCAAAGCAGATATTTTAATTCCTATTTTCCTGGCAAAGAAACTGAGGCTCAGAGAGGAGCAGTGTCCAATCCAGTTACATACTAAGCTCCTCACCAGGGACATTTGCCCCCCTCTTCCTGCCTCTGGGATCGACTTTTCCTAGGGAAGTGTCAAGAAGACCAGTGGTTTTGTTAAGTATTCTCCCACGACAGGGACAGAGGCGGACTTGGAGATAAAACGGTGTGTCCTCCAAGATGAGATAACACTGTAGCAGAAGTGATAAAGGATAAACACTAGGAATGGCTGGCCCCACCCTGCCCCAATTTGCCCAACTGGGATTGAGGCAAGAATCAGTCCTGGCTTGTGCCACTGGGGGAGAGGCATGGGGAGGGAAACTGACCCTCTGGAAATTTTTGTCGGTACTATCTCTGTAGTATCCCATGTAGAAGGCCAGTTCCTCCTCGTCCTGCGGCGTCACAGTGGTGACCGGCACAACGCCAGCAGGGAAGTTCAGGATGTTGTACAGGCCCGTGTAGGAGGCAATATCTGTAGGAAGGTCCAGGCAAGCCCAGAAAATCATCAGCCGACAAGACTGAGGTGGGGAAGAATGCTGGGTGAGCGCCCCCTCAGGGTCCTCCTTGGAACTGTAGCACTCTGGGCTTGCACGGCGCTGGGAGTGCACCTGACAACTGCCTCTCGCTCACCCCGCGGTGGAGGGAAAGAGAGAACGGACGCTGCGGAGGCCTTACTCAGTGCCAGGCCCCGTGCTGGCCTCTTTCCACTGCTGATTCCTTGAGTCCTCTCCACCCCTGGGAAGTGGAGAGTACTCTTTCCTGTGTTCAAATGTGGAACCCGAGGGGGTAGACAGGTTAGGTGGTTTTCCACAGGCCACACAGCTGGTGGGTGACAGAGGAGTCAGCCCATGCCTGCAGTACACTGGGCTCCAAGATGGCCCAGGTGTGCAGGGCCACCCTGAGTTAAAAGGCAGCTCCCCTCTGCAACAGCCACCTGCATGTAGGGAGTGACTGTGGACAGCGGTGACAACAGAGGACATCAGTGCAGGGCCAGGTATGGGATGTGCCTTTGGGCAGCAACTGTGGGGGAACCCGGGGCAGAGCAGTCCTGGCTTGAGGTGGGTTTTCATTCTGCACTGAGAACACCTCTGAGACCTGTACCTGTGCTGGGCAGGGGCCCCAGCAATGTCTCAGACACTGCCCTGTGCTGAGGCTGCATCTCAGGGGGGCTAGGCCAAAGCCACCTTTTGAAGTGAGGCAGCAGAAAGCATGTTACGAGTGAATGGATATGCTAAGTGAAAGAAGCCAGACAGAAAAGCCTTATTCCTTCGGATTCCATTTATGTGAAATCCTAGAAAAGGCAAAATTATAGTGACAGCGGATCAGTGGTTGCAGGATGTAAGGGTAGAGTGAACTGCAAAGGGACATCAGGGAGATTTGGTGGGTGATGAAAACATTCTATTTTTTTTTTAATGTTTATTTTTGAGAGAGACAGAGCACGGGCAGGGGAGGGGCAGAGAAAGAGGGAGATGTAGAATCCAAAGCAGGCTCCAGGCTCTGAGCTGTCAACACAGAGCCCGACGCAGGGCTCGAACTCCCAAATGGCAAGATCATGACCTGAGCTGAAGTCGGACACTTAACTGACTGAGCCACCCAGGCGCCCCAAAATATTCTATACTTTTATCATGGTGGTGGTTATACAGCTATATTTATTTGTTAAAATGTATCAAATTACACTCTGAAAATCGGTGAGTTTCATTGCATGTAAATTGTATTTCAGGGGTGCCCGGATGGCTCAGTCAGTTGAGCGTCCGACCCTTGATTTCGGCTCAGGACACAATTTCATGTTTCAGTTCCTGAGATTGAGCCCCAAGTCGGGCTGACAGCATGCAGCCGGCTTGGGATTCTTGCTCTCCCTCTCTCTCTGACCTTCCCTTGCTTGTACTCTCTCTCTCAAAATAAATAGATAAACTAAAAAAAAAATGTTTAAAAAAATTTGAATGGGAGGGGCACCTGGGTGGCTCAGTGGGTTAAGCATCTGAACTCTTGGTTTTGGCTCAGGTCATGATCTCATGGTTTGTTCCTTAGTTTGAGCCCTTGTGTCTGGCTCTGCGTTTGGCTCTGTGCTGATAGCGCAGATTTTTCTCTCTCCCTCTCTGCCCCTCCCCCACATGCATGTGCTCACACGCGCGCGCTCTCTCTCTCTCTCTCTCTCTCTCAAAAGGTAAAATAAATAAACTTAAAAAAAATGAAAAATACAAATAAATAAAAGGTAATGGGAAAATTTGGGAGTGTCTGCTAACAGGTACAGGGTTTCCTTTCAGGGTAATGGAAATGGAATTAGATAGTGGTGGTGTTTGCACCACACACTAAATATACTAAAAACCACTGAATTGTACACTGTAAAATAGTGAACTTTTGTCATCTGAATTTTATCTCAATTTAAGACATTGCTTTAAATACTGAATGGTGACAGAGGTCAAGGCCTCAGAGGCTGTGGCAGGACTCTGAAGTCCTGGACTCTGGGTCTCAACTCCACTAAGACCTGGTGTCCTCTCACCTGTTCCTATCTCAGAATAGCATATATATGGAAGGCGGGGTCCATAGCTGGCATCAGCAGCACGTCCAGGTCCAGGGACCTCCACTTGGCTATGAACTTTTGCTGATATTCCTGCAGGGATAGTGGGGTATGGGAGGGGCAAGACCAGCAGAGGTCACTATTTGCAGGACAAGGTCAGGGGCTGCCAGGCCAAGTCCTGTTAAAGATCAGGAAGAATCTCAGGCTGTAAGATACAGACTAAGCCCTCTGGGGAGGGTCAGGGCCTTCCCAGGGGCCGAGATAAAGTGACGGCAAGGGGAATCTCAAGCTGCAGTCATTTGGGAACAACATATCATCCTGGCCCCCAAGGAAATGGACTAAATTAACCTCCTGGGTCACCAAGCCTCCCCATTTGAGTTTAGCCGGGCCTCCCCTGCAGGCTGGGACAGAGCTCTACTCCCTGTCTGGCTACTCCTGTCACCACCCAGGCCTCTGCTGCCCCTGTTCCAGCAGTCCCTTGTCTCTTCACGCACACATCACCTGCACTGCTGCGTGCTGCTCCCACAGTTTCTTGGGAGTCCTGGGGGAATAAGGAAGATTCAGAATTCCAAAGGTCAGCATGGGATTTTATACAAAATGGGGACATTACAGCCAAGAGCTAGAGCCTAGTCTCAGTGCAGGCTACAAATCAGCTGATGGGCTGGGATGACCCTTGTCTTATTTGCTGTCCAAAATACCTTGCCTACCCAACGTTCCCAAGAGTACACACCCTCTGGTTGATGCCCTCCCCCTGCCACCGTCACCAGCCACAGAGACTCACAGCCTCCCCCCAGAACCACGGGTTCTTCCCCTAACCTGTGAGGCCCCCCAGTCAGCCCTCAGGCTGACCATTTCCAACCTTAACCCCAACCCCAGCCCAAACCCAACCTCAGATTAGGCCCAACTTTTACCCTAAGCTAATTCTAGCCAGAACTCAGAGCTTAACTCCAAATCAAACCTCAGGCCCAAAGTAGCCCCAATCCCAACCCCACTCAAAAGTCTAAATTTAACTAGTGTCAGACATGACCCAAAAACCTAATTAGATCCCAAAGTCTAAATAGCCCTCACCCTCAGTGGATGCCAACTCTAGCCACATGACCCTCACTCAACTCCCCTACCCCATGGAAGATGCTTGTGAGCTTGACCCGAGGAGACTAGCACTCACCCCACTCCACGAATCTCTTCACAAGTCTGGCTAGCTCGGGGTTCCTAGAGGAAGAAACCCATTCAGAAACCACAGGGCAACACCAGCCTTCCCAGGATGGGGGTCCAAGAAGAGCAACTCTGCTCAGCACAATGTCATGGAAGCTTCTACTCCTCCACAAGCCCTGAGCCCCCTCTTGGCCCCCACTCCCTCTCTGAAAAGGCTTCCTCTTTTTGAGATGCACTCCTCTCTCTGAAAGCACCCCTGTCTTTTGGTCCCCATCAGCCCTTTTGGTTCCTCTTCTCTAAGCCCCCACTACTCTCTGGGCCCCATCCTCCTCTCTGAGTCCTTCTCCTCCCTGGGCTCCTCCCTCCTGAATGCCTCCCCACCTTGGTCCCATACTCACTGTGTACTTCAGGATCCAGGCCAAGAAACACTTGAGTAGGTCTGGCAGGCGGAGCCAGTTGACCATTCCCTTTATGCAGGGGTCCACAATGTCCCCCTCACTGAGGAACCACAGACACATATCTAGTCAGTTACAGCCTTTCAGCCATTGACTGGCTCCCGTACCCACCCAACTCCCATTCCAGAGGCAGGCCATGGAAGGAGGTCAGACCCAAAGAAACTCTTCTGTTTCCACCACCACCACCCTGGAACCATGCATGATGAAGAAGGAGCCCAAACAGCTGACTTGCCATTTAAGTTCACACAATTAACCAGAGGCACCCCACCAACCCAGGCCTGCAGTCCCTTCCTAAGGCACAGGTTGCTGCCAGCCCCACCCCCAACCCTGTTTTCACCATGCCCCATGTCAGAATCCTGACAAACATACAGCTTCTCCAGAAGGGTGGCCCCTCCATCAGCAAACAGACCCCCCTCGAACAGGTGTTTGACAGCATACTTTATATGGGGGATGGAGAAGGGGATGACCTGAGAGACAGAGGCTGAGTCGGGGCCTGGGGCTCCTCCCACCCTGCCTGGTATTCTCTTTGCATCCTTCAGGATTTAAAGAGAGGATACCAAATCGCCACTCATCTCCATCCACTCCAACCCCTCTGCTGCCATGCCCAGCCCTTCACCCTACACAGAGATGCCATGGCATTGAGGCAGCCCTGCCTGCTTCACTGGGATCCTGCCCCATGCTGAGTGCTTCACATATGTGAGCTCATTTAATCTGCACAGCTGCCCTATGTGGTAGAAAACTGAGGCTCCAGGTGGTTAAGAGACTGGCCCAAGACCACATAGTACACATGTGGCCAACCAGCAGTTCTCAAAGGGGAGACAGGACCAGGACAAGACATTGGAGGGAGGCAGGGGCTGGGGAGGGAAATGATTTTGGGGACATAGTTCTCCTTACAGCCATTTGATGGAGAAACCAAATCTATAGGAATTATAGGAATGAATCCCTGGTCCCCACCACTGAAGGGGGAGGATGCAAAATCTTGATGCCTTCCTCACAGGGTGGGGCCCACCCTGCCCCCACCTGCACCCATCAGTCTTTTCCAGGAAGCCTAGGGGAAACACAGTGATGTTAGCAGCTCAAACTCAGATATAACTTCCTTTCTCTCCAAGAATGGCCCAGCCCAGTCTCCTCGCCAGTCTGGCTTCCCTCCCCATCCAGGGGTAAGCAAGCCTACCTGATGTCCTGCATCCTGGAGCAGCCTGGAGGTGAGCCTCACAGCCCTGGCCATGCTAGGAGATGGCTGGGTGAAGCCATCTGTTTCACAGAAGCCAATTCGAAGGCGCTGGTTACTGGAGTATACCTGGGGGCAAGAAGGGCTGGGTGGGGCTCTCAGGAGAGACTACACCTCTTTAAGACTTAAGACTTGTAGGCTGGGACCTTGGAACACAGCTGTTTTCAACCCAGGGGAATCTACAGAGGCTCCCCAAGAGCTCCCTGGAGACTCTCTACATACTTTGCAGGCTCTAGGTCCTCTGGAGAAACTCCTGGAAGAACAAATGGATGAGGACATGATGATTGGGTGGATGGAGTGGATAGGTAGATAGATGGTAGATAGATTCATGAATGAGTGGGAGGGTGTATGTATGAGATGGTGAATGGGTGGGTGGGCAGAGGGTTGAATGGATAGATGGGTGGGTGGGAGAATGGATGATTGGAATTGAGTGGGTGGGCAGTTAAGTAAGTAGATGAATAGAGACAAAGATCTTTAAGCTAAAAAAAACAGCCAGGAGACAATGGAGATGGAAAGATCAGTAGAGACAAATAATAGATGACAGAAAATGATCACAGGTTAATTATACTAGGATGTGAGTAGGGAATCAGATGAGTAGACATTGAATGAATGGTAGACAGAGACTCTCCCTATGGAAAGGGTTCTGGAGCAGACAGGGCTGGAGTCAAAGCTTACCTCTTCCAGTTACTATCTATGTGATCATAGGCAAGTTATTTCATTTCCCCTCAGTTTCCTCACCCATAAATTGAGAAGCACAATGCCCATTCTATATAGTGAATATTAGGATGAACTACAAAGAGCCTGAACATAGTAGGTACCAATAAATTTTGTTGAATGAACTACTGAATAAATGAAGGCTGCCAGCCTGGAGAAATCTTCAGGTGCAACCTCTTTATTATACCACTGAGGAGACTGGGGCCTAGAGAAGAGATGTGACTTGGCTAAGGTTACCTAGGGGACTAACAGCCTCGTTTAACCAGATACCAGACTCTCTAAACCATATCTGCTGAGTGTATGTCTGTGTGTGTTGGGTATGTGATGATGAAGTCCCTCTCTGGGGGCAGTATTGGCTATGACTCCAAGTAGCTGAGAGGCCAAAGCAGCTGGTGTCGAGCAGGGGTAGGATGTAAACATGACTGAGTATAGAGGCTTCTTGGTCACTGTACCATGGGCTGGGAAAGGAGGTCTCCACAGAAGATGGTCAGATGGTAGACAGGTCAATGAGGAATGGGGGAAGAGAGAGGTGGCCTGTTCCCCAACCCAGCTCACCTCCTCCCTGAAGGGCATAAAAGGGTCCAGTCGGTGCATGTCTTCACTTAGCGGGGCTCGCAGACACAGGGCCAGGCTCTCCACATCCCGGGCCATGGGGCCAGCCACTGTAGTCACTGAACACAGAAGAGGCAGATTCCTCTCACCCTTTCTGTTCTGGGGACCCCCACTGCCTGGCCTCAGAGGGTGGAGCTCAGGACCGTGATCAGGGTTAAAGGGCCCTGGGGCCAACCTGGGCCAGGGGTTGAGGACAGGTAGCGTTGGCACACCAGACAAAGTAGCTCTGATGCCTGAAAGAAGAATCTCATCTGGGGCCAAACATCTAAAGACCAGTAGGAGAGATTAAAGCTAGATAGTAGGAAGCACTTCTCATTGGACTAGGGGAGGCCTGGTGGGATCCATTCTTTATCATTAGTGGGGCTAATCTGTCTCAGATAGGGGCTGAGTGAAATGTCCTTGGGAGGAAGGCTGGCAAGTGTATCTTTGAATGGGTATGGGCACAAGCACAGACAGGAGCTTATCTGATATCTTGCCTTTGACAGCACTGGAAACTCCAGAGAGGCTGCAAAACCCCCACCCAGAGTCCACCTCAGCACTTGAAGGGAAGGGCCTGAGTGCCCAGGCCTTAGCACCCAGCCAAGCACTCCCCCAGGGCCCAATACCCAGGAAGATGAGCTGCTTCAACCCTCCCATGACCCTGCTGCCCACAGCATTAAGTCTGATCTTTTTGACTGACTTCAAGGCTCTGGAGTATCAACTCACAGCTTCCCCATTCTTGCCCTTCGACACACACATATTACTCCAGGCAAAGTAGGCTGTTCACAGTTTACAGCCTTCTAGGTTCTACACCATCCCTGCATGTCCATCCTTTAAAACCAAGCTCAGATTCTGCCTCCTCCAGGAAGCCTTCCTTTCCCTTGCCCTGCCTCTGAAAGTTTAAAGTCTAGGCTTTTAATAAATCTCTGCTGAAGAAAATGTCAGCTTCATCTTGTGAGTTCTGACAAGCTTTGACACTCTCTTAGAGCTCCAATCACTTTCTGACTAATCCATCTGCATGTTTAAGAGCACAGCAGTGGGGGAGGGGGACAGGGACTGGGTCTGAGAGTGTTCTGTGTCCCCAGTACAGGGGCCACCACAGTGTAGGTTCTCATGGTGGGGCTGAGATACGTAGATGAATGAACAGAGGCAGATATGGATGGATAAACAGATAGCTAGATGACTGGATAGATGGGGAGATAAATGGATGGATGGATGGATGGATGGATGGATGGATGGATAGATGAACAAATGGAAGGAAGGATGTATATATGATTTTCAAGGGCTGAGATAGGTGTCCTTTTGCTTACTGATATAGCCCAAATAACTAGTACAGTGTCAGTGACGGAAGAAACACTCAATATATTTGTTAGATAAATTAAATGGTGGGTGAATAGTGAAATTGATTGATGGGATGATGACTGCATAGGTGGATGAATGGACAAAGGATGGATAGATGGAAAAACGGTTGGATCAATGAATGACTAAGGGAACAGAGAGGTAGATGGATAGATGTAAAGATGAATCAATTAATGAACAAATGAATTAATGAGTGAGTGGAAGGTCTATTCTGCCACCTGTACCAAACATGATGTGTTTATCTGGGGCTGAAGCAGGAGTTATTTGGAGCCCTCCTGTCTTTAGCCACTTTCACTAGTACTGAGCTAAGTGAATAAGAGTTGAGGGGCCTGCTTGGCACTACTCCCCCCACACCTCTGTTCCCCTACACTGGGCTGAGTCTACCCCTCCCCCCGCCCCCCAGCACCAAGTACCTGAGGCGGTATCCTGTGGTCCTGAAGCCACAGATACCACAAAAGCTGGCTGGTACGCGGATGCTGCCAGCAGTGTCAGTACCCATGCCCAGGATGGAACCTCCTTTTGCCAGCAGGGCTCCCTCACCCCCTGAGGAGCCCCCTGGTGTCTTCTTTAAGTTCAGAGCGTTCAGAGTCTGTCCATAGATGGGGTTGCTGCAATCAAAACTGAGGGAAGCAGAAGAAAAGGGGCTGGGAGGTGAAAGTTTAACTGGGGAGACACCCCCCCATTTAGAGACTGATCCCCCCAGGAATCAACCCCAGGGCTTCTTTGGCTCCCAAACTCCTCCCTGGGGCTGAGTCTCCCAGTCTCCCTTACAGCTGAGGTGAGGGCCTACTGCCACAGGAAAGACCAAGAGTGGACACCAACCACAACTCCTAACTTAAGGACAGGAGCCCACAGCCCTGCTGTCAGAATTGGGAGCAGCTTCCTCACAAAAGTAGGTACACTAAGTGCTGAGGGAGAGGAGAGAGAACAGGGGATAAGAAAAACAATTAGAGAGAGAAACTGGGATAAACACAGAGATGAAACTCTTCAGAACCTCAGAGTCTGAGGGCCTGTAGAGACTATGGAGTCCACCCAGACATTATAAGATGAGGAAGCTGAGGCTCAGAGGGCAGAAAAGACTTGCCCAAGAACCTTGATCCTCGAGATCTGCTTGACTGGCCCCCACCTCACCTTCTTCTCTGAATTGGGATTTTGTGTTGCTGTCAGTCCTGAGCCCAGCCCCAAACCCAGCCCCTGCCTACACACTTCAGAGACCTGTACAGTGTCTGAGGGATGTTGGTCTTAACAAAGGGAATAGCTCCTTGAGCCTTGAGCACTTGCACAATGACCCCATCCTTGGCCGCTGGCTTCTCCAGGAACTGGGTCAGACCACATGTAGAATCATGGCCCTGCAAGAAAGTGACATTAACTCCAGCCCATAGGGGCCAGGATGCAACCATCCAATGGACAGACTCTCCTCCTTACTCTGCTCCCACTCACACACGTTGTCATGGCCTCAGACATGCACGCTGTACCCTTAGGAGAGCTCACAAGTAGCAGAAGAATATGGTGGGCAAGAGCTGGGTTCAGATCCTAACTGGCCACTCTCTAGTTCTGCATCCTTGATTAAGTAGCTTGCCCAATGTCACACAGTCAGATGCTCACAGGCTCAGTGGCATATGGGCACACACACAGACATGTACACATGTGAACGTACACCTCCCGGCTCACCTTGCAGTCATAGGGGTCCTTGAGGCTGACAGGAACCCCATAAAGAAGGCCTCTCTCAGTCTTCCTAAGCTTCTTCAATGCCTGTAGTTGCTCCTCACACTCACCCAGGAAATCCGTCAGGCAATTCACCTCCTGGTGTACCTTCAGTGCCTGAGCAACATTGAGGGAGACCAGATAAGGGGCTCAGGGTGAGGCCAGGGATGGGGCACTCAGTCACACCAGCCCCTCCCACCACCCCAACTCAGAGCAGGATAGAAATGGCAGATGACAGTGGCATGCACCCCTTCCCAAGCTAGCTGCAGCACCACGATGTTACACCGGACATCCACCTCCTCTGAGTAGGACAACAACAGGTGCTAGCCCCCACCCCACTCCTGACCCAGACCCCCACCTCCTCTAAGTAGCTACACAGGACGCTCTCCACACTGAGTTCTTCATCCTGCAGCTTCTGGACCAGTGTCTCCAGGGGCAGCTCCAGGATGGGCTTGGGGTCCAGGGATGGCTCCTGTGGAGATGGGAGGACAGAGGTCAATGACTGATCCACTCCAGTGCACTCCTACACACTCAGCATCACATCCCCACACTCCACTGGATACACAGTTGCACACACAGCCATGTGTTCAGCACATGCTCCTGTGCTTCTCCTTTAGCATGAAGAACATTTCCTGATCTGTCTCCAGGTTGGCATGAAAGCCCTACAGGGCACAGATGTTTCCTCTGCCTCTGCCTCGCCAGTGCCCATCCTGAGGCCTGGCACAGAGGAGAGCCTGCCCCCTCATCTTGCTACCCAAAAGGGGCACAAGTGCAGTGAGAGTGACTCTATATGCACGTTTTGGAACTCAGGGGTTATGGAACTGAGGCTCATCTCTGTATGGTTTGCCTTCACGGGGCACCCTGGCATCCCACTTTTCCTTCCTATCCAGCCCTCCCACTTCTGGTGATCTGACCTGGGAAAGGGCAAGATCCAGCATGAGTGTCAGGAGATCTGGCACCCAGCCTTGACCACACACAGGACTGGTCAGCTGGGTAACCCAGGGTTGATCCCTTCCCCTCCCACGGCTCAGGTCTCTCCAAAGAAGAAAGGACTAGAAGCCAATCATGATTTACCCAGCTACTCCCCTCAGAGTATGAGGGGAGGAGTGACACCAGCCCCTCAGGACTCTTATCAGAGGCAAGTGTGATAAGACAAGGACCTAGCGCACAGCAGGCACTCAGGAAGGTGAAATAGTCTTTCTTTGTCCTCCTGGGCCCCAGCTGAGACCCTGATGCCTACAAGCTGGAGTGGGGGCTGGGTGGGAAGACAGCACAGTGGGCCTTTCTTGGTCCTGGAGAGGGGAGGTGGCAGACAAGGGGATTTCCCCGGAGGTTAGTGCTCAAGGCTTCTTGGTTGTTAAATCTCTTGGTTTCTTCTTAGTCCCCATCTTACTCTCCTCAATAGCATCTGACTCTTAGGCACTTTCCTTCTGGAAATTCTCTGTGCCCTCAACTCTCCTGGCTTCCTCCTGCCCCTGGGTGGCTCCTTCTCAGTCCCCTCTGCCCCTCTTCCCTCCTGTAAATAAATGTTGGTGCTCCTCAGGACTTGGCCTCCTCTCTCCCTACCTACCCACCCTCCCTGGGTGACTTCAGCAGCCAGATGTGTCCCAAGGATGCCCCGATTACCCTGTGACTACAGCCCAGGCCTATTTCCTGCCATGCCTCAGACCCACTTACTGACCCACATATCCACAGGCACCCCAGGATTCATTGTTTTAATACCAAATCTGTTCATCATGGAATTCCCAAGTGATGATGCTCATGTCAGAGCAATAGTCCTCAGAATCATCCCGGGTCACTCCCTCACATCCCAGTTCTGATGATGGTCATAATAGCTAATTTCAATCACATGGAAGATGTGTTATTACACTTAATATGTTCTAGGCCAAATTCCAAGCATTTTACATATAATAGCTCATGTCGCTCCTTATAACAACCCAAGGAGGGAGGGCATACTATTTTTTCATTTTACAGTAGAAAAGACACTGAGGCACAGAGCTACTTGCCAAGGACACATAAGCCATAAGTGGCAGAGCCTGGATCCACACCAGTCTGGCCCCAGTGACCATTCTCTTACCCACAAGTACTGCCGATAGGTGGTTCTGCCTCCTTCATATCTCCCACCTCTGACTCACCAGACTCCTTGCCTAGAACTTTCTCTGTCTCTCAGTTTTCTCAACAGCCTCCTCACTGGCCTCCCTGACTCTAGTCTTTACCCCTCCAGCTCAACCACTTCACTACAGCCTAGGTGATCCTTTTCAGGTGCTGTGACACCATAGGTCCCAATTGCCCTCAGTATAAAGTTGTAAAACCATTCTCCTCAGTACGGTTTACAGGGCTTTCACCATAAATGTATAATGTGTGTTACAAACCAAGATTCACGTGTACTGACTGCTTACTGTGTGGCTGGCAACCATGTTAAGCACTTTGCTTGCACCATTTCATTAAATCCTCACAAAATCCCTTGGATAGGTGCTTTCATTATCAATATTTCTACTTCACCAACAAGGGAAACACAGAGAGGTTAATTCTGTGGCCCAAAGTCATAAAAGTGGAGAGACTTAAGGTCTACACCACCCTCTAATGGCTCCTGGGGAGGGAAGCTTTTATGATGAAGCACCTCCTGGGTGCCAGGCACTGTACGAGGCCCTTTCCCTGCCTGGATCCCTGTAGGCCCATTTCACCAGCTCCTGTTTCCCTGCCCTACTTCTGTATTCTGCTGCTCTAGCCACACTGCGTATTCCCTCCACTCACTGTGCCATTTTGTCATCTTGTGCCTCGGCTTGGAATTCCCTGCCTGCATGCCACAAAGACCTTCAGAAGGGCCCAGACCTGGATGCCTCTAGAATAGGGTGGGCATTTGGCTAGAATGCACCTCTACAGCCGCACTGTGGCTGAAATATTGAAATCCTCCTGAGTCACTTAGCAAAAAGCCACTCCCATGAGTACTCCACCACCCCCAGCTGCCCTAGCCCCTGCCATGGGATTCCACCTTCTCTTCACAGCACAGCAGGTAAAAGGTTAATGCCCAGCCCAGCAGTGACCCTCTAGGCATAGTCTCTGATTCCCTCAAGGACTGTGCTCATCCCTTGCCCTGTGGCCCCCAGCCCTAAGGAGCCCCAGTAGGGCCCGCTGAGGACCATCGCAGCACACACTGACCCACAGGCACCCACCAAAACTGCATGCCCATCCTGACTCCTACATATCTACCTGGAGAGGTGGCCCCCTTGGTGGCACCCTGGTCGGCAAGTGCCCGATGTCCATCTGGACCCATGAGGCTAGTGCTCCCCTGCAGTTGTCCCCACATGGCCACTTGTAAAAATGGCAGCCTCTCAGGGAGCTGGGGAGAGGTGCGAAGAGCAGGCAGAGGGCACTAATGGGGGCCACTGGAGGTGGCTGCTGGGACTGCTCTTCTGCCAGTATGGCAGATGCTCCAATGACTTGGTGGGATGGGTGGGGCTCTCAAGGGTCCAGCAACATGTTCACCAACTTGGTTGAGTGCCACTTCCACCTAACAGAACAAATTCACTGAAACTCACTAAATGCCCACTCAGCAAGGACATTAGTTTTATTATTACTCAAGTGAGAGCTTTCATTTATATGGTGCTTGTTAGGGGTGCCTGAGTGGCTCAGTAGGTTAAGCCTCCAGCTTCAGCTCAGATCATGATCTCACAGTTCGTGAGTTCAAGCCCCGCATCAGGCTCTCTGCTGTCAGCTCAGAGCCCCCTTCGGATCCTCTGTCTCCCTCTTTCTCTGCCCCTCCTGGGCTCTTGTGTGAGTTTTATCTCTCTAAAAACCTGTGTGCCAGGTGCCACTGTAAACACTTATGAACTTGCTTGAGTACTATAACTATAATCAGCACCCCATTGTGGAGATGAGTATGTTAAGGCACAGAGGAATTATTTGAAGTGTACACACCCAAGGAACATTGTTGATGTTGATGGATAGTATCTGCTTAAGGAGACTACAAATCACCTAACGACTCTCAGTTTATTGGGAGAGCTTTGAAAGATAGGGACATCTTCCAAAGATGATAGCTACATCAAAAGATCCCCACAGTTCTCTAAAAATTAACAATTTACTTGGAAATTATTAGGATAATTTGATGAAAGAACTGAGTCTTAACTTATATCATTTTCAAGTTGTTTTAACATATGCTTTGGTTTAGAACAAATCCCCCTCTTGCCAGGTCACACAGCTCCATGGACATCTGGCCTTCTCCACACTTAACTGCTGCTGCCTCCTATTGTGGTTTGAAAATCAAAGAAAATATAAAGTTGTTAGTAAATTGATATAGTATTAATATTTCCAAATGGTTGTTAAGTATGTTTAATATCATAAAAACCCTCAGCCCTTAGGGTGGCTAATTTCCCCCTGAGGTGACCAGAACTTCCTAGCCAGCAGCCAGCAGCCATGGGCAGCTTGTCTACTCCAGCTGACTAGGAGTATTTTTTCTCTGTGGTCTACACGAACACTGTCTTCTCTCAGGCTTTTCTCTCTCTGGTACTGCCTTTCCTCGTCCTTCCTGCTTTTGGAAAACTCCTACACATTCTGTAAGGCTCAGCTCCAACACCACCTCTTTGGGAAGCCTTCCCCACCCAGCCCTGTCCAGATGGTGCAAAGCCCTTCCTGCCGAGTCCCACAGCTCCACAGGCATCTGGCCTTCACCACACTCAGACCAGGAGCATCCTTAAGGCAAGTCTAAGTCAGATGTCAGATTCATCTTTATTATGAATCTGTCTCCAGGGTCCAGCAAAAGGCAAGACCCAGAGGAGCCCTCTGTAAAATTTTGCTAAGCTGAACTGAATTGCATTAGTTTGAACCCTGCCAGGGTGCGACCTATTATGTTTCAGCCTCCCACCTCCCTGGGACATAAAGCTGGATGCCTGAGGCCTTGACGGTATCCCTGGGTTTGCTTTGCTGGGGAGAGAATAAGGTACTGTGAGCCAAGAGGCCTGTAGCCTCGGGCGGAAGCTGGAGACACCATGGGTGATCTCACCCCACACCCCTTCCACTCCTCCAGCCAACCAGACACACACACCCCCGGGTACCCGGCCCAGTAGCCCCATATCCCAGATGCCCACCTGTATACCAACCAGATGCCCAGACGCACACAGAACCAGGTGTCCTCACACATCATACACCCATGTACATGCCCAACCAAACATTCAAAACCAAACCAGCCACACATATCTAGATGTATATGCTCCAACCAGTAACACGACTCATACACACCCAGCCAGGCACACACAACACAAGCACATAACCAAACACAAGGAGCAACACAGCCAAGCATACACTTGACCAGTACACAATAAAACCACAGCAGGAGACACACATAAGCAGGCTCTGGTGTGTGCAATAAAGGAACCCAAACCCACCACCACACACTGATGGTGCACACACACACACACACACACACACACAGGAATCCTCTCCATCATGCTGATTCACCACAGCAACCCCATTAGCCCAGATTTCCCCCTCATCAACCAGGGAGGGGCAGCTACTCTCTGGGGGCAGATTGATTTATCCAACTAATTAGCCCCAATTAATATTAATACACATTCTCAGGAACTGCAGCAGCTCGGGCAGAGAAGCTGCCCCTTGGGGCCATCAATCACCATCTAGGGGACGGCAGAGGACACTCAGGAACTCCAGAGCATGGGGACGGCACCTCAGGCACTATCCACAACCCCCACTCCTGGGGCTCCCAGAGAGTCAGCCACCATCAACCAAAGTTGGGGACCCTAAGATACCACCCCTTGTAGGGTAGTTGGGGAGCCCAGAAAGGGGCTGTCACATCCTCCAGACCCCACAGCAGAGCCCAGGAACAGTGCAAGTTCAGTGGCCTCTCCTTCCCACCCTGCTCTCTTCCACCCTAGGCAGGTTCTGCTCCAACACCCATATCTCAGTCCCTTCACCCAGCCACAACAACTGCACCAGTGCCTTGAAATGTCACCACCTAAGCTGTCAAAAGCCCCTTTTAAGACACATAGCTTTGGGACAACTGGGTGGCTCAGTTAGGCATCCAACTCTTGGTTTCAGCTCAGGTCATGATCTCACAGTTCTGTGAGTTCGAGCCCTGCATCAGGCTCTGTGCTGGCAGTGCGGAGCCTGCTTGGGATTCTCGCTCTTTCCCTTGCTCTCTGCCCCTCCCCCACTCAGGCTGTCTGTCTCTTTCTCAAAACAAACAAAGAAATAGACTGTAAAAAAAAAAAAAAAAAAAGACACATGGCTTCCTGGGAGGATCCCATCTCCAATGACCACCCTGCACTTTGCATCTATCAGGTGCCATCAAACATCTGCAGAACTCAGTGGGGTGGGGATGGGAGAGAGACTATGTAGACCAGGGTTCCTGTGTCAGTGGGGCTTGGGGGTACTCAGGGGCTGGAAGAGACCTGAAGGAGACCTCCTGCCTCCAACTGCTTCCATCAGTTTATCTTATTTCAACAAATAGCTCAAGAGAACACCCACCATGTTACTGAGTCTTGTGTGGGCACTGGGAGAACAATGAAAACACACTGCCCCCGACCTCAGTGGGCTCAAAGGACATGGATGGAGTAGGAACTGACAGCAGTACAAAAAGCCAGCATGGGAAGAGCTAGGGGTGGGGGACTGTCCTCCCTCCCCCATTGCCCCAGGCTCCTTGTCTTCTGAAAGAGACAGAGTAAGGGTCCTGAGGTGGAATCCACCTATTGGGATGGAGGGCTGGGGGCCTCACGTATAGATATCCACCCACCTGCTGCCGGAGACGCTTTGCCAGTGCCTCCATCTGCTGCAAAGCTACCACTCTACGCCTCTGTGCCCTGGGGATCTTGTTCCTTGCTGGAGTATGCTGCCAGAAGAACAGAGCAGCCCCCAGCAGGGCCAGCAGGAGCAGCACCAGCATGGAGTAAAACAGCCAAGCTACCCCGGACATCGTGGAACCTGTGTGGATACAGCAACTGCTTCCTCAAGAACACCAGCTGCTTATTCTCCAGCTAAATGCTAGAGCGCCCTCCCACATCTGAGGCCACAGCGGGCAGGGGGCAGGGGCCACACCGGGCCCTACAGGTGGTAGAATTCAAATTCCTCCCACCTAGTTCTTACACCACCTTTTGTCCTGGGGACAAGAGCCCTTGTGCCTCAGGCAACACAGAAGAATAGGCCTTGGCAGAGACAAGCCTGGAGAGGAGCCCAAGCGTGCAGGTCGGCAGGTGACCAGACTCTGGTCAGATGTCCTCACATCCTTCTTCCCCATCCCACCTCTCAAACATGGCACCAAAACCATCGTCTAACCCAGGCCAGTTCTTAATGGAGTTGCCTCTGAGGTTTCCTGCTGCTTCCAGTATAACCGCCAACCCCCCTTAAAGTGGTTCACAGGCTACATAGAAGTGGACTGAGCAGGTTCACTCTGGAGGGTGTCTGGGGAGCAGGCGGAAAAGAAAGGAGGAACCCTGGGGGAGCAGGCAGGGCTCCAAAGGCATCAGCCTGAGGGGAGATGGTGCAAGGAAGTGAGGACAGAGGCAGGCAGGTGTAGCCTCACCTCTGCCTCTGTTCCCCTAGCTGGGCCCTTACTGCTGACTCCAACACAAGGCCACATTCCTTGTGATTCCAGCCTCCCCAGGCAATTGGTTCTCCCTCCTGGACTCATCTCCCATCTTCTCTTTGTTCCAGGAGCTCCCTACAGGCAAAGGAAGCAGTGGAGAGGAGGATTGAGAGGCAAGGAGGTGCAAACGATGGGAAGATATGGGGCCCCAGAGCAGGAAGGATTGGTTTGGGAGCCCTTTGGCTCTTCTTGGATGTTTTGGCCCAGTCCTGTCTCAGAGGGGAGACAGGAGCAATCCATCACAACTGAGGCTGCCAGTCCTTGGGATTAGGAGAATGATAGCTCCACCCTCAAGACCAGGAAGTTAGAAGCAGAATTGGCAGTGGGGGGGGGGGGGGTAGCGGGAGAGCAGAGGGGGGTGCCTGGGTGGCTCAGTACGTTGAGCAACCAACTTGGGCTCAGGTCCTGATCTCCAGCCCCATGTCAGGCTCCCTCCAACACCAGGCATCACACTTGCTCTGCTGTGATGTGTCAGGCTCGCTGCTGTCTGTGTGGAGCCCGCTTCAGGATCCTCTGTCCCCCATCTCTGCCCCTCTCTCTCAAAAATAAACATTAAAAAAATAAAAAAGGATTGGCGGGAAGGAGATGGGTTTGTGGTTAGTAATGTTGAGTCTGAGCACCTGGGGGCTGCCCAGAGCCAGATGTGCAGTTTGCAACTGACCTGTCATGACCCAAAAGGTAACCCCAAGGTCATCCGCCCTCTGACACTCTGCGTCTGCTCCAACGGGTCTCTGGAACTAGCCCCGCTCATTGGCAAACTCCCCGTGTCCTTCCTCCTTTTTTCTGACCATTTCCTTCCCCCATAACCAGGCCTCCCTCACTGAACCCTGGCTCTGCAGATGGCTCAGCTCCCCCAGGCCATCCGACACCTGCACTCCTTTACAGCACCCTGAACCTTGCTACATCACCCTTCCTAAAGTTGCACCCCTTCATTAGCATATCACCCCATTTTATTTCTTCATTGCACTTACCATTAGCTGAAATTATCTTGTTTACTTATTCCTTGCCTTCCTCCATAGAAAGTAAGTTCCATGAAAGCAAGGACCTTGTCAGCCCTTTTCAAAGTGCCTGGCACAGGGTAGGTGCTTGGTAATACTTCTTAAATGGACAAATGATGGCCAGGTTGAGCCCTCCATTCCCACCTTTATCTCTATGTGTCTCTGCTGGCTCCTTCCTAGCAGAATTTAACATGCTTAAGTCTCTCCCATCTTTAAAAAAAAAAGTCTCTCTGATTTATAGCCTTCACAGCTGCTGCTCTTATGTCTTTCCTCCCCTTCCCACCTAAGCTTCTCAAGTCTTCTGCACCTTGCTGCCTTTACTTCACCATTTGCTCTCCTGTGCCCAACCCATCTTGGCTTATGCCAAAATCATCCTAACCATCTCTTTGATGTTGAATCAGCAGCATTTGAAGCCCTCAGCCCCATACTTCTTGAAATATGGTCATTCTTTGGCTTGTGTGACAATGCAGTTCTTGGCTTAAATGTTAATTCCTGCAGGAAGCATTCATACAGGTGCGCGCGCGCACACACACACACACACACACACACACAGGCCAGAGCAGGTCCCACTTGGTTTACTCTCATAAAATAAATAAGAGGGGCACCTGGGTGGCTCAGCCAGTTAAGCGTCTGACTTCAGCTCAAGTCATGATCTCACGGTTTGTGAGTTCGAGCCCTGTGTTGAGCTCTGTGCTGACAGCCTGGGGCCTGCCTCGGATTCTGTGTCTCCCACTCTCTGCCCCTCTCCCACTCATTCTCTCTCTCTCTCTCTCTCTCCCCCCCTCCCCCCTCTCTCAAAAATAAACATCAAAATGGGGTGCCTGGGTGGCTTAGCCAGTTAAGTGTCCAACTTCAGCTCAGGTCATGGTGTCACAGTTCATGAGTTCAAGCTCCGTGTTGAGCTCTCTGCTAACAGCTCAGAGCCTGGGGCCTCCTTCAGATTCTGTGTCTCCCTCTCTCTCTGCCCCTCCCCTGCTCATGCTCTCTCTCTCTCTCTCTCGAAAATAAACATTAAATGTTTTTTAAATAAACACTAAAAAGTTTCTAAATAAATAATAAAGCATTGATTCTGCATTATTGCACTTCTAACAAGAGTTTTTGTGTAATTATGCATTTGATGTCTCTTTGCTGGTAGAACAAAAGTTCCATGCAGGCAGTGACCATTTCTGATTGTTTACCCTGAGTATACTGTGGGAAGCATCCAAAATGTTTAGTGGGTGGAGGGAAGGATGAAGGGGTAGGCCGATGGGTGAAGTGAATGGAGGAGGATTTGCAGAAAGCCACAGGTGGAATATAGACTGGGAGTTATTTGTCTTAATGAGCACTAATGAAGGTCATGGTGGTGGATAAGATGAACATGAAGGAGAAAGCCTGAGGGCAGGGATTGGCTGGGAGGTTTCCTGTTGGGGACAAGAGAAGGAAGTAGTCAGGTGGGCAAAATGGGTTCACTAATAATGAGTCATCCAAACCTCCATTCAACAAGCCTTTACCAGGTACCTGCTGAGTACCAAGCACCATGGTGGGTGCTGGACACACAAGAGCAAACCCCACATGCCCTGACCCCAAGTGACCTAAGACCCACAGGTCACCACTCCCAAACTTATGTGTGGGAAACTGGGGGAAGGAGCAGGGGGCAGTCCAGGCTGGCTGGAAGGCTCAGGACTTGATTATGTGGCTGCCTCTTAAGGGTGCAGCAGGTCAGATTGCCCTGGCAAGTGGCCTGCAGTGATACATCCCAGAGTCCTTCCTCAGCCCTGATCTGATCAATATATTTATTGGTGACTTAGAAGTTAAGGAGGTCTTGTGCTCAGACTTGTGGATGGGCAAGTTGAGAGAGCAGAAAGAGTGACCAACAGAATCCCAAAGGCTCTCAGGGCACCTGGGTGGCTCAGCTGGTTAAGCTTCTGACTCTTGATTTCATCTCAGGTCATGATCTCGCAGTTCCTGAGTTCAAGCCCCATGCCAGTGCAGAGCCTCTCTCCCCCACTCTCTGACCTTTCCCCCACCTCAAAATAAATAAACTTAAAAAAAGAAAATCCCAAAGGCTCTCAATAGGCTGGAGCCCTGGGATGACCTAAAAGATGATGCCTTAACAGGGACAAATAACAGGTATACTAAGTGTTCTAAACTCCAATATCACAACCCCAGAGAGAGGAAGGGAAGGTGGAAAGGGACATGACAGACCTCCTGTCAATCTACCTTAGCAGAGGAGCACATCGCATGGACCTTGCTTCTGTCTCCAGTGTTTGTGGTCACCTAGCGCAGAACTTGCCACCCTGAGGGTGTGTCGTCCATGTTCTTGGAATTGTGTTACAAAAGCAGAAAGTACATGAAGTTTGGAGTTGGCATGTGGCTTCAAGTCTCTCTAAGTCTTTGGCCCTGGACAAAGTAGCAACCCTTTCTAAACTTGTTACTCCACCTATAAAATGCAAGTAAGAATTCCCATCTTTTTCCAATGGGATAATAGGTTATCAACTCCACAGCCTAACAGATGTTGGAATCTATTAAGACATGGAGTGCTTCAGAGTATGAACAGGAGCACAAAGAAGCCCTTCCCACTCAGCCTGCCAGTTGTAAAGTCTACCCTCACCTCAGATAAGTGGGAGACCTGTAGGTGGAAATGTGAAGTAGAGCATTCCAGGAACAGCAAGTACAGTGAGCAAAAGGTGTGGAGGTGGAGGTGTGCACAGTGTCCCAAGCACCACCCGAGGCCTACATGGTTAGGATGTGAATGGGAAGGAGACTTGCCAGGTCAGGCAAGACCATATAGGTCACAGCCAGAAGTCTGACTGAACACAAGTGATACTAAAGGTTTCAGACATAATAAGATTTGTGTTTAGAAAGGTCACCCAGGAGCATCTGGGTGGCACAGTTGGTTAAGCGTCCAACTCTTGATCTCGGCTCAGGTCATGATCTCCCTGTTCATGAGTTCGAGCCCCATATTGGGCTCTGCACTGATGGTGTGGAGCCTGCTTGGGATTCTGTCTCTCCTCTCTGACCATCCCCTGCCTTTGCTCTCTCTTTCTTTCTCTCTAAAGAAATAAACTTTAAAAAAAAATTTTTTTTTAAAGAAAGAAAGTTCACCCAACTGCCATATGAAGGACAATTGGAGAAGACCAGTCTGGACCTGGGGAGAGGGGAGAAGGCTGAGAACAGACAGTAGCCATGTGGTGCCCAGGGTCTTGAGGCTGCTGGACTGGTGGTCAGATAGGAAGGAGGAGGTGGCTGGCTTATGCTGTCACTCCTCCATGCCTCAGCATCATGGGGCATCAGGAAGAGCTCTCTGCCAAGGCTCTGACACAGAGTAACCCAGGTTTTGATGCTAATTCCCTTACTTCTAGCTGTAGACCTTTCTGTAAAAGGGGACAAAGATGCCCACCACAGGGTTAATAGGAAGATTAAATGACATGATGACTATAAAGTGCCCAGAAAGTAGATGGTTCATAGTAGGTATATGGTAAGTATCATTCAGACTGCCCTTCTCTCTTTTTCCTGATCAAAAGTCACCATAGCACTCCATGCATTAAATATTCAGGGTCTTCACCACCATACCCATCTGCCTCTCTTCCTCCTTTCTTTCAACAAACACCCTCCAGAATGTGAGCTCTAGGAGGACAAGAATCTAGTATGTCTCACTAGTCCCTGCAGTGCCAGCACCCAGTACACTGCTTGGTCCCTAGGAGACGCTCACTTGATATTCACTGAATTAAGCACCTTATAAGTGCTACTCCACATGCCAAGAAGATAATGGTGAGCAAGACAACGTGCAGCTTTCAGGAAGCTTGTTTGAGTGGAGGAGACAAAAAACCACCATATAATTCCAGATAGCATCAGTGCTACAAAGTACAAAGGGTAACACATTAGACAGGGTCAGACAAGCTGTTTTACAAGTGGGTGATCAGGGAAGTGACACTGGAGCTGAGTGTTCCAAGCAGGGGAAACTAGTCAGCATAACACAGAGGCTCTGCAACAGGAGCCAGCTGGAGATGATCAAGAAACAGAAAGGTACTCATGTGACTGGAGCACAATGGATGAGAGAAAAGAGCCACCAGAGATGAGGCTAGAGAGGTAAGCAAGGGCCCTATCCCACAGAGCCTTGTAAGACACGAGGAGGAGACTGGATTTTATTCTGATTCTGGGTGTGATGGGAAGCCATGAGAAGGCTTGAAGCAAGTGACTCAATCTGATTTACACTTTCAAAGCATTCCCACTGGTGATTGCATGGAAAATGGACTGGGGACCAGGTGCAGATGGAAGCAGGGAAGCCCCATTCGGTTACTGCACTGCCAGATGAGAGGCAGGTGGCATGGACTAGAGAGCTAGTGTAGCAGTGAAGATGGAACACAGTGGCTACTCACTGGCCCCGGGGACCACCTTCCCCACTCCTTGGCAGCATTTACCCCTTGTCTAACCTTTCTCTGAGCCCTAATCACCCAGGAGCAGATGTTTGAGTTAATGTCCAACCCCCAGAGTTAATGTCCCACAAGCCCGGGAGCCTCTTGAGGATGGAAGTCAAGCTTGGTAGAGCTCCAACACCACTGAGCACAGGCTGAGAAGGGCCACACTGGGGCTCAAAGGGTGAATCAACGAAGCAGTGAAGGATAGAAGGACAGGTACCTCCTCCCTGCAGCCTCGGGTCTAAAAGTACAAGGATATCAGTAACCAAAGAGAAAAGTGGGGCAAGAGGAGAAAAGTGGAGGCAGGTGGTTTTATGGAACCATATGAGACAAACTGACACTGCAGTTACACGGAATTAGGAAAAAATGCAGCACTACCTGACCGTCTCGACCTAGCTGTCTATGTGGGTTGGGACCTCTGGACATTCACTGGCTGCAGTGACCACCTCCCCCACCCCTCAGCAGCATTTGACCCTTGTCTAACCTTTCCCCAGGCAGTGATCACCCAGGTTGCTGATGTGTTTGTGTTAATGTCCAACCACCCCCAGAAGCCCTGGAGCCTCTGGAGGATGGGAGTCAAGCTTGAACTGAGCACAGGGTTAGGCAGGGGCACCCACACTGGCCTCCAAGGGCGAATCAATGAAGCAGTGAAGGAAAGGACAGGCACCCTCGCCCTGTGGCCTTGTGTCTAAAAGCACAAGTTTATCAGTAACCAAAGAGAAATGGGGCAGGAAGAAGCCAAGGGAGGGGTACAGGCCAGGGCACAGATGATTCTATGGAATGATATGAGGCAAAATGACACAGCAGTTACAAGGAATCTGGGCAAAGTGCAGCAAGTATCTGGCTGTCCCAATCTGGATGTCCATGTGATTTTGGTCTTGAAGTGTGAGGCCTCAGGCCGAGCAGGGATACCACTGTCAGACAGTGGAGGTGCCCCTGGCCATGTAACCTGGAAGGCAAAGTCCCTCCAAAGAAGCAGGAAAATCAGGGTGGAGAAGGAAGCCTTGGGAAGGCAGATTACCCTGAAAAGAATCTGAAGTGGGCCAGATAGGGTTAGGACCCGCCTGGCCTGAGGGCTTAGGCTCAGAAACATCTTCTGCAGTAAGTAGGGGAGTTAGAGCTGGGGCCAGGGAAGAGTGAGCTCTGCTTAGTGGGGCTAGGAAGTCCCCAGACTAGTCATAGACTAGTTGCCCACCCACCAGGCAACACAGTCCTGTAAAAGGTGGGCTGGCAGATTGGGCAGAGGTGAGACTGAGCTGAGACAGCTCACTTCCAACCCAACTGTCAATTCCCAAACCACCTCTCTGCCTACCCCTAGGCCACAGCCCTAGCTCAGGCCTCAGGCCCCCTTCCTCAGATTAGGATCATGAAGCAGCCTCCTTATCCCTCTCCAGGCTCTGTCCCCCAAGTCTGTGCTCTTTGCTGCATCTGTGTGATCCTTTAAGAGCTCCCCATTGCCCTTGAGACAGAAGTCAAGTTCCTGAACTAACCCCCAAAGTCCACCTTGATCTGGCCCCCACCTGTATCTCTGCTGCCTCTCCTGTACCCATTCAATACCTCCATCTACCAAACTTATCGTGGTCTTTTGGGTGTGTGGCTCCTTATCCCTCGGATGTCCTCCTCCCCATCTCAGCTTCCGGAAACCTTCTACACTCAATACATGTCTTCCTCCTTCAGGAAGCCTTCCTAGAACAATCCAGTCCTTGGCCAGCCCTGTGAGTGCTACCAGATCGCCTTGTCTCATGCTTTCTTCTCGAGGCCTACGGGCCCCCTCCCCACAACAGAGCCAGCTCAGGGCCAGCCCTCCAGACTCCCTGCTGCCCTATGCCCAGCCCTTTGCTGGCCGCCAAGGACAAAGATACAGCATTAGAGTCCCTCCTGTCAAGGAGAACCAGCGTACTAAGGGAAGCAAACCCACCCACAGATGCTCACCACAGAGGACAGACTGGGAAGAAACAGTCCACCTAGTCCAGGGCTCAGAGGAAGGAGGGAAGGCCTTCTTGGGAAAGAGGGATCTGAGCTGGGCCTCGAAGGATTTAATGGTAGAGGAGCAGAAAGGGCATCCTTGGAGAGGGAAGGAGCAAAGGAAAGAAGAAGAGAAGGGCAATGCTTAGCAAAGTAGGGCTTTGTCTAAGTGAGGGGACAGGGGGATGGGTGAGGTGAGAAGCCTGTGTCCCTCCTGTGGGGGATGGGAACTATGAGATTGCCGAGGCTGGAGTAGGGCTCAACCCCCAATGCCCTGACAATGATGGCCAGAGAGCATACAGACTAGAAACATTTCTTGACTGTTAGTGGGCTTTTGCCCATGTCACACCCACTGCCTGCCATGTGGTGGGTATGTCAGGGCAGAGGGAGGGATCAGAAGGGGGGGCAAGGTCCAGACTCAGGGCGTCTGTGCTTCTTGTAGAAGATCAGGGGAGGGGTACATGGAAGCCTCTGGCCCAGGCTGAACATTTCCTCACAGGGTGGCAGCTGTGCCCAGACTAGGCTGGGCACAGATCGAGTGGATCTCAGGTCCCCAGAGCCCAGTGGGTGGCAGTCAGGATGGCTGCTTTTCAGGGGTCATCAGTCGCTCCACCTCCCGCATGAACCGCAGACACAACTCTTCTTGCCAGGGCAGAGCCACACACTGCACGGCCACGGGCAGCCCCACGCTCTTCTTCACGGCCTGTGAGGGACACAGGTATCAGGATGGGAGGTAGAGGAGGCAAGACCCCGCGAGGGACCAGAAAGCACCCCAGCTGGAGAGGAAGGGCAGCATGGCAGGGCCAGGCTGCTGTCCTTCAGGGTCTCGCATGAAGAAAGGAGAGCGAGGGGGTGCCTGGCTGGCTCAGTCAGTAGAGTATGTGACTCTTGATCCTGGGGTCATGAGTTCGAGCCCCAGATTGGATGTAGAGCTTACTTAAAAAAGAAAAGGAAAAAAAATGCAGGCAAGGACTACATGCACTTATGCTGCTTCCTTCACAGCAGCCAGCATTGGGATACCCTGGGGGCCAAGCCAGGCCCTGTGGCCTCACCTTCTGTAGCGCCTTGTCCCAGATATCTCCAAAGTAGCCCCTGTAATGTTCCATCTGAGCCTCGTCCTCAGCGGTCACTGTGGTGACAGGCACCACCCCCGCTGGGAAGTCCAGGCAGTTGTAGAGCAGAGTGTAGCTGACAGCCGCTAAAACACAACACAAGTGGTTACAGCAGGCCAGGCGACCTTCAATGCCAATTGTCTTCTCTGTACCCCAGCCTTTCATCCTGGGAAATGGCACCCTGCCTCCACAGACAGAGAGGGGCTCTCTCCCAGGGCCACAGAGATTCAGGTGAGTGACAAAGCTCAGGAATCCAGATTCAAGGTAGGCTGGAGAGCCTGCTGGGGCTTGCCCTGTGCCCTTGCCCATGAAGCTTCCCCACCTGGAATGTTGTTCTTATTTTCTTGGCTTATCTAAATCCCACCTGGACTTTAAACGCCACCTCCCCAAACCATAGACTCTGTAACTCAAGATCTCCAACTTCAGTAGTGCTGTGAACAGGGAGCTCATTCCCACCCAGGACATCCCACATGACTCCCATCTCTCCAGCCAGACTGTGAGCTCCCCAAGGGCAGGGCCCTCTCCAAGGGGTGTAGCCCTCCCCCAAGGCTCCTCTTCTACTTCCCAGCAGCCTTCTGGGCACTGGGCTGAACTTCCAGAGGAGGAAAGGCAGGTGGGAGTGTCAGGGGTGTGGTGGGGCAGCAGGCCTCACCTGTGGCCCTGCCGGGAGCATTCAGGTTCAGAGCAGGGCCCAGCATGGGGGTGAGCACCACATCCAGGTCCAGTGCTCTCCACTGGGCAATCACAGAGTTGCGGTACACCTGGGGAGGATGCCAGCAGGAGCTCTTGGACCCAGCCCATCACAAGGACTCTCTAATGAAGGGACTGTGGCCAGGGTGGCTCAGGCCCCAGCACCTGCCCCTGGATCTGGACTAAGCCTGGAAGGGATGGAGGTCCTTGGGGCACACAGGCATGGCCACTCTCAGGCAGCATCAGTTGCTCCACCTCCCATACGAATCATAAACATCATTTTTCCTGCCAGGGCAGGGCCACGTAGTGCCAGACAGCACCAGTGGGGGGCAAAGAGGCAGCCAGGACAGGAGCTGACTGACCCAGCCCCTAAGGATGAGCACCTAGGCAAGTGAGGATCACAGACCAGTCCAGGGAGCAAAAGGGGGAATGACAGGCTACTCCAGGAGACCAGAGGGACCAGTGGCCAAGAGAGCCCACTGGTAGGTGTTGTATCCAACTCCACCCCATCCCCCACCCTACTCCACTCTAGAGGCTCTGACCTCACCTCAATCTCGTACTGCAGTTTCCAGAGCTTTCCAGCCGACCTAGGCAGAGAGAACGAGGTCACTGGCCATGGGGATCTGCAACATCAGACTCCTACTCCTAACACCCCCCCCCCCCCCCCCGGATCTCAATCCTCCATAGGCGCTTCTCAACTATGGGAGCTCTGAGACAGATGCAATACAAGGGAGAATTTCAAATCCCTAAGTTCATGTCCTGCTGAGAAAATCGGGTCCCAAGAGGGACTTAGGCTATGCCACTTAGTGACTTCACAGCACAGCCAGGACCACATCAGGCCTGATTCCCAACTACCCTTAGTACACAAGAGAGGCCAGAGCTGCCAAAGGTCCTAAATGCCTGGCAGTGAGAGAAGGGGCAAGTCCAGAGGATGTCAGGGCCTAAAAATAAGGCCATTTATGCCCTTTTCCCACCCGAGCCACTAAGGGGCAGGCAGGACCCAGTGAAGCTCAGTTTATGTCAGACCTCCAAGAGCAGCGTCTCTCACAGGTTCCCAAGTAGCCCCCTCTCCCCTGTGCCTCTACATGCTTCCTTTCCTGGTCCTTTCTACCCATGCATAGCCAGGTCTTCTCCTCTCCAACCCATCCTTCCTGTGATCCCTTTCAGGCTCCTCCTCTCTAGCCAGACCTGGACCCTGAGAAGGCAAACTTCAAGGTCCCATCTGAAAGCCACAGAGGTTGCCACCCTGGCCGGGCCACTTCCACCTCAGAAGCTACTTCCCTCATCTCTTCTTGTCAGAAACCACTTAACCCCAGGTCAGGGGAAGAGGGGGGTGGGATCTAGGCATAGGAAATGTCCTTACCGGGACTTCATACTGCCAAGAAAGGCTGCCATCCTTGGGAACTGCCAAAGGACAAACACAGTGTTAGTGACTCAGCTTTGGGCTGAGTGCAGCCAAGCCACCTGTGCCTCTTTTCCCTCTGTCCCTTCCCCCAGGTCCCAGGTCAGCACCTCTTTTATTTATTTATTTTTTTCAATATATGAAATTTATTGTCAAATTGGTTTCCATACAACACCCAGTGCTCATCCCAAAAGGTGCCCTCCTCAATACCCATCACCCACCCTCCCCTCCCTCCCACCCCCCATCAACCCTCAGTTTGTTCTCAGTTTTTAACAGTCTCTTATGCTTTGGCTCTCTCCCACTCTAACCTCTTTTTTTTTTTTTTCCCTTCCCCTCCCCCATGGCTTTCTGTTAAGTTTCTCAAGATCCACATAAGAGTGAAACCATATGGTATCTGTCTTTCTCTGTATGGCTTATTTCACTTAGCATCACACTCTCCAGTTCCATCCACGTTGCTACAAAAGGCCATATTTCATTCTTTCTCATTGCCACGTAGTATTCCATTGTGTATATAAACCACAATTTCTTTATCCATTCATCAGTTGATGGACATTTGGGCTCTTTCCATAATTTGGCTATTGTTGAGAGTGGTCAACACCTCTTTTAGCACACGGGCTGGCTGAAGATTGCAGGGCATGGGGTGAGGAGAGGAGTATGGGTGGGGGTTGGAGAGAAGAGGAGGCCATGCTCACCCAAACCAAGAGAGGCTAAGGCGAGAGGGGAAGAGCCCCAGAGGCCCCCTGCCAGCCCACCCCAACCCTCCACTCCTTGTGCCCTCACCAGAGGCTTTAGCAGGAAAGCCAGCAGTCCTTTCAAACACCTGGGTATCTTCAGAACTGAGATCAGGTCTCCCAAGCAGGGGTCCACGAAATCACCTTTGCTGGGAGACAAAGGGTCCAGTTCAGCATTTCCTCCCCAGGCCTCCCTCCTGGCTTGGGTCCAGTCCAGCACTCCCTACTCAGTGTCATCTCTTCAGTGACACCCTCTAGACTCCCTCTTCAACAGACTCTGGTAACCACTGGTCTCCAACCCCTTCACCTGCCTCCTTTTATTTATTTTTTAAAAGATTTTTCTTTCTTTTTTTTTTTTTTCTTTAATCTCTACACCCAACATGGGGCTCAGAACCACAACCCTGAGATCAGGCAACCCCGAGATGCTCTACAGACTGAGCCAGCCAGACACCCTTATCTGCCTCCTTTTAAACACATGACTTGTTTCTGCTGATCGCTGGGATGCCTGGACTCCACTCCACACTGGAGTTCCCCAAGGCAGGACTCTGTGTCTCCCTCCCTGGCAAACTCAGCTTAAAGCAATAAGGACTCAATGAGGGCAATAGCTCCCTGGCCAGGGCTAGGCACTGAGAGTATCCCCTGTAAATGCTGATGCCAGCCTAGAGGTACAAGCGGAGCCGCCATGACTCTTGTTTCTGAGGCTGTCTCTAGCTCTAGAGTTCAGGGAAAGGTCTCAGGAGGCTGATCCTAAGGGTTCATTCCCAGGGCAAGAGTGAGGGGCAGCCCCTTCTGCTGAAGCCTGGACCATACTCAGCTATGAGAGGAAGTCCAGTCAGCCCAGGCACATGACCAGGAGGCACCTTCACAGATCTATCTTCCACTCCTATCAACCCTTAAGGACCAAAGGCTTCTCTAAACATGAGCTCTTTAAAGTCCCTTAAGGTAGTGGGATGCCTGGGTGGCTCAGTCGGTTAAGCGTCCGACTTCAGCTCAGGTCATGATCTCATGGTCCATGAGTTCGAGCCCCAAGTCGGGCTCTGTGCTAACAGCCCAGAGCCTGGAGCCTGCTTCGGATTCTGTGTCTCCCTCTCTCTCTGACCCTCCCCCATTTATGCTCTGTCTCTGTCTCAAAAATAAATAAAAAATAAAAAATAAAGTCCCTTAAAGTAGGCCTGGCCCAACCCACCCACTCCTACTCTACAGAAGAGAAAACTACTGAAAAGGCAGACTTGGCTCAAGTCAGATGAGCCTGGAGTCACAGCATGATGTCTAGATGTCTCCCTTCCTGCTTCATCCTGCCCTTGTCTCCCATCTTCCCCAAATAGACAAGCAACTCCCCTGCCCACCTCCTACCTCCCAATGAGCTCCCATCAATTAAGCTCTGCTCAATCCAGCCTCCCCTTGAGCTGGTACCTTTCTAAAGTCTCCCTGGCAAAGGATCTCCAGGCTCAGTCTGCACAATTAGAGGGGCAGAGAGGTCCCTGCCCAGAATGCTCAGAGCTTCTTTGTGTTCAGCTGAGGCCTGTCCCCATTTTCTGCCAGATTGGCCCACACTGGGAGTAACAGAACCCATTGCTCTCTCTGGGTCTAATGTCCCCACCCCAGACCCCAAAGTCCACATCACTCACAAGTTCTGTAGGAAGCTGTGGCCACCATCACTGAACAGCCCACCTGTTGAGAGGATCTCCAGAGCATGGGGTATATTGCTTGGCAGGAAGGGGATCAGCTGCAAGATTAAGGAGTATAAGGCCCCCACACCTAAAAACCCTTGACTCCCACAACCCCCATGCTTCCCAGGCGGCCCTGAGGATGGACTGGACCAATCCTGCCTGCCTGGTAGCACCCCCTGGAGCCACAAAGGCAGCCTTACTGACCCATGAAAACTCCCTTAAAATGCATTACCATGAGAGAAGTCAAGCCAAGCCATACATGAACTAACTTGTCTCAGATAAGCAGAGTAAAGCCCATTGGCTCACCACCCTGGGATGGTGGGAATCTCTGGACAGTTGTGCACCATTGTTTGTAGTTGATGAGAGCCTCCCATATAGCACTCACACATCCCCAGCACAGGGCTGAGTTCATCACCAATCACTTAACCTAATTAATACGATCAGCCCTCTATCTATGGTCCCGCAGGAACACAGTTCCCATCCCAACCACAGAATAATCAGGGTGAGAGGATGCCAGGGACAGGCAGCAGCCATGGGTACCAGGAAGGTTTCCCGAAGGAGGGGCCACAACAGGACTTCCAGGTTCCCACAGCCATACCGTGTGGCCAGCAGCCTCCAGGCTCTGCTTCGTCTCCAGCAGGGCCCGCTTCATGGCCGGGGTTGGTGTGGTATAGTTGTCGGTTTCATAATACCCCACACGCAGGGGCTGAGAGCTTGTGTAGACCTGGGGGCAAACACAGGAGTCAGAATCAGGTCAAGAGAGGGCAGCCCAAAGTAGGGCTCCCAGGGATCTTTGAAGCTACTCAGCCCCAAACACAGCTGAGAAGCTGCAGCCTGGATCCCTGGAAAATGACTGTCTGAGAGGCCAGCCCTTTCTGCCTCTGACCCTTTCACAAAACACCTTCACAATGACTCTGCAGGAGGGGCCCAGCAAGGATGAGGGTTCCCACTGGTCATATGATGAAACTGAGGCTTCAGGTTTTGATAGGAAGACGGGCAAACAGGCCCAGTACATACTGACAACACTAGGTCCAGAACCCAAGCATCCTGAGCCAAGGCCCTCCACTGCCTGTTTCAAGAATGCAAGTCCTGGCTCCCATGATAATTTGTTCCAGACCTCATAAAAGGGACCTCACCTCCTCTTTTCCTCCCTTTCAGAAAGGGGTTCATGAACCACTGGGTTGTTAGAATATCTTCTGCCAAGGAGCGGGAACTCACCCCACCAAGTCCAGATATTCTGCCTACCAAGAAACACCCAAGTTCCCCCTCAAGTTGTTCTCTGAGATGCGTCTCCTGTTTCTCAATGACTGCAGAAGAGGCTGGGGCCAGAAGGGGGGGCCTTTCCTCAGCAGAGGCCTCACCCCACCAGGCCAGTTTGGAAGCCTCAGGGTCTCCACATGCAGGCAAGAGCTCCATCTGGTGGCTGACTGCAGAGAAGCAGCTGACCCTGGCTGCAGACCCTTGAGGGTGGGTTTCAGGAAACAGAACCTCCAAGCCCTATCCACAATGCCAAGGGGCTGCTCTCTGGGCTCAGGAGCACCAGTGATAACCAAATTCAACCCCATGCCCCCCAATCCTGCTCACCTCCTCCTTGAAGGGCAGGGGGGGCACGGCAGCATCCAAGCGGAACATGTCCTCACACAGTAGCGCTCGCAGGCACAGTGCCAGGCTTTCCACATCCCGGGCCATGGGGCCGACTGACATTGGCACTGTGGGGCAGGGAGGGGAAGGAAAAAGATCACCCTACCCTAATGGGCTCTGAGGCACAAGCAAGGGCTGGGACATGGCCTAGGAGTGTGAGCAGAGACATGGAAGTAGGAACTCCCACCTAGACCAACCTGGCAGCCAAACACTGCCCCCAGGAGATGCAGGGTAGAACTGGATCAGGAGACCCCCCTCCACCATGGCACTGAGGGAACCCCAGACCTCACCTGCTACCTGTCCATAGACACAGCCCTTCAGGCCACTCTTGCTGGATAAGAAACACAAAATGTTGGAAACAGGAAATGGTCACCCTCTGCCCAACCTCAAACCCATACAGCAGCTTAGAACTCTCACCACTTTAGAAAGTAGGAACCAACACCAATGGTGCTGTGACATTCCCTCCCAGGAAAACCCCAGAGTGAGGGAATCCCTGCCTGGGGCCTAGAGAGGTTGAGAGCTAGGCCAAGATCATAGAGCAAGAGATCCAGGAGCTCCCTCCACCCACCACCCACACCATACCTGATGCGGTTTCCCGTGGGCTTGAGGCCACAGATGCCACAGAAGGAGGAGGGAAAGCGGATACTGCCTCCGATGTCAGTACCTAAGCCCAGGGGGGAGCCTCCACCTGCAATGAGGGCCCCTTCACCCCCAGAGGAGCCACCTGGGCTCTTAGAGGACTTCAGTGGGTTCAAGGTCTGGCCAAAGAGGGGATTACTGCAGTCATAGCTGGGGGAAGCAAGAAAGGGTCAGCTCAGGTCACACTGGTGCCAATGCCCCTGCCCCCACCCAGCACCCAATCCAACCTGAACATGGACTGAGGGATGTTGGTGTGCACGAAGGGCACAGCGCCCTGTAGCTTCAGCACCTGTACCACCACACTGTCACACTCTGCAGGCATGCTCTCGTTCAGGCTCAAGCCCAGTGTTGAGTCCTGGCCCTAGAGGGAGGGACAGGTGCCAAGAGGTGTACAGCTGATGGATCAGGGGCCCTTCAGCAGAGGGTCCACTCTTACAGCCATCTCACAGGCCAAGGCAGAGCACACCCATGGTCCCTCTCAAGGCCTCTGGACCTGATACTTCCTCTGAGGGCCCAGCGTAACCCAGGATGCAGAGCTGGCTGGCAGGGGCAGGGGTGGGGGTTGAAGCCTGATGTGAGGCAAGGGCATACCTTGTAGCTGAAGCACTCCTTGAGGCTCACAGGGACTCCATAGAGCAGGCCCCGCTTTGGGGCCTGGGACAGCTGAGTCTCACAGTCTGCCAGGTAGGTGGTCACACAGTTGGTCTCTTTGTTTACTTCCCAGGCCTGGAAGAGGGAGAAATGGACACAAGGCAAAGTGAGATTGGCCTTTTAAAAAAAAAAAAAATTGTGGTAGAATATACATAACATGAAATTGGCCTTTTAAAGTATACCCAGGGAAAAACCAGCAACATGGCCCGGAGCCAGGAGGGCAGAGAATAACTTAGGGCCCACCATCCATCTCACTGGGGACCTCTAGTCCCAACCTCACCCTGGCAGTCTCTGGCCTCAACCCAAAGACAGAGAGAATAACTCCAGGGCCAGGGCACAAACAAGGCACGCAAAGGAGCAAGACACTGGCCTCAGATGCTCCCCAGAGGGGATGAGCTGGGAGGAAGATAACCTCTGGCCGCTCCACCTCCTCCCCTAAGCTATATCTCTGCCTGTGAAGCAGTCAGAAGGAACCAGATAGGGGCAGATCCCCATCTCAGCCCACACCAGGAGTCAGCACAGAGCAGGACTAGAGCCAGGTTCCAGCCTCCCAGAGGCCAGCATGCTCTCTCCTGCCCCAGGCCTGGACCACACCTGCCCCAGCTAACCCTCCCCTTTCCCAGAAACTCTTGAATCTGATAATGAAGTCACATAGAGGAGTGACTGACTAATACCAGTCACTTAAAGGGATGGAAGCCTGCCTAAAAGGAACAATGCACTAACAGTGGCCATCTGCCATGGGGTCTTTCCATAGCCCTCAAACCACATTCCACAAGGCCCTAGGGGAGGGATAGACCAGGGCAAAATGATACACAGCTTTCAGTAAATACTCCTGTCCCTGTGAAACATCTGAGGAAAATGGGTGTGGGTCCCATTGCCACAACTTAGCACATGAAATCGGTCTCCAGACTACCCAAGGCAGGCAGGGAAGAGGCCAATCTGTGACGAGAATGCTCACTTGTGGGTGATTACGAAGGGCAGCAACTTTTCAGGGGCATTGACAGAGGAGACGCAGCACAGTCTGTCAAGACTGCCTGTGTCCTCCCGGCACAGCCAGTGCGGGGGTCTGCATACAGTCCTCTCTCCCCATGCAGCCAATCTCCCTCACTCTCTGCTGCAGTCACTGACACCACTGTCACACACCCATCAGTCACCCGGCATGCATGTCCACCTGCCTAGTGGTCATACCCACGTCACACACTCTGTTTCAAGAAATTACACACAAGTCAACTCACAAAGCACAATTCTTTTTCTTTCATTTCATTTCAAACACATTCCTTGAACACTTACTGTACGAAAGCCAGTAAGTATTCAGCACCAAGTACAAAGACAAATGAGACAAGCTCTGCCCACAAGGAGCCACAGGGGAAAATGAAGGATAAGACAGGCCCTAGGACACCATGAGAAAAAGTGTTAGAATGTTAGAAAGAGAGGCACCCGGGTGGCTCAGTCGGTTAAGTATCCAACTCTTGATTTCACCTCAGGTCATGATCTCACAGTCATGGGATCAAACCCCACATCAAGCTCCGTGCTGAGCATGGAGCCTGCTTGGGATTCTCTCTCCCTCTCTCTCTGCCTCTCTTCCCTACTACTACTCCTACTACTACTACTACTACTACTTCTTCTTCTTCTTCTTCTTCTTCTTCTCCTCCTCCTCCTCCTCCTCCTCCTCCTCCTCCTCCTCCTTCTTTCTCTCTCTCTCAAAATAAATAAATAAACATTTTAAAAAAGAAAAGAAAGAAAGACCACTGAAGAGGGAACCCTAACTCAGGCTGGGGAGGGTCAGGAGAGGCTCCCTGGAAGACAGCCTCTTTCTCTGAGCCCTGAAGGTTCGGCCAGCAGTGCCTGTTGCCCCAAGAGGGGCAAAGAAGAGGGAGAAGAGAAGAGGGAGAAGAGGCTTCCAGGTAAAGGGAATCCCACAGTGCAAAGTGTGGCAGGCTCTGGGTGCCAGGGAACCGTAGGCAGCTGAGCTATTGATGCCCACACTCCGGAAGGCCTTGACCAGACAGGATGCCAGAGACTGAAGAGGAGCAGAAGAGCAGAATCTAAAGAACTGGAGACCTGAGAGGGAATCTGGCCAGGAGGCTGGGGCCCCACCATGGAGGGAGATGGTGGTGGCAGACCAGGGTGGCTGCGGGGGACGGGAGAATGGGGACAAGGGGATGGGCCAGAGAGAGCTATAGAAAGAGAACAGACCACACTTGGTGACGGATGGGGTGGAGGCGGGAGCGAGAGGGAAGTCTGGGCTGAAAGCCAGGCTTTTAGCTAAGACAACATGCTCAGTGTTGCCCTCTCACCAACACACACACAAAGTCAGCCTGCCTCTCCCTCTCTCTCAATCTCTCTCTCTCTCTCTCTCTCTCTCTTTCTCATGCACAAAGCTCCTGGCAGCCCCTGGCACTGAGGCCCCACCCTGGTCCCGAGAGAGTAACTCCAGGCCAGGTTTCCCCCCAGCCTTTGCAGAGAGAGGGAGGATCCAGGCAATCCCCAGCCTGGGGCCTTACCTTTCCTACGTAGGTGAAGAGTGCAGCCTCCGGGGACAGCTCCCCTCGGTGTAACTTCTGCACCAGCTGAGTCAGGGGCAGGGCCAGCAGTGCCTCTGAGTCCAGGTCAGGGTTCTGGGGAGACACCTCAGATAAGTACCCCCTTACCCCACAGGCCTCAAGTGCCTACAGCTGACACTTGTGGCCCATGCCCCTAAGTCCCCACACCTGCCAAAGCAGATGCTAACTGTCACATGCCAATCCACGACAGACATGCCCACCTGCAGCTCTGAGACCAGAAACTGTGGCCCAGCCTAGGCAGGCACTTGTCACCTATGGACAGGACAGATATACCTCTTCTAGGAGGTTATCAGACGGGGTGCCCTGGGAGAGGCCATGCCCAGTATGATTATTAAACCATTATGAACTACCACCACTGACAGCTGCCAACTGCACCATGCTGCTGCTCTCTGTTCTGACTAAATCTTGCTACCATTCCCATTGCACAAATAAAGAAACTGAGGCACCGGAGCGCCTAAGTGTTTCAGTCAGTATAAGCGTCTGTCTCTTGGTTTCGGCTCAGGTCATGATCTCATGGTTTTGTGAGTTCCATGAGTTCCAGCCCTGTGTCAGGCTCCATGCTGGCAGGGCGGACCCTACTTGGGATTCTCTGTCTCCCTCCCTCTCCGTCCCTCCCTCACTCTGTCTCTGTCTCTCCCAAAATAAATAATAAATAAACTTAAAAAAAAAGGGGGGAGGAAGGAAGGAAGGAAGGAAGGAAGGAAGGAAGGAAGGAAGGAAGGAATTAAGGCACCAAGTGGCTAAGTGCATCACCTAGGACCATACAGGTAAACTATAGTTCTCCGTCCACTCAGCATAGGCTGTCCACTGGCTGTCCACCTGCACCTAACCACTCAATCCCTGGCAAGGGAGATGAGAAAAAGAAGACACTATCCTGGGTGGTTGGGGCTATAGCTAGAGGCTCACAACTAAAAGAGAGGAGTTTTTCATTCATTCCAGATACATATTACCAAGCACCATACTAGGCCTGGGGATCCAACAGTGAACAAAAAAGGCACGTCCATGCTTTGGGAAGCAAGCATGTAATTAATAAGTAAACAAGAATTTGAGATAGTAAGAAATAACTTGAAGAAAATAAAACCTGGTGTGGTGAGTGGGTGGCACACAGGTAGGTAGAGGGTGGTCAGAGAAGAGCTCTCTGAAGGAGGAGGGACATTTGATTGCACACCTGACTGCCAGACCTTGAAGGCTCCCAGTCTCTGGGGTCAGCCTTTGCCTGAAAACCCAGCTTGGTCCCTCCTCAAAGGTATTGAGGCAATTAGTAAACACGGTCAGAGAGAGGGTCTCTGAATCACAGCCACCACTTTCCACCCCCACTCTCCTCTGCTCTTGCCAAGGTCACCAGGGACCTCCTGGTGACAAATCCAAGAGATACTCCACTCTGATATTTGCTCCATGTCTCACTGAGGTATTCAAAGCTATTGAGACCACATACCAGCTCTATTCAATTGCCTCCTGGGCATGGAGATACTATCCTCCCTGGTTTTACTCCCGTTTCTCTGCTACTTCTGTCATCCATTTATTCAGTTAGTCAACAAACATGTTCTGAGTACCTACTATGTGCCAGGGACTACGTTAAGGGCTATGAATTTAGACGTAACCAAGACAGACAAGTCCCTGCTTTCAGAGCCTACATTCGAGAAAACAAACAAGTTAACAAATAATGGACAGATCATGGGAAGTATGAGAACACAAGAACAGCTGCTGTGATGGAAATAAGAGACGACTGACTCAGATGGGATGGTCAGGCCTCTCTGAGGAGGTGACATTTCTTTGTGTGATTTGAAGGATGAGAAGGAGCCAGATGTGGGAAGAGACACGTTCTTCTGGGTACCTCTTCTTCCCTCCCTGATGCTGGGAGAAGTGAATCCTTCTCGTGGCTTCCACTCCAGGTTCTCCACCTAACCCACAGCCTCCTGACCCTCCACCCAGCCTGACCCAACTGAGCTCTGGTGCTCAGGGGCTATTCCCATTGCCGCCCACCCTTGTGTCCTTCTCCCTGAGCTCGCTGCTCCCCCACTTTCCACCGTCTCCTGTTCCACGTACCCTTGTGCAGGGAAGGGCTGAGTCCATCCAGGTGTTAGAGTGCAAGAACAGGCCAGGGCCCTTCCCTCCCCCTCTCCCCCGCATCCAGATCCAATTAGTCATCCTGTCCATCCTTTCTTTCCTGGATCACACAGGGCCACCTTAGCGGTTATCAAGCCCAAGCCATCTACCCACCCTTCCTGCCAGGCCAGCCAGTGCAAAGCAGGACTGGCTGCTCCTTAAGGTCTCTGTCACACCACAAGCTCCAGAGGTATTCCAGGAAGTGCTTCCAGGCTGTGTTCCTGTCAGACTCCTCCACATCCTTCCATGAGATACCACCTACTCACACCCTCCACACACACCCACCACAGAGCCTTTGTACCCCGGAGTTAACAGCAGGAACACTCTACCCCCTTCTCTTTTTCTTAATTTATTTTTTATTAAAAAAATTTTTTTTAACGTTTATTCATTTTTGAGAATCAGAGAGAGACAGAGCATGAGCAGGGGAGGGGCAGAGAGAGAGGGAGACACAGAATCCGAAGCAGGCTCCAGGCTCCGAGCTGTCAGCAGAGAGACCAGTGAGGGGGTTTGAATCCACAAAACATGAGATCATGACCTGAGCTGAAGTCGGATGCTTAACTGACTGAGCCACCCAGGCACTGCTCTACCCGCTTCTCTTGTTAAATAGATATAATACTCACTTGGGATTTTATATATATTTATATATATATATATATAATTATATATATTATATAATGTAAATATAATATATATATTGTATATATATACATAAATATAATGTAAATATAAAATATATAATGTAATGTATATGTGTATATATATATATATAAAATACAGGGAGCCACAAAGCAGAAAAAAATAGCAGAAAGAAAGGCCACCTGACCCTGCCTTGGGGGATTGGGAAGGCTTTATTGAAGAGTGATACTCAGGTGAAAGGTAGAGTATAGTTGGCCTGGCAAAGAGGGGTAAGTGAGGACAAAGAATGCTCCAGACAGTAAGAACAGCATGTGCAAACTGCTGTGATCTCTCCCCACATACACTAGATAATCCCTGGTGATACATGTTTTAAAAACATATACAAAATGAAAGTGCTGTCTCTCTTCCAGCCATCCAAGATACCAAAAGGAAAGAAGGCCAAGGGGAAGAAGGTGGCCCCAGCCCCTACTGTTCTGAAGAAGCAGGAGGCCGAGAAGGTGGTCAATCCCGTTTGAGAAAAAGCCCAAGAATTTTGGGATCAGACAGGACATCCAGTCCAAAAGGTACCTCACCTGCTTTGTCAAATGACCCCACTACATCCAGCTGTAGTGGCAAAAGACTACTCTACAAGCATCTAAAATTGCCCCCTGCAATTAACCAGTTCACCCAGGCCTTAGACTGCCAAACGGCTCCTCAGCTGCTCAAGCTGGCCCACAGGTACAGACCAGAGACAAAGCAAGAAAAGAAGCAGAGATTGTTGGTCCAGGCTGAGAAGAAAGCTGCCGGCAAAGGGGATGTCCCCACTAAGAGGCCGCCTGTCCTTCGAGTGGGGGTTCATGTGTCACCATCTTGGCAGAAAACAAGAAGGCTCAGCTGGTAGTGATGGCACATGATGTGGATCCCATTCAGCTGGTTGTCTTCCTGCCTGCCCTGTGTTGTAAGATGGGAGTTCCCCACTGCATCATCAAGGGGAAGGCCAGGTAGAGCATCTGGTCCATAGGAAGACCTGCACCACTGTCACCCTCACACAGGTTAACTTGGAAGACAGAGGAGCTCTGACTAAGCTGGTGGAAGCCATCGGGACCAATTACAATGACAGATATGATGAGATCCACTGCCACTTGGGAGGCAATGTCCTGGGTCCAGAGTCGGTGGCTCGCATTGACAAGCTAGAAAAGACAAAGGCTAAAGCACTGGCCACCAAACTGGGCTAAGTAGACGCTGTAGTTTTCTGTACATTTAAAAGTAACAAAAAGTTCTCTTTCAGCCAGAAAAAAAAAAATAATATATATATATATATATATACACACATACATACACAAAATGAAAATGAACATTCACCCTACCCCTGGGACCACCCTGCCCAGTCCCTCTCTGAAAAGGAAACCATAGTTAATGGTTTCTAATGAAAACTCACAGGGAAAAAAAAGTTTATGAAAAGCTCACCATGTATGTAATTGTTTTCATATATTCTATTTTTGTACAAAAGGACTATGCTATATACACAGTACTTACTACACCTTGCCTTTCTCGCTTCGAGTTGAAAATAGCAAGATTGCTTTATTTTTTTTTTCTGATTACATAAGTGTGCTCATTATAGAAAAAAAAAATGCCTAAGAGTATGGGGAAGAAAGTAAAAATTAGCTGAGAGCCCACCACACTAGGAGACTTGCCACTGAGAGTGTGGTCACCACCATTTCCCACCTTGCTACAAGGTGCCACAAAGTCCCTGTGAGCCTCAGCTTGAAGCTATCAGCAGGTTCTCTCCATTTTTAAAAAAATTAGCACAAATTAATTCTGTCCTATGTTCTTCCATGTTGACAGCTGATGACAGCACCGCTAACAGCTATTTTTAAATCTTCAACTAGTTATCAGGCAGCTGAGACATTTTTTCTTTCACAAGACACCAAAGAAAGTCTGCACCTCCAGGAGGCCAGTCTACAAACACAGGGGAAATTAAATTTGTACGGAGAACGCAGGGAAGTGTACAAATAAGTTGTAACTAAGCATTCGGCCACCTAGTAGCATATTCTTTCTCAAGGGAGGGATACTATAGCTATCATTGAATCACTGCCCCTCCTCCAGCTGTCTCTCCTTGAGTCCCCTACTGTCCTAATTTCAGCTGTTCTACATTGTCCTCCATGTCTTTTTTAGTTTCCCTCATGGTTTTTATCACCTTTGTTCTATTTCAAGATATCTTTTCCATTTGGTCACACAGGCCACCAATAGTGGTCTCAACAAAAACTACATTCACCCTCAACTCATCTACTGAATCATTTTGTTTTAAAGTCAGGTTTCAAGCTGGGCTTGGAGAAGGCCAGGAGATGGAACCACACATCAGATCCAGTTGAAGGAAGTGGCATTTGTTAAGACCAGTGGAATTCTGGCAAAAGGGGTTGTAAGAGATTTGTTTTGGGGTAAGACCACAAGTGCAAAGGCACAGAGGCATGAGCAGGTGTTCTGGCTTATCTTTTCCAGCCATAAGATTCTATTGATGGTAGTTCTTCTATTCAGTCTAGAAAGGATATTGACACTCATTCAGGGGGCAGGCTGGGAAAAAAGTGGGCAAAGAGTCGTTACAGGTTAAGCCTCACGTGGTCAACAGAGAGTTACCAGAAACAGGCCTCACTCTCCAGTTGCTCTATAGTCGAGAGAGGTGAACCATTTTGTGATGATTCCGGAAGTGATTAGGATTCCCCCTCCTCCAGCAATGCCTGGGAACACTGGTGGTATCTAAGCTCCCAGCTAGCTTTGTCAGGAGTCTATCAGGCTGGAGCTGTACTACCTGCTGCTGTATTCCCCTGGGGCCTGCCCAGGGCCCTGCTTACCTCACTGCCCCGTACTATTCGGGGCAGGCCTGAAAAAGCCCCAGAAGAAAGGCTGCTTATACAGCCTCAAAACCCACATTCCCATCATCCAGAGACTCCAGAGCCAAGCAGAAAGGCACCTTAGGGGCAGGAGAGAGGAAGGAGCTCATCCCAAGGTTCCAAGGGATTGAGTTCAGCTAAACCACCTACTTCTTAACTGCCCCCAAGGCCTTTCAGAGTTACTGTTATCAAGACCCTTGCTGACTGCTCAAATGAGACTCCTGAGATACTTCTCCTTTTCTCCTCCACAGTCACTGGAAAATCATAGTGTACATTTCATTGTTTACCCACCTGGAAGAGCCAGGCTTTGGTGTTCTGACACCAGGCTCTCTTGCCCCAGCGAGGGTATGTAAACAGCTTTTTGTATTTCAGGCCCATAACCTCTACCCTGGAAATTTTGGTTATTCTCTTTTTTTTTTTTTAATGTTTATTTATTTCGAGAGACAATTCTCTTTTTTTTTTTTTAATGTTTATTTATTTTGAGAGACAGAGAACAAGCAGGGGAGGAGCATAGAGAGAAGGAGAGAATCCCAAGCAGGCTCCACACTATCAGCACAGAGGCCGATGCGGGGCTCAATCCCACAAACCAGGAGATCATGACCTGAGCTGAAATCAGGAGTCTGACCCTTAACTGACTGAGCCACCCATGTGCCCCTGGAAGATCTGGTTCTAAAAAAATAATGAAAGGCGGTTGCTCCAGAGGGGACCTGTATAGATGCTGGTGTTTGGAGCTGAGGTGAGGAAGACCTACCCTTCTACCACGTCGCACCCCTGCCAGCAGGTGGGTGTCTTGTGACTGGGAGGGGAGTTCAGTAGGCAGGAACAGTGGGCAGACTGCTGAAGCTGCCCCTGCACAGTTCTTGCCAGCTGGCTGCAGTTCGGGTTATTGCTAAAGAACTCGGGCCTCAGGAGCAGCTGAGGGTCTCCAGGGTGAGCCAGGTGTCACTGCAAGGATCCCTGAGTGGGGCACCTTGGAACTCAGCCAGAGAAGGAGGACTTAGGCAGTGAAGAACTTGTGCTCAGGTAGGGTCAGTGGCCAGTGTGGACTGAACATCTAAAAACTGACTGATGGTGGGCTTTTCAGCAAGCTTGATGAATAGAGGCTGGAACCAGATACATATTTATTTCAACAAATAAATAAATATGATATATCCTGGCCCAGAAATGGTGTGGAGTAAATCCATACCGGCTAAAAGACACCGTGATCAAGGCTGCACCCTGGGCCTGGCATCCTAAGGCCTGGTCTCCCTACCTAATATCCCCTCCCTGCTCTCCTCCCCTGGAATGAGGCTGGAGAGTACCACTGGGCGTGTAGGTTCTAGTTCCAGCTCTGCACCCAACTCTAAAATCACAGCATCTGCTAAAAGCAATTTTCTGTGACTCCCTCCCTGATTCCCACCTAGGCACATCCTCCTGACACCTGCTGTGTCCCCAGTCACCTGGAATGCTTTCCCACCTGCCAGATCTGAATCCTATCAAACCACAAAGCCTCTCAAACAATCGTGGCAAGTTTTTCCTCTCACAGTACATAAGAACTTCTCCCAGAATTTATCATTTTGACTTCTAACTGGGTCCAGCGTCTCAAACACCTTGAGCGAAAGCCTCGTCTTCTAGGCCCCTCCCCAGCACCTATGCACACACCGAGCTGAACCAGAATGAGAAAAGCTTGTTGACAGCTCACCCAGGGAAGGGCTGGAATTACACTTGCTTAAGGAAAAGGGCCTGTAAGGGGTTAGAGCAGGAGCTGGGGAGACTTCTATTCCAGCCCAGCCCTCTTTGCACTTGGGCAAGTCCTTTTCTGGCTCTCTCTTAGTATCATCACGCACAAATCAATGACTTTAAACTATAAGCTTTCCGGATTCCCTTGGCCATGACTCTGTGATTACAAAGTCTTAACCTGAGCATCATATTGGTTCTCATGCTTGCATTTTAGCTTTCTAAAAGTCTTGAGGGGCACCTGGGTGGCTCAGTCGGTTGGGCATCCGACTTGGGCTCAGTTTGTGAGTTCAAGCCCTGCTTGGGGCTCTGTGCTGACAGCTCAGAGCCTGGAGCCTGCTTCAGATTCGGTGTCTCCCCCTCTCTCTGCCCCTCCTATGTTCATGCTCTGTATCTCTGTCTCTCAATAATAAACATTTTAAAAATAAATAAATAAATAAATAAATAAATAAATAAATAAATAAATAAATGAAAGTCTTGAAATTCTTTGGCACCGAGCAAAGTTCCTCTCTCTTTGACCCAGTGCGGCGATGGCCTTTGGTCTCCCAGCCTCCCCTCGGCTCTACCTCAGAAAGAGTATGGAATGTATTAGGGCAAAGAGAGGTTCCGAACGTAAAACCTGCGCGGCCCTCCACCTGCCCCTCCGCGCGCCAGTGCGGCTGAAAATGCTGCTAGGGATACCCCACCCTGTGCCTCCCCACACACACCACGGGACCCGAGCGGTCACCTGGAGGCGGAAGCGCTGCGCCGACTTATCCATGGTCTCCAGAGCCGCCCGCTGTTTGCGTCGTGCCCTGGCCCCCGCGTCCCGCGCCGGCCGACGACTTGACCAGCGCAGGGCCACGGCCGCTGCAACGAAGCAGCAGGCCAGGGCAGCCACGGAGGCACCAGGGAGCTCGGTCCACAGTTCGTCCATCACCATTATCTCCCGCCGCCAACTGTGCGGAGAACGGCAGATAAGGGATCAGCACATTTGCATGCCGCCGCAAAACCCGGCCTGGAGCGGCCTAGGATCCCGCGCCCCCTCTGCGGGAAAGGGGGTTGGAGGACGCGCGGCCGCTGGCCCACGGGGCAGCGCGCCGTTGCTTGGCAGCGGGCCGGAGGCGGATGGTGCGCAACCGTCAAGGTGAAGCCCGGCGACAGGTTTAGGGTCACTCCTCGCGTTCTCCCGCACCCGGCCGGGAAGGGCGCGAGGGGCAACCGTGTTCCGCGCGCGCCCTCGGTAAGCTTACGCCCAGCGCACCTCACAGCCCCAGCTTCCCGGAAGACGCGGCCGGCAAGAGCCCTCTGCGGGGGAAAAGCCGGCCAAGAGGACGAGAGCAGCGACCGATTGGACTCGAGGACCTGATTAACCCCCCCCGCAAATAGTTCAGTCGCATCTTTTTTGGAGACCCTCCCAGGATGCTCACCTCTCCCACCCTCAGAGCTTCCAGGGGCACAGGAAGTTTCCCTGGGGAGCCCACCTGCCTCCCCCTCCCTTTCCCCAAATCAGGGACCACATGTGTCTCACTCAAGGCTCTTCATGGCCAGATCGTTGATCACTTGTCCTTTTGCTCAGCCACCTCCCCTTCTCCAGTCATGGGCCCTCCTGGATTTTACATCCAGAGAGCAGAAGGAACACCTGACCAGGAGTCTGGGGACCTGGCACTCTTCCAAAGAGGGGATGGGGTGGGGGGTTAGATACACAAACAAAATACTCCCATCCAGGCGTCTATCATAGGACTTTCTGTTTATGTGTTTTATGTCATTTGTCCTCCCAACAGACCTATGAGGAAGGCATTTTTATTAACCTTATTTTCTAGGTCAGGTAACTGAGGACAAGAGGGGTTAAATGACTTCTGTGGTCACACACATGGCTGAGTGGGGACTCAAACTCAGCTCTAATCTCAAACCATTGCTCTTAACCATCAAGCAGTACTACCATTACTGCCCCTGGAAGTGAAACTCTGTGGGATGTGGTGTGGGAAAGTGCTTTGTGGCTGGAAATGGAGCCTGCTGAAACACTCCGCTGTTACTCCAGTTCTGTGTTTACTTCTCTGAACCTGTGCCTTAACCTGTAAAAGGGGGGGTGATTATAATGCCGCCTTAACCTGTAAAGGGGGGGGGGGTGGTTATAATGCCTACCTCACATAATTGTGAGCAGTGTGTGAGGTCCTTTATGATTGGTGCCTAGCACGTAGGAGGCCCTGCGGAAATGTCTGACTGAATGAAAGGCCCACCTGTAAAAAGCCTAGATGTGTTAACCTTAAAATGAAAACTATCAGTTATTTTAACAGAAAAGTGGCGTATTCTGGAATAGCAGAGAGTTGCAACTCCTGGCAACTAAGCCTGGCAAAAACCACAGGCAAGTCTAGGAAACAAAGGAGAGGAAGTTCTTTTACAGAGGAAAGGAGGAAGTTAGGAGGGGCTATTAGAAACAAAAAGTCCATTGAAGTAAACTGAGAGTTTGAAGTATAGTGGCTTTTCATTGGCTGAATTGTGGCATTGTCTCATTGGCTGGGCAGTTGCTAGGGAGAAAAAAACCCTTTTTCCTCCAGCTCGGTAATAAAATTTTATAAGGTGTGTCCCTTCCTGTTGGGCCTGTAGTTGGGGAGTGATAGGGCATGAGAACTCTTCCTTCTGACTCCACTTTTTTTTTTTTTAAGTTTATTCATTTATTTTGAGAGACAGCAACAGAGAGGATGAGTGGGGGGAGGGGCAGAGAGGGAATCCCAAGCAGCGGCACCACCACCCCCTTTGCACTGTCAGCATGGAGCCCAACTTAGGGCTCAAATTCATGAACCATGAGATCGTGACCTGAGCTGAAATCAAGAGTCAGATGCTTAATGAACTGAGCCACCCAGGCACCCCTTTGACTCCACTTTAAATGAGGTTTCCTGGGCCACCTAGCTGGCTCAGTTGCTACAGCGTGTGACTCTTGATCTTAGGGGTTGGGAATTTGAGCCCCTTATTTGGTGTAGAGTTTACTTAAAAATAAAATAATAAATGAAGTTTCCTTTTATTAGTTCTCACAAATGATATTGGAAGAATCCGGACCTGAGGGTCTTGTAAGTCACTGTCAGGCTCTTGAGCATATTCTGGAGGCATTCAAAGCCTTGTGTTTCTAAGTCTTCAATCCCAGTTGAGTGCTGCTGAGTTCTTACTTAGCACTCATGGCCCTTTTTGTAAGTTTTCCTGGACCTCAGTTTCCCTAGGAGAGCTGACAATGCAGGATGATGGAAACCCCAATCTGAAATAGGTCTTGCAAGGTCATCTCACCCCATCTCCTGATGGAATAAAGGGATTCTATTCCTTGACTCAACCCTTCACTTTCTGGGTGACCTCGGGTAACTCAACTTTCTTTCCCTTTTGTAAGGTGAGAAGCATTCTTTCCGACACACACTCCCTCTCACAAAGGAGAAATTAAGATTATAATTATGGCAGGGGGGCGACTGGGTGGCTCAGTTGGTTGTCAGACTTCAGCTCAGGTTATGATCTCATGGTTCATTGGTTGGAGCCCCACGTCTGGCTGTCTGCTGTCAGTGAATGGCCCGCTTTGGATCCTCTGTTCCCCTCACTTTCTGCCCCTCCCCCACTCACGTTCACGCTCTCTCTCTCTCAAAAATAACTGAATATTAAAAAATTTTTTAATTATAAAAAAAGATTATAGTTATGGGGAAACTAAGGCCATTCTGAGGTTTAATCACCAAGTTTATAACCTGCTGTGCGTTGGACCAAAATTTGCAGGGCTTCTTTGTTTCATTTTTTAAGTTATTTGTGAGAGAGAAAGAGATAGAGAGAGAGAGAGAGAAAATCCCAAGCAGGCTCCACACTGTCAACATGGAGCCTGATGCAGGGCTCCAACTCACAAACCTCAAGATCATGACTTGAGCTGAAATCAAGAGTGGGACACTTAACTGACTGAGCCACCCAGGTACCCCAAGCTAAAATGTGTTAATTTAGGAACTCCATTAACAAAATCTTCATTTGTATTTCTTTGCTGTGATGTTGGTTTCTCTAAGTACTAGCCTCCTGGGGGCATATTAAGCAGGATTTAATTTACAGAAAGGATCTGAAGGATCTGGTGGGGTCTGGAAGCCACGGCAGTAAGTTCTGGACCAAGTCGAATGCATAAGTCATGGTGGGTGACCACTTCATTCCTCTGAGAGATCATCCCTTCACCTTCTGACATTCTGTGGTTCAATTCAACAGACTGCCACCAGCCCCTGCTACTTATTTGATAGGCCTCTTGTGGTGAGCTGGAGAAAGTGAGGCAACTACCAGACCTCAGATCTGGCCTCGTGGGGCTCAAGGTTTTGTTGGGAAGGAAAAAACATGCATAGGCCAAGAGACAAAAGATATACTTTGGTGGAAAAAGCAGAGATCATACTGCATAAACCCAAAGAGCCTTTGGATGCTGGGCCCTTGTGCTGAACAGCCCTTGGGGAATCAGATAGTTCAGAGGTATATAAAGTTTGGCTCTGGAGCTAGAGTGTCTGGCAACCCATCCCTGTGGTGTGACTGTGCCCCAGTTTCCTCACCTGTAAAATGAGGACAATAATGGTACCCCCCCCCCATTCTCTAGTACTATTATAAGAATCAAATGAGTTAATGCATGTAACAGAACAGGACCTAGCATATAGTAAGGATTCCATGCATGTTAATCATTATATTATTGTTACTATTTATTTTTAAAAAGAGGGGTTTTCTGGCCTGAGAAGCCCAAGCTCAGGAACCAGACTGCTTGAGTTCAAATCCTGTTTGCCACTTGCTTACGATATCACCTTGAATAAGTCGCTTTAACCTCTTGTGCCTTAGTTGCCTCATCTACAAAATGGGGAATAAAAATAGTGACCACCTTACAGAATTGAGCAGATTAAATGAGTTAAATCAAGGAAAGAGCTTAGAACAGCACCCAGCCCATCGCCCATTGTAAGATTTCAATAAACATTAGTTCATTAGTAAGCAGAAATGTGATGCAGTCCTACCAGTGTTTGGGAAAGGCAGTTTGGAGGAGCGGGAGGTGGAGGCCATGGAATGGAAGAGCAGGGAAATTCGAGGATCCCAAGTGGGGGATGGGTTTCCAAGGCTCCAGCTGTGTTATCCAAAAGGCATCTGTAAGTCAACACCATACCATCCGTGAGCCAGAACAGCAAGTACCTGCACTCAGCCATCAGTGTCAGTCCCTCGGTCCCTCAGGTGGGTTCCCTGAGCAGGGTCAGTGTGTCCCTCCCCCATTAGTTGGTGACCTTGAGCAACTCACCCTTGTGTGTGCTCAGTTGTCAGGAAGACAGGTAATACCCTGCCTCACTCCCTTGGAGGTGGGGGCAGGGTTGCAAGAAGGGGAAGGAGAGCTTGCAAAAGGGAAGGGAGCTTCTCAGATTCCAGAAGGTTTGAAGTCTGTCTTTGGTTCTGAGGGTGAGAACAGAGTGTGCCCGGTTGCCAGTAACTTCTCTGCTTCTCCGTTTCCTTTCACTTGTGAAACTTGCCTCAGTACTGAAGGGGTGGGCAAGAGAGGGACGCAGCCCTGCTTCAAGGAACTCCCACTCCCACAGGTGAGGTAGGATACCAATCTCAGACGTACTAATCATGGCGTGCTTTATAATTCTCAAAGCACTGTCAGGTCTTTGACATTAGTTGTCTGGGCCTCCCTACCACTTTAAAGACCCCCACTACCCCTACACTCTCTTCTAAGTTAGAGGAGTCCATCTCCTGTGGTAAGCTTACTACATAAATGATCCCAGTACTACACCCCTTTCTAGATCTGTGCTTTTTGCAAAATAACTTTGTACCTCCTCCCTTCAGTAGGTGGAATCTCTTTCCTTACCCTCGTAAACCTGGGTTTACCTTTGTGCAAGGAATGCTGTGCTAGTCTGAGCTTAGGCTGCAAGAGAATTTTCTCTCTTTTCTGGTATCCCGCCACTGCCAAGAGAACAAGTCCAAGCTAGAGGATAAGGCCATGTGCGGGGGGAACCTACTCAGGCCAGTTGTCCCTGCCCAGGCCCTCACACAGGGGAGAGCACCCAGCCAAGATAAGCAGGGTCACTTACATGCAGATACATGCATGAGCCCAGCCAAGCCCAGCTTAGCTCAGCGGAGCCACCAACCAACTGGTAGACTCAGAATAACAAATGCTGTTTAACCACTAATTTTGAGGGCAATTCGTCACATAGCAATAGCTGACTGATATACCTCCTGATCCCCATTGCCCAGATGGATAACCAAGGCCCACAACCAGTGACTTGCTCAGTGCTGCATAACCATTGGGGGGGGGGGGGGCAACTGTGAATCAAACCTGGATCTTTGAGACTCACTGCTGCCTCTGTAATATGGACACAGACATCTAGACTTTAGAACTGTTATTAAAAGTTCCCATTCATTAGCTTGGAAACACATCAACCACACCTCACCTTATTTCTGTTTTTGTCAATTTGTTTTAACCCATGCACTCTTTGGATATACACAAAATGCTATGCTTTCTCCCTCCTAAATTTATTGGAAACTGTGGGGTAAATTTCTTTACCATTGTGCATTTGAGTTTCCCCATCTGTAAAATGGGGATATTGGACTACCTCATTGGTTAGGAGGATTAAATGAGTTCATGTTAGTCACGTGTTCAGAACAGTGCCTGACATCTAGCAAAGGCTGTATAAAATAAAATAATAAAAGAATGTGACTAGAAATGAGCCACAGCAGTAGCAATTTTCCTAGGGGAACGTTTTATTTTGATCCTGAAAGCTGCATATTTTTCACTTGGGTCTGGTGACATCAGCATGAGTGTGGAGTCAGCCCATATGCCATAAGCTTTCTCTCCAAGATAGTGTGGGAGACATCTCGAGGATGACAAACCAGTTTTTGAAAACCAGGCATGCAGAAAAGCACATGAGTCCCTTCTTGAGAAGCACTGGTAGGCCATTATTATACATTTATCTCTTATTTCACAGAGGGCATATTCTTGGTAGGTTGTATGTAAATCAAATCCTAACATAAATCTATGTTAAAGCTTACCTGGGGAATCATTCTGCAAAGTGAAGATGGTTTTTTTTTTTAAGTTTATTTTGAGAGAGAGAGACAGACAGAATGAGCGGGGGAGGGGCAGAGAGAGAGGAAGACAGCGGATCCAAAGTGGGCTCTGTGCTGACAGCAGAGAGCTCAATGTGGGGCTCGAACCCACAAACCATGAGATCATGAACTGAGCCGAAATCCAACACTTAACCAACTGAGCCACATAGGTGCCCCATGAAGATAGCTTTCGTAAAGCAGATCAGGATCCCTTTAAGGGACATTCAAAATTTTGACTAGAGATGGATTGAATTTCCTTGTGTCTAAAACAAATGTGTCCACCTGGGTTTCCCTCAGAGGACTCTGGTCCTTCTCTCTTCCCAGGATACCACCCCCCCCCCCCGCGCGCCCGCCCCCCCACCCAGTTTCCAGGGCTGGCTGCGCTGAACCTCAGAACAATGCCAAGAGGTCTCTTACTTCCTCTCACTTGGCTCTTGCTCTTGGCTCTTGTGGGAACCTGTGCAATTCCTGAGTCTACCAAAGTGAATGCCCTTGAAATCAGAAGGTACGGGGCTGTTGTCTGCAATGACTCTGATGTCATATGCTGGCAGCCTAGACATGTAGCTATCAACTCCCTGGCTTCTTGCCTAAGGCAACAACCTGCTTAGAGCTTCCTTCACAAACAGGGGCATCTACGAGAGAGAGAACCCACAGTTTTAGCAGATGCCCACATTTGGTTCTGCGAGCTGGATGAATATATGGATAGGGTAAAACTCAGTATCTGATGGTTCTGCCAGGCTGTTGGAATAAGCACAAGTATGAAGGAAGGTCCTAACTAACTTCTTAGCCTTCCTCAGACACCTTAGGCCCCAGTGATGTCCTGTGCCTTTGAACATACTATTCCCTTGTCTTCTAATGCTCACGTTCCTCCATACTCTTCCTCTAACCACCCCCACCCTGCAACACACAATGCCTCACAAACTTCTATTCATCCTTCAAGACCCAATTCAGAGGCCTCGGGTTCCAGATGGCACATAAAGTACATGCATTTACCGTCTCCATTAAAATAGCAGAAGAAAAATTCTTTTAAAAGATAAACATGAGCTTTTGGCAAACCAGGGAAAAAAAAGTAAAATTCTTAGAAGATAGAAAGCAGGTGATACCAAACTGAAGGAAAAGGAGAAGCTGTTAAAGACACCAGAGGGAGCTCTGGGGAAGATCCAAGCAGGAATGGCCCTGACGACAGTCATGGGAATACACAGAGTACTGCTTGGAACTGCTGCAACTCTGGGGGCTTTTCCTGCCCCCCCCCCATAAAGTAACAGTCCAGGTTCAAGTGTGGTGAAATACTCTATAAATAAAGTGCCCCGGTCTGGGAAGGACAACCATAAAGGGCATCAGGGTTTGAAAGGAACAGAACAGAAAGGGACTGAGTGACTCTGATCCCCTAAACAGACAAAAAGGGGGTTGGGGAGAGAAGAGGACAGTGATTTTGTAGGAGTCCTAAATTACCTGCCCACTTCTTGGTCATACTCCTTCACCTGACCAGTTAGCCCTCTGGATCAGGGGAAAGGCCTCCTGGCAGGCAATCCTACCCAACTCAGTAGGAAATGCACACCACCAGCACCTTTAGTAACTAATGTTTAGTCTTTCATTCATTCCCACAGGTACAGATGATTGAGTTCACCACACTCCCCAGTTTAGAGCACATTATCATCATTGATCCACCCAAGTCCCTCTCACATTTTATCTATTCTTGCTATCTTTGCTCCCCAATCTTATTCTCCTCCTAACCCACCCAGGCAACCACTGATCTGCTGTCTGTCACTATAGATTGCTGTGAATTTGATATTTTCTACTGTATTCTCTTTCATTAAAAATGAGGAGCTGGTTGGCATACCTGGGTGGCTCAGTTGGTTAAGCGTCTGACTCTTGATCACAGCTCAGGTCTTGATCTCAGGGGTCGTGAGTTCAAGGCCCATGTTGGGCTCCATGCCCAGCATATTTTAAAAAATAATAAATAATAATAAAGGAGCTGGCCTATACCTATGGCCGTAGTCAAGATAGACTAAGCTATACTTCAGGAACAACACAAACTCTCAGTGGCTTAACACAACCACAGCTATTTTTCACTCTCACCACATGTCTAATTCAGGTCCATGGGGGGCTCTGCTCAACACAGTCACTTGGGCACTCAAGCTGATGCAGGTTCCATCTCAACAAATGTTCCCACGATCACTGTAGCAGGAATGACATGGCAGATCAGATGCTCACATTCAAAGCTTCCATCCAGAAATGTGGAAGAAAAACACCATTTCTGCTAATATTTCATAAAGCAAGTCACATGGCCATGCCTACTTGCAGAAGGAGTGGGGAAGGCAACTCCTCCAAGGGTGTCTATGAAAAGTCCCACCACACCCACAGAACTGACTTCATGACCATTAATGAATCAGTGTTGTGAACCGTAGTTCAGAAAACACTAGTTTAAAGGTTTCTTATGTTGATCTGCAACCTGGCCCACTACAGATTCCTTCCACTGGCCCCAGCTCAGCCCCCTGGGGATACTCAAAACACCTCTGCACACCCTGCTTCAGAACAGTCCTATTTAGAAATGGCATCCCTCCTCCCTAGGCCTTCCCCTCTCCTGGCTTAATACCCTCAATTCCTCTTCCCAGGCTGAGACTTTCAGTTTCCTCTCTATCCTGGCCACCCTCCTCAGGCTCTACCCATTTGCCAGTGTACCTCCTAACATGTCACCTCAAAATGTGGTCTGAGCAGCTTGGCATTCAAGAATTCCCATTACTCTGAGGCATGAAAGCTGAGTAAGCTTAAGGATGGGACTGACCTTCAGAAGAGTTTTTTTGTTAAGCCAGTTATCTAATTTCCTCATTCTGCAAATACTACTAATAATCAAATTCCCAGCGGGAGGCCCATGGAAATTTGATCAGATCATTTTCTGGCTTAATAATCCTGCAACAGCTTCCAATTCCTCAGGATAAAATACCCACTCCTTCAAGTGGCCTGCAAGGCCCTGGTGCAGTTGGCTTACACCTGCTTCTCTGACCTCGTATTTCACAGCCATCCCCTCCTACTAGATTTCAGCACACTAGACCTCTTTCAGGTCCTGGAATACACCCTCTCTTGCCTCAGGAGCTTCACAGTCACATGACCTGTTCTCTTGCTCATGCCCCACATCCCCGCTGCCTAGCTCACTCCTCCTCATCCTCAGGTCTGTTTAAACCTCTCTTCCTCCAGGCTAGGTTAGGTCTCCTGGGTGAAGATACTCTACACTTCTCTCAGTACTTTGCTCACTTATCATTCAGTTGAAATTCGTTTGTAATTACTTGCCTAGCTTGCCCGGTAGATTATATATCCCATGAGAAAAAGGACCTTGTTTTGTTCACCACTCTCTCTAGTATCTAGGATTGAGCCTAGCACCCAACAGATACTTGATGTGTGCTACCTAATTATATATCAAGCATTCTGGATTAGGGATGCAAAGATGCATACTGGCTTCCTACCCCAAGTAATTCCTAATCTAGGGATGGGTTGAGGAGAGAAAGCAAACATGGGAGGAACTACATTCATAGTATATATAGAGGGCTGGGAAAGCAGAGAGGAAGGAGCAACTCAGTCTGCTATAGAGGGATCAGGAAAGAAACTTTAGATTATGTGTAATTTTTGGAAAGTTTCTTAAGTGGTCTAAGCTTGTTTCCTTATCTATAAAATGGAACTAAAAAGAGTACCTCTCAGGGGGTTTGTGAGGATAAGAAACAATGATGCCTATAAAACAATGCTTAGCATCAGCCTGGGACAGATAACTGTTCGAAATGCAAAAGTGATTACTGTCACTGCTATTATGAATTAGGCATCAAGGGTAACTGCAGTTCCTGGCTTGGGCAGCAGGGCCCATGGTGGTGCTATGTTTGGAGATGAGGAATGCAGATGGGAAGAAAAGCAGGTTGGCGGGAGAAAGAGTGATTTGAGTTAGCCACTGGGGCTCTGCTTGCCGCCCCCTGCCACCCACCCCCCTCCCCGTCCTCTTCTAAAGACCCTCAAGTTCTGAGACCTTCTTTTTTTTTAAATAATTTTTTAATGCTTATTTATTTCCTGTTGAGAGAGAAGGAGAGAGGGCACAAGTGGGGGAGGGATGGAGAGAGAGAGAGAGGGAGACACAGAATCCGAAGCAGGCTCCAGGCTCTGAGCTGTCAGCACAGAGCCTGATGGAGAGCTTGAACCCACAAACTGTGAGATCGTGACATAAGCTGAAGTTGGGATGCTTAACCAACTGAGCCACCCAGGTGCCCCATCAAATCCTGAGACCTTCTAATCCAAAATTGGATTTTGGTTTTTAACTTTTTTTCTCAAAGGTTTTTAACTTAGGGCTTATGGATGATCTTTGGGGAATGCCCAACCCCCTGAGATTATGTGCAAAATGTGTTTCCCCTGAGAATACCAAAGTTTTTACCAGTCTCTCAGATAGATTTATGACCCCTGCCCACAACAAGCTGAAAACCACAGACCCAAGCTATGTCTCTAATGTAACCTATGGCTGCCCTAACATTTATGGCCCCCTGACAAGGATGGGCTGTTTTATGTCACACAGAAAGAACTCACAAGCAAGACTGAGGCAACATCGCTAAGCTTCTTGGTCTCTAGATATCTCCCACAACCCATATCAAGTCACATTTGGCACTCATAGTTTGCGAGCTTGGTTCTGTACCCCCTCCTATTTTTGGCCATCTTGTGCACAACATTGGATTAATCATAATCCTTTTGCATGACTGCTTTTATCATTTTTATCATGTACAACACACTTTTTTTTAACATTTATTTATTTTGAGAGAGAGAGAGACAGTATGAGCAGGGTAGGGGCAGAGAGACAGGGAGAATCTGAAGCAAGCTCTGGGCTCCGAGCTGTCAGCACAGAGCCTGACACGAGGCTTGAACTCACGGACTGCAAGATCATGACCTGAGCTGAAGTTGGACACTTAACCAACTGAGCCACCCAGGTGCCCCACACAACACTTTTATGCATAGCTTTTAACCAATTTAGTTGACAATAATGGAACTATATGGTCCCTCCAGCTCTATTGTATCCACCTTACCTGTGGGAATCATTATCCTGAATCCCACAGTGAGAACCATTTTGTACTTCTTTTTACATAGTTTTATTGTATATATGTTCTTTTAAAATGTTTTTAAATTCTTAGTTGTATTTAACTCTAATAACACGGGAGAGATGCAAATTAAAACCACAATGAGATACTCAGACAAACCCACTAGAATACAGTTTAAAACTTATAATACCAAGTACTAGCAAGGATGTTTGAATCACCATGATCTGTGTAAGGAAGCTTGCCTTTGGGAGAGCTCAAATGAGAAGTTCACAGGAAGGGTTTTTATACTACTCTGGCCATGTAATCAAGCCAGATATATGTAACCAGTTAGGCCAATTGTAAACCATCAGTAAAGAAAGTGACCCTGGGAATCATCAGGGGAGCTTCAGCATTTAAATGCCACATTGCAAATTCTAGAATAGACAAAACTATATGTTTTGCAGATAGTGACAAAAGCAGATCAGTGATTTCCTGGGGCCAAGGAAGGGGGAGGGGATTGAGTGCAAAGGAGCACAAGCAAACTTTTTAGAAGATAGAATTATTTTCTGTATTTTGATGGTGATGGTGATTATATTATATGATTATCAAAATTCATTAAATAGTACATTGAAAATTGATCAATTATATTGTATGTAAATTATAACAAATTTTTATAAGTTTTTAAATTTATTTTTTATTTTTTAATTTTATTTTTGAGAGAGGAAGAGAGAGAACACGAGCCAGAGAGAGGGACAGAGGGGGAGAGAGAGAATCCCAAGCAGACTCCACCCTCAGCACGGAGCCTGATGCAGAGCTCGATCCCACAACCCTGGGATCATGACCTGAGCCAAAATCAAGTCAGATGCTCAACTGACCGAATCAACTAAATCAAACTGAAGCCCCTCAGTTTTCTTGTTTTTAAAAAGGGCATGATGCTACATTTAATCTTTTGGGACTAAACTTTTTCATCTAATATTTTATTGTAAAGATTCATTCATATTGTTATATGTCACTGTGGTTCATGTTTTGACAACCATATAATATTCCATTGTGTGAATATTCTAATTTATTTTTCCACTCCATTGCTCATGGGCATTTGGGTTTCCTTTTGGGATTGCTATAAACATTCTTATACAAGTCTGCTATTATACATGTATGAGTTTCTCTTGATTTATCCCTAGTATTGAGATAGCTGGGCTGGAGGGCAAGTAAATATTCAATTATAGGAGATAATCAAACTTTTTTCCAAAGTAGTTCTCTGCTTTTTCTATTTGGGTCAGTCTATCATCAATTTGATTGGGACTCCCGGAGCAAGAGACCCTCTCTTCTTGAATTATCACTGCTTAGCATTTAGTTAGCACCAGGCTGGATACCCAGGAGGCAGGGCAGAAGCCTAGGCACCTGAGGCCTCCCAGGCTCAGCCAATACTGAGTGCAGAGTAAACAGCAGACAGGGACCACATACCATATATGGAGACTAATTAAGGTCCTACTCCCTCGAGCTCCGTCTTCCTAGCTTCACTTGATTTTGAGTCTGGAAGATCTTCCAGGGCCCTCAGTTACAATGCAAATCCCAAGAAAAGAGAGGGCTTAACCTTATCGAAAATCCTTCTCAGCTGACACCTCTAATACCCAAACAAGAATTAGCAGGAAAGGCATAAAGAACAAAATGAGTGACAAAAAGAGGAAGAGGAGGGATAACGAAAGTGGGAAGAACCAGGAACATAAGTATTCTGAAATTATGCTCCCTTTTCTGCACAAGAACCAGTTTTTCAGGAAAAAAAATTTTTAATTAAAAAAAGCAATATTTTGCAAGTGACCAAGCAACTTTTAATATCCCTGCCATTAAAGGATTACCTTCTTTACGTTAAAGTTACAAAAACAACATAACTAGCATGCAGCCAGCAGTGATGTAATATCGACCCAAACTTCATACACTCTGGAAGATGAGGCCCTGTGACACTGGGGAAGAGCTCAGGGATTTGGGGGTGGGCCGAACAATGGAAACCAGAGCTTGGCCACAGACCAGGAACAAGAAAAACAAAACCAAAAGCATAACAGAAGAAGATACTAGGAGCTGCTGAGGTGCTCAGAAAGCAAAAGGAGAGCTGCATGAAGAAGGATGAGGGGGTCTCACCTCCCACAGTCCCAACTGCTACACCTCCAACAGCTCCCTGGCTGAGGTGTCACACAGGAGCTCAAGGAACACTTGCTAGATGAATGAACAATGGGAGAAACACACAGAAGAGGAGCACAGCCCTGTGGCAGAAGCAGCTTCCCCAGCCACCTTGGGCAGCAGTGCTGTGGACAGCAGGAGGAGTGGCTTCCATTGTGCAGCTCGGGAGAGCTTTCTCGGTATAAGTAAGCAGATTATCATGCATTGGCTTAACGTTTTTAGTTGCTTGTTCCTTAAATTAGATCATGGGCCATCTGAAGAAATTAGGGAGGCTTGTTTGGGCCCATTGGCTGCTGAAGACGGATCACACAGAACTCACTTCAAATGGGAGAGGTGCTCTGTAACCAGAGGTCTGTAACCAGGCTGAGTTCCTGGGCTTTGGACCCCTAGGAGCTAGTGCTCAGTAGCAGCAGCTGGTACAAATGGAACTAACAGTACTTGGACTGACATGAGGCCCCAACTACAGCCCCAGCTCTATGGAACTTCAATAATTTTATTGGCTAAATGCTTCTCCCCAAGTTTACAGCTTAAAGTGTGGGCCTGCTCACTGGCTCCTCTTCCTCCTAAGCCCCTAATCGGGCAGGAACCTTTAGCACAGGCTTAGAAATGGGGGAAGGGGGTACAATAAGTGAGTGAGAAACCTGCTGATGCTCCATAATTGGACAGCAGGACAGAAAAACTCCTACTTTCTAATGCTGAGAATTGTCTACACAAAGACTTGAACATGATGGAGATAGGACCCAGAGTGCATCTTTGCCACTGGTCTTGGTTTCTGGTGCCTCTATGGAAGTATACCCTTTACCTTCCTACCCCAGGACTTCGGGAACCGGGTGATGCTATGTCAGCCTACACATTTTGCAAAAGTACATCGGCCCAAAATTGGCCAAGAGGTTTGGGATTACCAGTTCCCCAACCTGGCAGGATGGGAAGAAAGAAAATGTGTCCATGAAAAGCTTTCGGAAGTAACTCAGGTCTTCCACCTGAACCTTGATGCTGTATTGATTGGCCAAGAACTCGATGGTGCCTTGCACCACATACTCGTTCTGTAAATGTGAGAGTGAGCAGGTGGAATAGACAACGTGGCCTCCTGGTTTGGTGGCAAGGAGTCCAGCCCTGAAACCAGAAAGAGAGAAAATCAGTGACTACTGAGCTTCCCAGAAGCAGAAGGACAACAGGAGGAGCTAGAAGCAGGCACAGTGGAGTCTACTGTGGGATGCACAGCTGTGTTAGCTTCTGAAGTCTCTCCCCCAAAGATACCACCAGAAAAGTCATTCTCGAAAGAGAGCAGCAACCCAACCTTACTCCATGGGCTCTCCTCTGGAAGCAATCCCCTGAACTCTGACTCTGGTTATGGGCCAAACCCTGGTGCTAGCTGTGCACTGTGTCCTTACCAGCCCTACCGAGCCTTGACTTCAGTAACTTTTTTCAAGCTTTCAAACTTGTGCCACTCACTGGGACTGAGACTAGCGTGGAGGTAAGATAACGTAAATGAATCTGTGCCACCCACCCTGCTATGTGTGTCCTACCACATAGGGTTTGTGTGTTCCAGAGAAAGCCCATCCTATCATATCTGGAAGTTCCTCAATCAGAAGACCCTTCTGTGGGTGATGGTGTTGGCAAGAGCTCACAGTTCCCCAAGTGACTGGTCCCCTGGAGCACTGTGGCACAAAGTCCTCAGTTTTTGTAAATCTGTTACTCACGCGAGCAGCTGCATCTGAAGCATAGGCAACATCTGCCGCTCCTTCTTCCTCGACCGCTGAAAGATGTTGTTCTCCTCCTCATGAAGGGAGTGGCGGTCTGTGGTACAGGGCACATCCACCAGCACCTACCCACAAGTGTTAAAGGGTACTGTGTTAGAGCTCCTTACTGGCTCCTCTCCCTTAGGCCCTTGCTCTGACAGGTTTCACTCAGTGCTCCCTCTGCCCATCCTTCCATTGCAGAGTACCTGACAAAGCTTCTCACTTTAACCTGGTAGACAACTGGGAAATAATGAGTGGGAAAAGAGTATATTTAGGTATACTCATGGCTAGTCAAAAAACAAAGCCAATACCCAAGTGACCATAATTAAATAATTGATATCAACCTAGAAAGAAGGCCTTCCCTTTTTTTAGAGATTTTAAGTAATAACTACATCCAACATGGGGCTCATACCTACAACCCTGAGATCAAGAGTTGCATGCTATTGGGGTGCCTGGGTGGCTCAGTTGCTTAAGCATCTGACTTCGGCTCAAGTCATGATCTCACAGTTCGTGAGTTCGAGCCCCGTGTTGGGCTCTGTGCTGTCAGCGCAGAGCCTAGAGCCTGTTTCAGATTCTATGTCTCCCTCTCTCTCTGCCCCTCCCATGCTCCTGCTCTCTCTGTCTCAAAAATAAATTAAAAAAAAAAAAAACAAAAAACATTAGAGAGTTGTATGCTCTACTGACTGAGCCAGCCAGGTGCCCTTCATCGTTTAGGACTCTGTCCTTGGCTATTTGAATGAAATATCCAATTTACAAAATGATACAATGCCCAGAAGGTAGCTAATATACTGAATAACAGGATCAGGATTCAAAATTATTTTATGCTGAAACATCATATCCAATATGGAAAGTTTTAAAGTAAGAAATATAAAATCATCCATTCATTTACTAAGAGCCTATACTCTGTGCTAGGCACAAGAGACAAAAACAAAAATTAAAACAAAAGAAAAAGTCCTATAATTATGTTTCCAAAAAAAAAAAATTCATCTATGGAAGAGAGCTGTGAATTTTACTTGAGAAATAACCCTTTTCCCACTCAGTCAGGTTCAAACTCTTTCCTGTTAATTGTCTCCAATGAAGACACTACTGATGACTGTGAAGAAGGCTGTGTTCTCTCAATCACGGAGAGCTGGCGAGGTCCAGAAATGGCCCTACATCCCCAAATATGGAGGGCTGGATCTTACTCACTCAGGGTCTGCAGCTGAGATGGGAAGGCCAGATTCGACTAGCTCGATGTCTCAGGTCAGGAATCACTCACCCGGTCATAGGTGTCCCCCTCCAGTTCTCCCCACTTCCTGCCATCCCATGAGGTGACTCGAACTCGATTCCTATCCCTGATATCTTGAGGCACATAGCTGTGAAGAACCTTCTGTAATCTGACTGTTCGAGAAGTGGACAGATCATTGGCAGCGAGATTGCCTGTGGGAATATAAATTTTAGCATTGTTTTTCTAATTCTGAAAAACAAATACCATCGGAAACTTGATAGGGATTGCACTAATCTATAGATGGCCGTGGGTAGTCTGGGCATTAAAATGCCTGTGAGAATAAAGAAACTTCAAAGCCATCGCCCAACAAAACATCACACCAGCAATGGTGCTGATGGAGAATCAGACCAATTCTCAGGCACAGCCAATCAATGCAGGCCCCAGGGGCAGGGGCAGGGGCAAGTGGAGAAGAAACATTTACTATGTGCATGGCACAGTCCTAGACACTCGAGAGCAGGAGTTGCAAAGGCAAACACCTACACCAGCCAGAAAGGATATGTAAATAAATAAAGCAGACCAAGTATGAATATTTCTAAACAAATATGCTCTCTCCTACTTTTCTTGAATCATGTGTCTCTCTCTACATCTTTGGCAGATGCTATACATTATTTACCAAAAATATATTCTCTTCCCATTCCTTATTAATAGAACTCCAGTTTTATTTGAGGTAGAGGGGAGTGATGTGCCCCATTTCCCAGCCTCCTTTTATAACTAAGTATGACTATATGGCTAAGTTTTGATCAATGAGTTACAGGCATAATTATCGTGTGGGATTTCTGGGGAGATGTTCAAAAGAAATTAATGCAATTAGATGTGCCCCTTTTACCCAATCTTTTCTTCCTGTCTTGAACTTGAATGTGATAACTGGAGTTCTAGGAGCCATCTTGAGCCATGAGGCAATCCTGACGATGGAAGCCAGAAATAAAATAGGTTGCAAAAAGAAAAAAGGAGCCCAAGTCCCTAAGACTGTGTAGACTCCATACCAGCCCTGGACTGCTGATATCCCAGTTCTCTTATGTAAGAGAGAAATAAACTTCTTTAAGCCAATTTGTTGATTTTCTGTTTTATATGACCAAACCTAATCCTAATTAACTTACCATCTGTCTTTCACTTTCCCTTTTGTGACAGGTGTGAATTCAAAAAAGAGCTCACTGGGGCACCTGGGTGGCCCAGTCGGTTAAGCAGCCAACTTCGGCTCAGGTCATGATCTCGCAGTGTGTGAGTTCCAGCCCCGCGTCAGGGTCTGTGCTGACAGCTCAGAGCCTGGAGCCTGTTTCTGATTCTGTGTCTCCCTCTCTCTCTGACCCTCCCCCGTTCATGCTCTGTCTCTCTCTGTCTCAACAATAAATAAACGTTAAAAAAAAAATTTTAAAAAACAAAACAAAACAAAAAAGAGCTCACTTTGGGGCACCTGGGTGGCACAGTCGGTTAAGCGTCCAACTCTTGGTTTCAGCTGAGGTCATGATCACATGGTTTGTGAGTTCAAGCCCCATGTCGGGCTCTGTGCTGACACCACAGAGCCTGCTTGGGATTCTGTCTCTCCCTCTCTCTCTGCCCCTCCCCGCTCGTGCTCTTTCTCTCTTTCTCAAAATAAATAAATAAAATTTAAAAAGAAAAATAAAGAGCTTAATTACTTTGTTCTTAGATCTCCTATAAGAAAAAATATTACTGTAAGCTTGATAACAAATGATGACTGATACCTGGCCTCAGAGTCAAGGAATGAAAAGGAGGCAGGAGCTGCGGTGAAGAACTAGAGAGTATATACCTTATCCACTGGGACTGGTCACTCCCATGAACAAGCTTAGTGTTCCCACAAACACATAGAGTCCCAATTTTTGAGGGCACTCAAAGAAGTAAAAATTGGATTCTCTGCTCAGGAGGAATTTGGAGAAGGCCAGGAACTAAGAACAGAAAAAGCTGGGTTCCAGTTCTGGCTCTATCTCCAACTCAGGTAAAAGTTAAGTTATTTCATCTCTTCAGGACTCAATTTCCTCCTCTGTAAAATATGAGGGCTAGACTAGGTAAACTCGAAATTGCCTTTGTCGACTGGAATCAAGGACTCACTTTGGTGAGGGGCCAGGATGGGGGTAAGGTGCTGGTAATTTAGCACACCTTAGAAAAGCAACTCTCAGTTACTTCTCCTTGGCCCTTCTCCCACCTCTTAGTTCAAGTTCCTCTTCTTACAAGTAACCCTACCTCATTCATCCCCTTTCTGATGGATTCCTACAGCAGTCAGTCAGATCAGCACAGCCCAGCACAGAGGCTGGGATCTCCTGCACTGGACTCATTAAACCATATCAACACTTTTTCTCCTCTCCCTCTGCACTTCCAGGAGGTAAGATCAAATGTGCAACCTTGCTCAATCACCCATAGGGTCTACCACACGACTGGAAGCTAACCCAAACTATGCAAGTTGGCTGACAAGAACTGAAGAGAAGGGCCCAGGTCCAACAAAAAGGCTAGGGCACAAGGCAAGAGAAACCTGGCAGGGTGAGTGGAAAAACCACAGTCCTGCTCTGGGTATTTCTCAAATCCCCAAGGAAAAAGTGTTGCCTATTTTAAGGCAGGATGTCAGCCAGTAGATGGCTGAAGTGAACTCTTATGGTACACATAGCCCAGGCTGGTGGCTGCACTACTGCGATTAGACTTGGGCCTATCCCCAGGGAATTCATAATCTTGAAGAGGGAGAAGATGCATACCCGGTAAAGCTCTGATGCAAGGCTAATGTGCTAACAGTTGCTAGGATACTGCCCACGGTAAGGGAGCATAGGAGACAGAGGCGTCACTTTGCAACCAGCCCCTAGAGGTCATGAGGGAAGACTTTCCAGGAGGTGGCACACTTGAGCTGGGACTTGAAAGCTAAAAGGATATAAGCAGGCCAGCTAGGATAGGACAGAGGGTATTCTAGAGAGAAAATGGAACATGAGCAAAAGATGGAGGCTTATTCAAGAAACAGAGAGTAGCAGGATGTGGCTGAAGCATATAAAGTCTGAGGAAGAATGACATAAAGCTATAAAGGGTGGCTGCAGCCAGATCTTATTGCTTTAGCTGGCAGACTAAGGAAATGGAACTTAGAGACAAAGTAAACAGATACAGAGCGGTAAAAGTGTCAGGTATAGACTGGTCAGGGCCCCACGTTAGTCTGCCTCCAGAGACCTTGCTCTGCTCAGCAATCTTCTTTGGCCAACTGACACAGAGAGAGAGGAGAGACAGCTGCAAACACAAATACTCCACCTTAGCAAGCAAGCACTATACTCCCTCTGACCTTGAGACCTGAAATCCCATCAGATTCAGTATGCCCCTGACTGGGTGAGGTAGGGAGCCCTCACTGCCCAAGACACCAGCCCTCTGACTTACGGCAACAGCCAGTCTGAAGCAGTGCTAGTGTTTTTCCCCCAGGGGCCGCACATAAGTCAAGCACAGTGTCACCAGACTGCAGGCCAAGGGCCAAGACAGGCAGCAAGGAAGCAGCATCCATCAGGTAGTAGTCCATGACACCCAGGCTGCCAAGCCTACAAGAGAGGAGACCACCTTATAGTCAAACTCCAAGTCAGGAGACCCACTGGAAGTCAAGGCCACCAAGTCCATGCCCTCGGGGGTTACTGAGTTCTACTCACCAAAAACTCATTTCTAAGACCCACACTCACTTATTCACTCACTCATTCATCCACACAGCAGGCAGAGTGACCCATTTAAAACACAGATCAAGGGGCACCTGACTGGCTCAGCTGGTGGAGCATGCAACTCTTGATCACAGGGTTGTCGGTTTGAGCCCCACATTGGGTACAGAGATTACTTAAAATTAAAATCTTCAGGGGCGCCTGGATGGCTTAGTCGGTTAAGCAACCAACTTCCGCTCAGGTCATGATCTCACGGTTCCTGAGTTTGAGCCCAGCATCAGGCTCACTGCTGTCAGCCCAGAGCCTGCTTCAGTTTCTGTCCCCCTCTCTCTGCCCCTCCCCCACTCACTCACGTATGGGCACACGCATGCTCTCTCTCTCTCTCTCTCTCTCAAAAATAAATAAACATTTAAAAAATACATAGGGGTACTCGGGTAGCTCAGTTGGTTAAGCGTCTGACTCTTCAGCTCAGGTCACGATCTCACCATCTCTGGGTTTGAGCCCCACATCGGGCTCTGCGCTGTCAGTGAGGAGCCTGCTTGGGATTCTCTCTCTCTCTGTCCCTCCCCCACTTGCTCCCTATCTCTTTCAAAATAAATTTTAAAAGAATAAAATAAAACTTAAAAAATAAATAAAAATAAAACAGCACCCCTCCCCCACGCCCATCACTTCCTTTCTCTCTATGTGACACTACTTTTCTTTAAGGCACTTATTGTTCACTTTATATGTACAGGGGTGTGTGTGTGTGTGTGTACTCTCCTCCTCCTCCCTCTTTAGAATAAAGGCAGAGACTTTGTTCACTGGAATTGAAAGGGCGGGCCTACGCCAGCCGACTCCATCTTGTTCTGTGTCCTTCACCTTGACCACACCTCCTCCCCTTGAGTAACCCCCCCCCTCACCTGCCTAACAGGACTCGACCCTTCCCCAGGACCCTTCCCCAGCCAATCGGCTGAGGCCATAGCCATTACCTCACCAACTGCCCCCAGGCCCCAATAAAACCTTTGTCCTTTTGAAACTTGCTCTCTTTCCCTGGTATCTCACTGCTGCGTTGGTGCAGGTAGGGGATTGAGCTTGAGCTAGCTCGAATAAAGGCTCTTTGCTTTTGCATCGGACTCGGCTCCCTAGTGGTCTTTGGGGATCACGAATTCTGGGCATAACAGAATAACCTCAGCACCTGAAACACCACCTTGCATACAATAGGAGCTCAGTCTTATTGGGTTACATATTAAGATACAAAATGCTTTCTGGGTTCAGAGAAGAGCGCCATCACTTGTCCCTCTCACAGTTACCTGAGTCAGGCCTGATGAAGAAATAGGCCCTATTAGGTGAAGAAAGGGAGGGATGGAGGAAGAAACAGGAGCATTCCAAGAGAAGAGAAAAGACCAAGCGAAGGCACAGAAGCATGCAAACTCATACCTCCTTTCAGAAACAATGAGAAACCTTCAGTAGCAGAAATACAAAGTGGAGGAGATTGAGGTTGAAAAGCAGGTAGAGGCCAGGTTGTAGAAAGCCTAGGACCCTATGCTAAGGAGTTTGGACTGTAACCTGGAGGCAGTTACCAGTTTGTAAAGAAAATGACATGATCACCTAAATAGAGTTTTAGAAAGCTAGGTAGGCTAGAAAGAACACATTAGAAACAGACACCAGTGATGAGGCTGTGATGAAAGTCCAAGTGAGAGCCAATGAGGCATGAAGACAGGCAGGATCCATGTGGGTAGAGAGGGGGACGACAGACAATAACCTAATGGTCACTCCCAGGCCAGTTGTCATAAGCCATTCCCCTGCCTGAGACACAGCTCAGCCATTGGGGACAGACTCAAGAAGACAGAAACCTGACCTTTGCTGCCCTGACAGGAAGGCTCTGGGAGAAAAATGTGATGAGACATGAGACATAGCAGCGCTGAGGGTTTGCTACAAAAGCTATAATCCCCAGTCTTGAGGTTGTAACACCTTCGCAGATAGGCTCAGACTATAATAGGATACTTTCAAAATCAAATCATGCCTGGATTGTCCCTGAAGCTGTGTGCCCATTGCCCCTGCAAAAGAGAATCAACCAGCACTGGTCTACAAAACTCATTCTCATCCAGTTCCTTCCTTTGGAAGTGTCACTCAACCTTTTTTTGGTTCAGACAGTTTCGAGAATCTGCTGAAAGCTACAGTCCCTCTTTTCAACAACAACAACAACAAAAAGCACAACAGTTTTTCAGACAATTTCAGGAGGTTCCTGGACTCCCTAAATACATCCTTGACCTCCTGAGAGGTTAAGATTCCCTTGATTTATAGGGAGCCTATCAAGATGAGAAGGAAACCCAAACCTCACTGAATAGAAGCCAAGCACCCTAGGCAACTTAGGAAACCCTGCTTAGTCTGTGGTTCTGCCTAAGACCAATGCCTCCAAACCGGTCTCTAATCCTGTCCCAATCTATCTTCCTCCCACCCCAATTTATTACAGTGATCCTCCTGAAGCATAACTTCGATGAGAATGACACAGACAGTAAGAGATACTGTTTAGGAGTGCTCTACCACAGGTACTACACTAGGTGTCTCGTATACATCACTCCATTCAGGCCTCACCACAGCCCTGTGATGCAGCAGAACCCAGGATCCAGAGCCACACTGGCTGCATCTCAAATCCAGCCCAGGTGCTCAACAATTGTATGCCTTTAGCAAATGACTCAATTTCTCTGTGCATCAGTTTCCTCATCTGTAATAAGAGTACATGCCATATAGGATTATTGTGAAAATGAAAGGAATTAATAGAAGTCAAGTGCTTAGAATAGCAGCTGCCACACAATGAGCCATAGTACCAGTACCATCATTTTCCAGATTATTTTCCAGGAAAGGAAACCAAGAGTCAGTTATTCAAAGCTAATGTCCAATAAGTAATGAAGGTAGAATCCAAATCTAGGTTTTCTTGACTCCAAAGCCCATGCTTATAACCACTGTGCATTATTGCCTTTCCCCTACTTAGAAACCCTTTCCACCAGTTCTCTAGAACAGATCTTGGCAATTTACAGCAATATGTACTAAAGAGTGCATCGTCTGAAGCCATTCAGCCCTGGCATGTCCAGCCATTTATAAGCAATCCTGGGCCATCAGAAAAATCCCCTTCTCCCAACCTATAAGCTCCTGGCATTCAAGATTCCCATACATGGCCCCCCACATACTCTTCCAGCCTTACCTTCTAGCTTTACTAAGCATGTAGCCCTCCCTCAAGCCAGCAGCTAGAGCTATTGCAAAAGCTTCCTAATTTACTTCCCTATTTCATATTTGATACATAGCCTCGCCCCTCTTCAATTTGTTTTCCACATAGCAGCCAGAAAAATATCTCAAAAATTCAAATCTGGTTATGTCATTCCCCACCTTAACACTTTTCATGGCTCCCTCTTCCTTTTAGAGAAAAAGTCCAAAATCCCTCATGGCTTAGACTTTCAAAATTTGGCTCCTGCCAGCTTTTTTGGCCTGTCACTCCCACCCCCACCCCCATGCCACCAGCTGTAATTCCTACTCATTTTCAGGTCTAAGCTTAAATTTCACTTCCTCAGAAAAGACTGCATTAGATCTCCTAGTTATAATACCTAATAGCACCTTGTACTTTTCTTTTGTGGCACTTATCACAATTGTAAATAGTTTCTCAATACTTATCTTCCTCACTAGACTGTAAGGTCAATGAGGGCTTTTGCACCTGTAACCCAGGCACTTAAGAAGGCCTGGCATTTGGTAGACAATAACTATTTACTGAATGAGTGAATCAGTCCTTCAAAGATCAATTCCCATATCCTACAACTAACATTGAGCTCTCGTTTTCTCAGTTTCTAAAGCACAATGTAGCATTTGATCGCAAGAGTCTTTTTCATCCAACTTTATATAAATCTGAGCACTGGATCAGAAGACCAGGAGTCCCCTCACCACCACGCCCCTCTGGTACTTGGTGTCCCTAGCAAGTCCCACTTGTTCTTTGGTACCATGAGCTTACCTGTCCCACTCACTTGGATGGGTGACTGTGAGGGCAAAATGAGAAAGCCCTTATAAATAATACACACTTTAACTGTGGAGGGTGTTAAGTGCTCAAGTTAGAGCACTCTTCGATGGGAGGTAGCGGAGAAGAGCAGGTTCAAAGTGCAGGTTTTGGGGTCAAACTGCCTGGGTCTAAGTCCTAGCTGCATCACCTGCTATCCAAGGAACCTAAAGCAAGCAACTTCTCTGCACCTCAGTCTCCTCAAATATAAAAGAGGAACAATAATATTACCTACCTCAGAGTGCTGTTGACAGAACAAAAGAAGATCATGGATAATGCACACACAACACTTAGAAAAACACCTAGCATGTATAAGCACTCAGTAAATATTAGCAATATTAGGATCCTCATTAAATGGGACAAAAGCTGGGTCTCCTGCTGTCTACTTCCTGTAGACACTCAGGATGGCCCTAGCCATGACTCCAGATCCTACCTGGCAGGGGGGAACCGGCTGACATCCCCTCTGGTGAAAGTGAAGCATCGAAGGTTCGGGCTGCAGGTCCCAGAGGCTAGGGATGGAGTTGCAGTTTGGCCACTCTCAGGCTCCAGTTCCCCATGGGAGATGGAGTCATTCACAAAGTCCCTGGCACCCAGCTTCTCCAGCTTTCCACTCACATGATCCCAGGCAGCAAAGTTATTGACCAGTGCACCATACTTCTGCTCTGAAAGGAGACTGACCCGGATGGATGGCCAAAGATCACCAAATTGCACACTGTAGGTCATGTCAAAATTCTGCAGAGCCAGTTGAGTGGCAGGAAATTTGGGCTCTGTGGCAGCCTAAAAGGAAAAGAACAGCTTTATTGGTCTTCCAGCCTTGCCTCTCCCCTCCCACCTAACCTCACCAATACCTCAGAGCCCTGCAGCCAACATGGTTCCAGCTAGTGCCCACTCCTGCCTTTGCATCCTACCTCTGCTAGCCAGAAGAGAAGTGCGAGAGAGAAAAGTAGTAGGAAGTCGGCCCTTCTGTCTCAGTGTTGTGAGAGAAAGCAAGCTGTAGCTCTCACAACAGCAGGTGGGGTCACCAAGAAAGGCGCGGGGCACTCCCTCAGGCCTGGGAGTAAGAACTTAAGAAAATGGCAGCTCAGGATAGGACTCTTGAGGGGGGCCTACCGAAGGTTGGAAGAATCTATGAAGGCCCCAGGAAGCTTCAGCCTTAAAAACAAAAGACGCGGGGCGCCTGGGTGGCTCAGTCGGTTGGGCGTCCGACTTCGGCTCAGGTCACAATCTCGCAGTCCGTGGGTTCGAGCCCCGCTTCGGGCTCTGGGCTGATGGCTTGGAGCCTGGAGCCTGCTTCCTTCCGATTCTGTGTTTCCCTCTCTCTCTGCCCCTCCCCCATTCATGCTGTGTCTCTCTCTGTCTCAAAAATAAATAAACGTTAAAAAAAAACAAAACACAACAAAAGACGCTTTCTCTCTGAACAGTCCTTCCATCTTCTAAAGCATTTTCTGGTCTCCTAGCTTATGTGAGCACCACAACAGATAGCTCGGTGGGATACAAAAAAATATCAACCCTCCACATTCGATGGACAGGTATAAGGTAACTTACCTAATGGCATGCAGTGGCTGACACCATAATGCTCAGAATCACAGGGTTGAGGGTCATTTGGGGAGTTCTTATACCCCAGGAACATGGGATAAAGGGAGCTCACAGAAACCTTGAGGTGTGAGCCAAAATGGGGACTTCTATGGGGGTAGCAGAGAGAGACATGAGTCAACCTTGCAGAGCATAAACACAGATTACGAGGAAAATGAAGACCTCAGCTGAGGAGTCCTCAGGTCGATCCACGTTGCCACAGCTGGGCGCTTGCTATGGCTGGCAGTCCTGTTATTGTCTATGAATTTTGCTCTGGTCTGCATTTTTGATTTGGTCAGAACTCTTCCTCTGGCCCTCATTTCTTGCTATGGCAAGGACTCTTGCTCCCACCATGACTTCTGCTATGGTGGGGACTCTCACTCTGGCCTCGACTTTTGCTGGGACAGGGACTCTTGCTCCGGCTCCTGCTGTGGGAGGGACTCTTGCTCTTGCCTTGCCTTTTGCCATGGCAGGAACTCTTGCTTCGGCTCCGACTTTTGCCATGGAGGTCACTCTTGATTTGGCCCTGACTTTTGCTACATGGAGAGCTCTCACTCTGGCCCTGATTTCTGCTATGACACTCGCTCTTATCCTGATTTATGCTTTGGTGGGAACTATTGCTCCGGCTCCGACTTCTCTTTCGACTAGGACTCTTGTTCCGACTCTGACTTCTGTGAAGATGGAGACTCTTGCTCTGACTTTGACTTCTGCAGGGGTGGTGGGTATTCTCATTCTGGCTCTGACTTCTGCTTTGGCGGGAACTCTTGCTCTGGCTGTCACTGCTCTGGCATTCACTAATAACAGTTAAGCTACGGCTGACATTAGTGCTACAGCTGGAAGTCTTGGATGAAGGCAAAGGACAGCCGAAGGGAACCTGGGGGCACTCTTTGCAGGAGACTCGAGGAGCCACAGAGTAGACGTGGAAGCCACAGGGCATAGTATCGGGGTGGCACCGGGTTTGGGGGCCAATGGGTAAACTTTGAGGATCAAAGGGTGTTCTCAAAGGGATAAAAGAATAGATGTGGGTGGAACAAGGAGGTGCCACAGGCTGGCGATAAGGTTGGGCTGGGCCCCTGGAAGTGCTATAGATGCCACAGGGGGGCACCATGGGCAGTTTATGACACTGAGAGGGGCAAATGGATTGATTGAGGGAAGCAAGGAGTGGGCAGGGATCAGGGGTCGAGGAAACCACAGAATATATATGGGTACTGCATGGGGGTCCTATGGAGAATCCATGGGGGCTGCTCTGAGCATAACTATTGGTTGAGACAGTACCAAAAGGAAGGCGAAGGGGAAGACAAGTGGGGATAACAGGTTTGAGGGTCCTAGGGATCACAGTAGGTAAGGTAGTTCCTTGGGGAATTTCTTTGGGGCAGGGATTTGAGCAAGTGGTAATGGATGTCACCATACAAGAAGGACCAGAAGGGCAGGACAGTGGTGGAGGGGAGGCGTTGGCCTTAGGGGCCCTGGGCTGGTCAAAAGGAGTGCGCTGGAGAGGGATGACCAGGGAGCGACATCTGTGGAGAGCACATGGTTGTTTTAACTCTGAGGATTTGGGGGACTTCACTTGGGGGCAAACTGGGGTAGGGAGAGGGGGTTCATTACAGCTTCCGCGGGGGGGTGACTGGGATGGAGATATAAACTGGTTGCCCAGGGGTGAAGGGAAGGAGAAGACAGTATAAGGACAGCAAGAGGAGAGGGGAAGAGGTGGTTCCTGGGGACAGGGGGGACAAGGGGGACAAGGAGGACAAGGGGGACAAGGAGGACAAGGAGGACAGGGAGCACAAGAAATTGGGGTGCCTGGCTCTACCAAGAGGTAAGAGTTCCCACTAATCTCCCAGGTTAAAATGGACTCCAAGCAAGGCTTTATGGGAGCCTGGGATGGGGGTGAGCAAAGAGAACCAGTACTCTTAGGGGATAGGCGGATGGCACAATAAGGGCTACCGGGGGCAGGTACATGGGCCTCTGGAGAAAAATGGGAACAGTGATAAGAGCTCTCCTGAGGTGAGCTGGGAGAGCCAGATGTACCTGCCTGAGAAGAAAGTGGGGAGCCACAGAAATTTTTCCTAAGGGGCAGGTCAAGCTGTGGTTTAGGCTCACAAGAGTCTGGAGGCTTAAGGTGGACATGGTAAAAGCTGCCAGTGGGTGGGGAAGATGCTGGAGAAAGAGGAGGGTCATTATAACTTCTCCCTGAGGACCAGGGAGAGAGCAGAGGGGAGATCCCAGTTTCCAAAACCTTGTGAGAAAGGAGTGGGGAAGCTAGAAGTCTAGTTTCCGGGGGCCGGTGAGCAAGAGGAGGTGACATAATGGGGGTAGTTCTCAGGGGCCTATGAGTAAGAGAAGGTGACATGCTGGGGCAAGTTCCCTGGGACCCAGGACCGGTGGAAGGTGAAATCATGGGATCTGTTCCTGGGTGCTGATGAGTGACAGAAGGTGGAGTCACTGGGCCAGTTTCCAATGGCCCATGAGGGAGGGTGGGAGAAGTCACTGGGCTGGTTCCTGAGGGCCGATGAGGAAGAGGAGGGGAAGTCACAGGGCTGGTTACCAGGGCTGAAGGGTATCCACAGTAACACAGGTAAGACTGCTGGTCAGTGTAAGGGCTTCGGGGACAGGGACGCGGTGTTCTCAGGGGACTGATCCAGCTGCAATAAGGGCTCCGTGGACGAACAGAGGGTGACCCCAGAAGGCTGCGCCGGTCAAAACAAGGGCTCGAAGGGGGCGAACCCGAGATAATAGGCTCACGGCAGTAAGGCCTTCCAAGGAGTGGATAACAGGGTTCAAAAGAACATCTCCCAGGGCGCAGGGGAGGCTGTGGAGGTGGGGAAGGGGACGGTGGGGGCGGGGAGGGAACCGGAGGGGGTAGGGAGGCGGGCGTGGCGGTTATGGAAGAAATTCCAGGACTACAGCTGAGGCCAGAGAAAGGGTCTCTGGAGAGGTGAGGAGATTCCAGGGGCTGAGGAGAGTCGCTGCATCCTTTGCCTGGGTCTGGGTAAAGGCCAGAAGTGTGGGCAGGGTGATCGCTGTAACCTTTCCTGGACGCCAGAGGCACCTCGAGGGTGAGGACAGGGTTGAATCCTTTCCCAGTGGGCGGCGGAGACCCAGGAAGGAAGGGGTTGTCGCTAAGACATTTTTCGAGGGGTGAGGGCGGCCGGGCCGAAAGTTCTAGGAGGAAAGGCGGAGACGAGGTCATGCAGGGAGGGATGAAGGGGGGCGGGGTAGGAAAGAAGGGGAGGGCGGGGAAGAGGGAGGAAGGGAAGTGTAAGGGATAGTGGGGGCCAAGGGGAAAGTAACCAACAGCAGGGGAACACGTGGTGGTGACATAACTGAAAGAATGAGGGCGGAGGTGATGGCGTAACTTAGGGGGGCGGAGTCGGGGTACAGCGGACATACTAAAACAGCCGAAGATTTGTGACGAAACAACGGGGCAGATAGAGGCGATGACGTAACAGATGCGAGAGGGAGGAGCCTAGAGACGGCCCCTGAGGGGCGGGGAAAAGAGGCTAAGGGCCTTCGGAGGGGCTGGAGTAGTGAACCTATCCGACAGTGGCGGGAGGTGGCAGGGCTAGAGAAGTTTCCCGAGGGGAGGCGGCAAAAGGCCGTTGTCACTGTTTCCTCGTGGGCCAGCGGCTGGACCTTACCCATTTCTTCTTATGTCGATGTCTCCGCGGGATGGTCGCGAAGTGCGCACGCTTCAGCACGCCCGGCACACCCCTCACTACCAGCGCAGCCATATCAGCGTGCACCGCCGAGTCATTCCTCCCGGAACCGCAAGGGCCGACCCGCGGGTTCCGGGGAGGTGGGGGCGCCACTCTGGACGAGAACAGGAGGGAATTCCGGCGGCCTCAGGTTCGGGGCTCAGCACACCTTTACAGCTCAGGTGCAAACCGAGCCCCGCTCCTCCAGGGATTTTCTGTGGGTTCTGGGAAAGAGCAACCATTCGCACGGAATGGCGTCTCTGCCTGGGTGCTTGGAGCATTGGGAAAGACTCCGTAAAGGCTCCTAGCCCAGCTGGGGGATCAGAGAAAACCGGGAGGTGGCAGTTGGCAAATGGGGGCGGGAAGGGCCTTCTAGGCAGAAGTTGCACGAGGAAAGATCCTGAGGTAGAGAAAAATGAGGCCAGATTTGTGGGCAGAGGCAGATTTATACTGAAGCTAACCAAGCTTGGAATTTCAGAACTTGCCATTTGCAGTGCCCCTTGCAAGACCCTGTACCTAATTTTGTATTGTTTTTCTTGAAGAGGACCTCTCGGATTCTGTAAGCTGTAGGTCCCACAAAACTTGACCCCCTCATAGGGAGACGGTAGAAAGGAAGGACGTGATCAGATAGGCGGGTTTTGTTTTGTTTTGTTTTTTAAAGTTTATTTATTTTGAAAGAGAGAGCATGAGGGAGGGGCAGAGAGAGGGACAAAAAGAGAATCCCAAGCAGGCTCTGGCGCTGACATCGTGAAGCCCCACACGGGGCTTGAGATCTCACCAACCGTGAGACGTGAGCCGAAATCAAGAGACCAAGAGACAGTCGCTTAACCCGACTGAGCCACCCAGGTGTCCCCTCAGATAAGTGTTTTTAAAATGATCATCTGGGAGCTTACTGGTTGGTGAATACACGGAGGTGCTGGGAGAGAGCACGGAAGCGCCCTGTCTTTCCCTATGTGCATCTCCATCTGACCATACCTGAGTTACATACTTTTATAATAAGCCAGTGATCTAGTGAGTAATGGGTTTCCCGAAATATGTGAGCTGCTCCAGCAAGTTAACAGAGCCAAGGAGGGGCTGGTGGGGAACTCTGATCCCTAGGCAGTGGATCAGAAGTACAGATGTGAGCTGTCAGCCAGTGGAGCTTAAGTATTCAAAAGTAATCAAACTCCCATCAAAAAGTCCTATCACTTTCAAAAGGCAGGAAGTTTGGGTACATTTTTACTGAAGTTACAGGAATGATGAAGCAAGTGTGAATTTTAAGACAACAAACTATCTCTTCACTACCATAGAAAATTAGAAGTAGTGAAGAACCTTGTAGCACTTTGAGCTTTTCCAGTATTTTATGGATTGTGAACTGCCAAAGCTACATATGAATGAGGGAATTTTTGACCTTTGCTCAAACTATATTCTTCTTGATGTGGGTTGTAAAATTCCACTGAGAAACATACACCTTTATTTCCACATTTACAGGGCAGGAGGAGTTACCAAAACTTTAAATATCACAAATAGAATCTTGTGTTTATCACTAAAAAAAGAAAAATCATCTGACAGTTGATGACCGGAGTAGGTAGGATTATGGAAGGTAGATCAGATGAGAGAAGACAGTTCTGGATTAGTGTGGTGCCAAGGAAGATACAAAAGGATTCCCGGGCGCCTGGGTAGTTCAGTTAAGTGCCTGACTCTTGATTTTGGCTCAGGTCATGATCTCACGGTTTGTGGGTTCGAGCCCCACATCTGGCTCTGTGCTGGCAGTGTGGAGTCCACTTGGGATTCTCTGTCTTCCTCTCTCTTCTCCTCCCCCGCTGGTGATCTCTCTCTCTCTCTCTCTCTCTCTCTCTCTCTCTCTCTCTCTCTCACACACACACACACACACACATACACATACACAAGTAAAATAAATAAACATTTTTTTTAAAAAAGGAAAAGGATTGATTCCACTTGTGATTAAGAGAGAATTGATTGATTGGCCCTATCTATCTAAACTAGTACATGCTACTAGTCCTCTTAACCTGCCTTTATTCTTATAACTTATGTATTTTTTCATATAGTCTGCTAAATTACAATTTGCAAAAGGTGGGAAACATAATTCTTACACAAAGATAAAGTGAGTGCAGGCCAAAGATTTTATTCATCATAATAAACTACTCCTCCATTATTATCCTAAATAATGAGGGAACCAGTTAGATGGTAAGATTTGTGCAAATGAGAATTTGGGTTTCAGATATTTAGATTATCAAAGGAATGCTGAAATGAATTTGCTGATAGTTGCAAAAACATTAAAATCTTCAGTAATAAACTATAATGTTTGGGACTATCACTTATACCAGATGGAAATCAATTCCATCTCTACTGATCAAAATCCATTTGCATTACTATGGATAGGAGTAATTGCATTTGCCATTGGTTTTTTACAAGCTAACCTTTACCCCTACAAAGTTGTGCAATAGCCTAGTCAATATAAAGTCAATCAAAGGTATACTCTAGCACTACAATGAGAGAGCACCCAGTAATTCTCTTCTGCCCATTTACAAGTTCTGGACCAATTTTCTGACCCCTCACCAGAATGTAAGATTTTAAAAATCAAATCAAGGATTTTGTTTAATTCATTGTTGGATTATCAGCACCTAGAGCTGTATATGGTACATAGTTGGCGCTCAGTAAATAGTCATTGAATGAGTGAGTGAAAGATGAGAAAGAAGTTTGTAACAGGGACCTAGCAGTTGTAAGACGGAGGGAGATGTGTGCATAGAGAAAAGCCTTTTTTGTTTTATTAAAAAAAATTTTTTTTAATGTTTATTTATTCTTGAGAGAGAGTGGTGGAGGGACAGAGAGAGAGGGAGACACAAAATCCAAAGCAGGCTCCAGGCTCTGGTCTATCAGCACAGAACCCGATGCAGGGCTCAAACTCATGAACCGCGAGATGACCTGAGCCGAAGTTGGATGCTTAACTGACTTAGCCACCCAGGTGCCCAGAGAAAAGTCTTTAAAAAAAAAAAAAACTCATGACATTTAAATCCAGATAAGGATCCAGTGAAGAAGATTGAATACACTAAATAGGAGTTATCCCAGCACACCTCTTCTCACAGATTTATACCGAATGTGGAGTGTCAGGACCACAACCACAGTCTCCCTGTGAAGGGTCCTTTCCAACTCCAAGCCTCAGTTTACCCATCTATAAAATAGGGAATCAAGAGAGAGAGGGTTGGAGTAGATCAATGATTCTCAAACCTTTGGGTCTTGAGACACTTTACACTCTTAAAACTTAAGAATTATTAAGCTTTTTATTTGCTATCAATATTTGCCAGATTAGAAATTAAAACAATATTTTAAATATTTACTCATTAAAAATAACAATAAACCCATTGCATGATAATATAGGTATCTTTATGAAAAAATAGTTATATTTTTCTAAAAGAAATTTAGAAGAGTGGCATTGTTTTACAAATATGTGGCAAATTAATGTCTGACTTAATGAAAAGCTGGATCTTCATCCTCTTCCTTTAGTGTGTTATGATATGTTGTTTAAGTATATATAGAAAATCCAGCCTCACACAGATAGGTGGTTAGAAAAGAGAGGAGTATTTTAATAGACATATTAAAGACATATATATTGGATATTCTTTGGTACTATCTCAAAATTGGACAAGTGGTAGTTTTCTTAAAAGTTAGTAGCAGGGAAAAAAAAATGTCAGTAGCAGGGGCACCTGGGTGGCTCGGTTGGGTTGAACATCCGACTTCCACTCAGGTGGTGATCTCAGGGTTGGTCAGTTCAAGCCCCACGCTGGGCTGGCTGCTCTCAGCCTGTCAGTGCAGATCCTGCTTTGGATCCTCTGTCCCCCTCTCTCTGCCCCTCCACAGCTTACACTCTCCCAAAACTAAATGAATATTAAAAAAAAAAAGTTGATAGCAGTGTGGAATCTGAAACCGTATCTATAACTTTTCATACTCTGTTACATTGAGATCCATTGATCTATCTTGTAGTTAAAATGACTCTTTTGCCTAAGCTTGATTTGTCACATCATACAGTGGTTATTTGGAAATTATCAGGGTCACTGAGTTATGCAGAGCTTACAAATGCTTTCACATTCATTATACAACATCAAAAATCATATTTGTTAATATCACTACTGATCTCATCGAAAACTTTATATGTTAGGAAAACTTTTAAGCTCACAATAACGGGTACCAGTTTTTTTCAAAATCCTAATTTTATTTAGTTAGTTATTTAGTTATAAATGTTTGTTTATTTTTGAGATAGAGTGGGGAAGGGGCAGAGAGAGGGATGGAGAGGATCCAAAGCAGGCTGTGCACTATCAGCTGTCAGCAGAGCCTGATGCAGAGCTTGAATTCACAAACCATGAGATCATGACCTGGACCGAAGTCCGATGCTTAACCAACTGAGCCACCCAGACACCCCTTTATGTATGTATGTATGTATGTATGTATGTATGTATGTATTTATTTATTTATTTAGGTAATCTCTACACCCAGTGTGGTTTGCAGACCCACAACCCTGAGATCAAGAGTCACACGCTCCACCGACTGAGCCAGCCAGGTGCCTCTCAAAATGCTAATTTTGCTTGAAGGCAAAATTTTTTTTTAAATGTTTTTTTGGGGCACCTGGGTGGCTCAGTCGGTTAAGATTCCAACCTCAGCTCAGGTCATGATCTCACAGTTTGTGAGTTCAAGCCCCGCATCAGGCTCTGTGCTGTCAGCTTGGAGCCTGGAGCCCATTTCAGATTCTGTGTCTATCTCTCTGCCCCTTCCCTGCTCGTTCTCTGTCTCTCTCTTTGTTCTTTTTAATGTTTCTTTTTTATTTTTGAGAGAGAGTGTGAGTGGGGGAATGGCAGAGAGAGAGAGGGACAGAGGATCTGAAGCACGTTCCCTGCTGACATCAGATCCCGATGCAGGGCCCGAACTCATGAAGCACAAGATCATAACCTGAGCTGAGTCAGATAGTTAACTGACTGATCCACCCCAGGTGTCCCTAAAATTAGCTCAATTTTTATCTTTGGCGACTGGTACTATCAATTGTTTGAATTGACAGTGACAGGCTTACTTTGTTCATTTTTTAAGAAAATGCTAGTTATTAAAATACAATTGATTTTTGTCTGTTGATCTTACATCCTGAGACCTTGCTAAATTAAATTATGTTTCGGTAACTTTTTGGAACTATTTTCACTTTTTCTGTGCACAAGGTCATGTTTTTTATAAAGACATTTTTACTTCTTTCCAATCTGTATGCCTTTTTTTTTCCCTTTGCCTTATTTTACTGTTTATGACTTACAGCACACCATTGAATACAGGTGGTAGTAGTAGATTGCCTTGTTCCCATTCTTGGGGGAAATCACTCAGTATTTCATCATTATATATGATGTTATATAGGTTTTTTTTTTAAAACAGATGTCCTTTACTAGATTGAGAAATCTCCCTTTCTTAGTTTGCTGAGATTTTTTTTTTTTAAATTATGAATGGTTGTTGATTTTCTTCAAATGCTTTTCCTGTATCTATTGAGATGATCATATGATTTTTCTGCTGTATTGTTAATATGATGAGTTATATAGCCTGATTATCAAATGATGAACCAACTTTGCATTCCTGTAAAAAAACATACTAGTTCATGATGTATCATTATTCTTTTTATATATTGTTATATTCTTACATCTGTGTCCACAGAGAATATTGGCCTGAAATTTTCTCTTTCTGTAATATCTTTGCTTGATTTTGATATCCAGGTAATGCTGGATTCATAAAATGAATTTGGAAAGCATCCTTTACTCCTTTTTTTTTTCCCTTCACTCCTATTTTCTGAAAGAATTTTTATAGGATTGGTATTATTTCTTCCTTAAATTATGGATAGAATTTACCAGTGAAGCCACGTAGAGTTGGGTGTTTGGGTGGCTTTGTTTTTGTTTTTGTTGTTGTTGTTGTTTGTTTTTTTGGGGGGGGAGGGTGTACAGGGTAAGGTGGAAAGGAAGGTTTTTAATTGTGAATTCAGTTTCTTTCATTGACATAGGGCAGTTATATTCAACCAGAGATGATATCCCTTCCCCAGGGAACATTTGGTAACATCTGGAGTTATTTGGGGTTATTATAACTAGATGATGCTTCTGGCATCTAGTGGGCAGAAGCCAGGGATACTGCTGAAAACCTTATCCCCCACACAAAGAATTATCTAGTCCAAAATGTAAGTACTACTAAAATTTGAGAAACCCTGATATAGGGCTGTTTGAATTTTCCAGTAGCAGTTTTAACAATTTGAGTTTTTTAAAGAATTTGTTTCACATAGGTTGCCAGTTTTCTTCACATAAAGTTGTTCAGAATATCCCCTTATTACCCTTTTAGTGTTTGTAGCAAGGGGCATCGAACTATAGCCACAAACCAAACTCAGCCTCAGCCAATATTTCAAATACTGTTTTATTTTTACACAGCCACCTTTCATTTACTGTGGCTCTAATAGAGATGAATGGTTGCTCAAGAGATCATATGTCCCACAAATCCAAAAATATTTACTGTCTGAATGTTTACAGAAAAAGGCTGCTGACCCGGTTTGTAGGATCTATAGTAATGTCCCCTCTCTCATCACTGATACTGGTAATTTGTATCTTCTCTCTTGGGTACTTTTGTCAGCCTAACTACAGGTTTATTTTGTTGAATTTTACAAAGAACCAGGTTTTGGTTTTATGGGTTTTCTCCTTTCTTTTCTCTCTTTTTTTTTAAAGTTTATTTCTTTATTTTTGAGAGAGAGAGAGAGAGAGAGCAGGGGAGGGGCAGAGAGAAAGGGAGACAGAATCCCAGTAGGCTCTGTATTGTCAGTGCAGAGCCTGTTTCAGGCTTTGAACTCACAAATGTGAGATCATGACCTGAGCCATAATCAAGAGTTGGATGCTTAACTGACTGAGGCACCCAGGCACCCCTCCTTTCTTTTCTATTTCATAGATTTCTACTCTTTATAATTTCTTTCTACTTAATGTGTTCTTTTCATTGTAAGCTATCTTTAAAAAAAATTTTTTTTAATGTTTATTTTTGAGAAAGAGAAAGCGGGGTGGGGGTGGAGGGGAGCAGAGACAGAGGATCCAAAGCAGGTTCAGTGCTGACAGCAGGAAGCCCGATACGGGGCTTGAACTCACAAACTGTGAGATCATGACCTAAGCTAAGTTGGACACTTAATCGACTGAGCCACCCAGGCACTCCTGTAAGCTATCTTTTAAATAAATTTTTTAAATGAGATAGAATATCTATTCTATTTAATATTTATTATTTACCATTTCTGGGACTGTTTGTTTCTTTGTGTAGATCAAAGTTTCCATTTAGTATTTTATTTTTCCTGAACTATCTTTAATATTTCTTGTAGAATCCAAGTCTGCTGACAATGAATTATGTCTGGTTTTTTTTTTTTAACGTTTATTTATTTTTGAGACAGAGAGAGACAGAGCATGAACGGGGGAGGGGCAGAGAGAGAGGGAGACACAGAATCAAGCAGGCTCCAGGCTCTGAGCCATCAGCCCAGAGCCTGACGCGGGGCTCGAACTCACGGACCACGAGATCATGACCTGAGCCGAAGTCGGACGCCCAACCGACTGAGCCACTCAGGCGCCCCTGTTTTGTTTGTTTAAAACATCCTTATTTAGTTTTCATTTAAGGATATTTTCACTTGATACAGAATTTAAGGATAAACATCTCTTTCTTTCAACACTTTATTTTTTAGAGAGAGAGAACATGTGAGTGGGGGAGCAGGGAGAGGGGCAGAGGAAGAAAGAATATCAAGCAGGCTCCACAGTCAGTGCAAAGCCCGATGTGGGGCTCAATCCCACAACCCTGGGGTCATGACCTGAGCTGAAATCAAGAGTCAGCTGCTCAACCAACTGAGCCACCAGGCACCCCTTTCAAAGCTTTAAAGATGATTTTTCTTAGGAGAAGTGGGTAGTAATTCTTACCATTGTGCCTCTGTATGTAATGCATATTTTCTTTTTGAGATTTTCACTTTATCACTGGTTTTCAGCAATTTGAGAATAAGTGACTTGGTGTGATTTCCTTTCTGTTTATACTGATTAGAGTCTATTGAGCTTCTGGGAACTATGAATTTATAATTTTCATTAAATTTGTAAAATTTCAACCATTATTGTTTCCATTTTTTTTCTGTTCCAAAACATCTACTTAAGTTTTTTCATTTATAACATTCCTTCAAATAAAATAATATGGTATTCCCCACCACCCCCCAAAATTTGTTTTTCTCTCTTCCTTCCCATCTCTCACTTTCTCTCTCTTCTGACCATGTGATATTGTCTCAGTTTACTTTTTCCTTGTTCATTTATTTTTAGTGTTTTTTTTTTTCCTCTTGTGCTTCAGTTTTTATAGTTTCAGTTGCTGGGTCTTCAAGAGCATACCAGTACACATACACTTTTTTTTCTTCACTGTATAATCTTGTGTCAGTCTTGTCCAGTGAAGTTTAAATTTCAGATATTACACTTATAAGCTCCAGAAATTCTATTTATTTTATATGTTGCACTTCTCTCATTATGTTCATTTCCCTTAAATTCTTGGGCATATTTGTAATAGCTCTTTCAAAGTCCTTGTCTACTATTTTCTCATCTTATCATCATGTGTCTGTTTTTATTGACTATCTTTCTCCTGGTCACATTTGCCTGTTTTTGTGCATGTCTAGCAATTTTTTATTGAATGCTTGGTATTGCAAAATTTACATTGTTGAATGCTAGATTTTGTTGTCTTCTTTTAAAATGTCTTGGACTTTGTTCCAGCAGGCAGTCAGGTTTTTTTGTGAATCAGTCTAATCCTTTCAAGGCTCCTTTTTAAGATGTGGTATAGCCTATCTTCAGTATCCTCTTTCTAGGGCTAGCTTTAGCCCTACTGCTGAAGCGTCCACTTCCAGAGTCAATGCTCCAGGTGTCCAACAAGTTTAATAGGAATTCCCCACATTAGCTCGCCAAAACTCAAACAACTCCCAGCCCTCTGTTAACTCTGGGAATTAGTCAACTTATAGGTACCCAGTAGTTCTTTGCCTGGCTACACAGAGTGTTGCCCTATTCAATTGCAGCTTAATATTCAGCAACAGACTCAAGAATCCTCTAGGCAGAATTCTGGAGCTTTTTCTCTGGGTAATTCCTCCTCTCTATGATAAAACTAATAACACATTACTAACCATTCACTGAAATCTGAGTGATGAGTTTAGAAATGTTCCCTGTAAAACTTCAGCTTTCCTATATGTTTGAGATTTTAATGAGCTGTTTGAAAATAATCAGATTACGTACAACAAATACAATCCCAGTATTTTTAAAGGTATTTTGTGAGATTATACATCACCATGAAATGGGTTCTAAGTCAGAAATGGCTGGGAAATGCTGGCCATCCCTGTAGCTAGGACAACAGGTTGAAAGAGCTTCTAGGTTCAAGTGGCCCTTTGCCCCGTTTTTGCAAACATAATCCTTCAGATTCTCAGAAGCTCCACTGCCATATTTTCATCTACGAAGCTTTCTGCAGCCTTGCTGGCTATACTATCAATTACTTCTGAAGCACAAGGTACTCATTTTTGCCATGGTTCACTTTCTATCCATATATAACTATCTGCATATTGTCTTTTTCATTTGCAACCAGAGGTTGCAAACTAGTGAGCCAAAGCCAGCCCATAGATGTGTGTTATTTGGCCTAATGCTTTTAAAAAGTTAGTTGTCCACATTTAAAAATTGGGAGATGGGGACAGGAAAAAATAAAAAATTGGGAGAGCTAACATAAAACTTGGATTTCTGGCTCCTTACCAAGTGGTCTGGCAACACTGGCTGTGTATTCCCACATAGCAACAGCTTATGCAGTTGGAGCAGTTTTCCAACATCTACAGCGCCAGCTTCCCTCAGCACTCAGGTGGTTCAATTTGCAATGCCTAGACCTCTGCTGTCTAATATGGTAACCACTAGACACACGTGGCAATTTGAACATAAATTAATTCAAATTTAATTGCAATTAAATAAATTTAGAGGCACCTGGGTGGCTCAGTTGGTTGGGCATCCGACTTTGGTTCAGGTCTGATTTCACCGTTCGGGGGTTCAAGCCCCATGTTGGGCTCTGTGCTGACAGCTCAGAGCCTGGAGCCTGCTTCGGATTCTGTGTCTCCCTCTCTCAAAAATACTAAAAAGAAATTTTTTAAAAAAAATAATAAATTTAAAACCTCAATACCTCAACCACATTTCAAGTGTTCAGTAGCCATCTATAGCTAGTGGCTACCATATTGGACAATACAGAATAGATACCAGTTGCCCCAATAATGTCCTTAATAACAAAAGGATCCAGTTTGAAATCACATGTTGCACTCAATTGTCTTGTCTCTTTAGTTTCCTTTTATCTGGAGCAGTTCTTCAATTTTTCCTTGACTTTTACCATCTTGATACAAATGAGGATTACTTTGTACAATGTCTAGTTTTATAGAGTGTCCCTCAGTTTTATCAGGTTAGATTCAGCTTATCTATTTTTTGCAGGAATCAGTGATGCTGTGTTCTTCTCATTGCTGCCTACAGCCATGTGTCTCCTTAGTGGGGATACCAGCTTTCATTTAAGCTACAGTTTGTACATTCTCCTTTTGTAATATGTATCACCTTCCTTACCTTTTTTTTTTTAGGTTTATTTATTCATTTTGAAAGGGAGAAAGCACACATGCAGGTGGGGGAAGGGCAGAAAGAGAGGAGAGAGAATCCCAGGCAGGCTGTTTGGTTCATGACCTAAGCCAAAGTCAGACACTTAACTATCTGAGCCACCCAGGTGCCCCCCTCACCTAACCTTTGATTCACTTATTTTTATTAGCTTGGATTCCTGTATTATTTTATTCAATTGAGTTACAATCCAGTACTATCATTATATATTTTGATGCTCAAATTATTCCGGATTTGGCTAGTTGCTTTTGTGTACTTGACACATCCCTATCGTTCTTTGAGCATTTCCTTCTCTCTGGAACAAACAAATGTCTTGTACTTTCCCAGCTCTGGAATCACCCATTCCTCCAAGGAACCCTGGTTCCTTTTATTGGAGAATAAAGCCCTCTTTGTGGGCTGAGCTAAAGAAATATATATCCCCTACATGTTTATACACTGGCATCTGTATTTACTTACATTGAAATCTGTATTTCGATCATAAATACCTCAACACTGCTCAAATCCTTCTGGTTTCTTCCTATTTGTAACTCATTCTCTCCTAGCACTTATTACCTTCAATATACTAACTTACTAGATGTCTTCTACTCATATGTATGTAACCAATTTCCCATTGCCAGCACTGCCTACCCAGGTGCCCTTTTTTCATCCTTCTTGGAATCCACTACCTTTCCCCTCACAAACTTATTATCTCCTCACTCCTTTTTAAAATATGTATGTATGTTATTTCTTAAGTAGGCTCCATGCTCAGCGTGGAGCCCAATGCAGGGCTTGCACTCATAACCCTGAAATCAAGACCCAAGCTGAGATCAAGAGTCAGATGCTTAACTGATTAAGCCACCCAGGGGCCCCCTAAATATGTGTATTTTTAAAAAGCAACCTTGTTGAATACTGAGACCAAAAACTGTCAAAAGACGCTTGTAAGAGAGAATTTCACATGGACTCAGCATTCGATGAAATTGAGCCATCCCTGTTCATGTTAACTGTGATAATGGCATCAAGGTAAATTTTGTATCATTAAGAGATGCATACTTGCTAGGCGATGGGTACACGGGAGTTGATTATTGTTCTACCTAGTCTTATGTTTGAAATTTTCAAATTAAATTTAAAAAAAGGACAAGAGGCAGCAGGTCTGCAGATCACTGGCCTTTATTAAGAGGAATCACTGCTAATTACATAGAAGCTACCTGCCTAGCTAAAATCCATGAGGTTCACATGAACTTACAGTTACACAAATAAACAAATGGCATGGTCAAAACCATAAGAAAGTATCCTGATGACCAGGTCATGAAGGCTGGGGTGAAGTCTGCACATTTATTTCAAGCTGTTAAAGAGTTTGTGGGCCACCTACATGGGGGAAAGAAAAGGATGTCATCAAATGGCAGCTTTAATATCCTGGCTTACATGGTCCTTCATGACCTGGAACAATACTGCTTCTTGTCTCTCCACAGCGTTCCATACACCCACACCCCTCTTGAGCCCTAGTGAACTCCCTAGTTACTGGAATACTATCTCCCTTCTACCTGGAACTCTTTCCCACTTTTTTCATCCTTTATTTTTCCTTTAGAACTTAAGTTTACATGTAATTTCTTGTAAGCCTTCTCTAAACAAACTCCTATCCCCACACAAATGTGTCTCTCCTCTGTCTTCCCCACAGAAACTTCTATGTCCCATATCACAGTGTTTATTAACTCAACAAATGTTTATAATATCTACTATATGCCAGGTACTCTTCTAGATGCTGAGTAAGCTACAATGGTAAACCAGGTAATACCTCTGTCTCTTAAGGAACTTACACAATGACAGAATTATAAAATACATATAAGATTAACTTCTGATAGTGAGGAATGCTCTGAGGAAAATAAAAAGGCAGGGAGGGCTAGCAGCTTTAAACAGGAGGATCAGTGAAGGCCATCCTGAAAAGGCTACACCCAAGACAGTTTACTACTCTACTTGTCTTCTATGCTGGCTCAATTTGGTGAAGGAAAGGACCATGCCTATTTCATCCCCAGATCTCAACCCAGTGATTGGCTCATAAAAGTATTTAAATAATATACAATTTACCATTTTAACTATTTTTTTTTTAAAGTAAGCTCTAGGACAAACATAGAGCTTGAAATCACAACCCCGAGACCAAGAGTTGCACACTCCACTAAATGAGCCAGCCAAGCACCCCCATTTTAATGATTTTTAACTCTACATTTCTGTGGCATTAAGTAATTTACTGTCTAGCAATTATCAATCTCCAATTTTTTTCAATTTCCCAAACTGAAACTATGTACCTATTAAGGAATTCCCCATTTCCCCCAACAATCACCATTCTACTTTCTGTCTATGAATTTGACTATTCTAGGTACCTAGTAAGTGGAATGACCTATTTGTCTTTTTGTGATAGGTTTATTTTACTTAGCATGTCTTCAAGGTTCATATATGTTGTAGCATGTCAGAGTTTCTTTCCTTTTTAGGACTGAACAATATTTCATTGTATGCATATACCACAATGGACATTTGGGCTGCATCCATCTTTTAGCTACTATGAGTGCTGTGAACATGCATGTACTAATCTGTTTAAGTCCTTGAACAGTCTCAATTCTTTAGGGTATACAACGAGAAGTGGAACTGCTAGATCATATGGTAGAATTTACATTTTTGAGTAAAGTACATGATTTCTTTTTACTGCCAAATAATATCCCATTATACAGATATATTACATTTTATTTATCCATATATCAGTTGATATATGTTGTTTCTCCTTTCTGCCTATTATGAATAACGCTTCTGTGAGTATTTGTGTACAACCTTTTATATAGACATGTTTTCATTTCTCTTGAGTTTATAGGTAGGAGTGGAATTACTGGGTCATATTAACTCTAACTTTTTGAAGAACTGCCAGACCATTTATCTATAGGGCTATACCAATCTATATCCCCATTATGAGGTTTCCAATTTCTCCACATTTCACCAACACCAATCTATTTCTTTCATGATATGGAGAATTACAGACACATATTTTGTATATAAATTTTGCTTCTTTCCACTAAAATTATGTTGAAAAAGAAATGCCTCTATTCATATTTTATATGTAAATGTATCTATGATGCCATTTTTATTTAAAAATCTGATAGTATATACAAGAAAACATGGTTATCTCTAGCCAGTATGATTTCAGTTAGATTTTTCTATATTCATAAAATACCTTCCTTGATTATCACAATGTGTTTAATGGGGGTACTTGTGTACATTTGTGTATTCCCAGTGTATATTACAGAATTAAAACACAAATATTGAATTGTTGAAGCATAAAATTGGTTGAATGGAGATCATTAACTTTTTCACGGGGGCAAATGTCATTTATTTTCTCCTTTTTACTTTTTGACCCCCTTCACCCATTTCTCCCTATCTTTTTGATTATAGCCATCCTAGTAGGTATGAACTGGTATCTCATTATGGTTTTGATCTGTATTTCTCTGAGGGGTAAAGGTATTAGGCACCTTTTCATATGCTTATTAACCAATCAGTTTTAATGTAACCAATCATATCCAACTTTTGCCTACTCTGTAATTTATTTACAATACCTTACTCTTACATGTAAAAGAGTCAAATACAAATTTTAAAAATTTTAAAAAAAGGAAGGGGCACCTGGATGGCTCAGTCTGTTGAGTGCCTGACTCTTGATTTTGGCTCATGATCTCCTGCCTGGGATTCTGTCTCTCTCTGCCCCCTCCCCTCCCCCCACCATTCTCTCTCTCAGAATAAATAAACTTAAAAATAAACAAATAAATAAAAAGAAAGAAAACTTTTTGGACCAACTGCTATGTATAAGACACGCTGAAGGATATAAATTATTATTTAAAAAAATTTTTTTTAATGTTTATTTTTGAGAGAGAGACTGCGTGCATGCGCACACATACACCCATGCATGCACACATGCACTGAGTGGAAGAGGGGCAGAGAGAGGAGACAGAGGATCTGAAGCGGGCTCTGTGCCAACAGCAGAGAGCCCAATACAGGGCTCAAACTCACGAACCATGAGATCATGACATGAGCCAAAGCTGACGCTTAAGTGATTGAGCTACCCAGGCGCCCCAAGGATATCAATTATTTTAAAATAGCCTGTTACTTAAAGATACAAAATCCAGCTTTCTTACTGGATTCCCAATCCAAGTTGGGACATCATTTCTCTTCTTTAAGCCTCAGTTTCTTATCTGCAAAATGGGGATAACGACCCCTTATCTCCAGTGAAAACAGAATTAGATAAGACTATTTATGTAAAGTGCTCAGAACTGGACCTGACATATATTGGGCCAATAAGTAAATGCTTATTGACGGAACTGTCCTAGGATGGAAAGGCTGTCAGCACCAAGTCTGCCTGGCCACTGTAAGTTTCCCCCTTCCTGACTTTAGGCTGACTCACACAATGGTCCCTTGCATGCAGGAAGTCAAAGAGCTCCTCTGTGCAATCCTCCTCTGTCTTTGACCTGGAGGATACGCGCTCATCACAGAGCTCTAGCCGCTCCCGAGCCTTTACACATTTCTCCAGCTGCTCGCATTGCTCTCTCACCGTTGTTAGAGGATCCTGAAGGAGAAACACAGAGAAGAACCAAAATGGGGTTATAGGAGGAGACCCACAACCATCTGCTTTGATTAATACAACCACCAAACCAAGGTGCTGCCTCTGAATTACCGTGCAGAAGGCCAGCTGGCAGAGCCACACTGACGCCAGAAATGGCAGAATGGGGTCTCCCATTCAATTCTGATGCTAAGTAGTAGGGGAAAGTTTCACATTCCTGCCTTCCAAGGTTGCCAGTATGCACTGAAAGCCTCAGTCCTATCTGAAAAACAAGGTGGTAAAGGAAACCTAGCCAAACTTGAAGTAGATCTATAGGAGGCCTTACTTGTTAACATAGCATTTTGGGATATGTAATGTCTGTGAATTTGAATTCTCCTCATCTGACAGCCAGGCCTATGCAACCCCAGCTGTCCAGCTAGAAAGGCAATGTTAACATGGAGAAGGACTATACAAGAAGAGTTCCTTCCAGAATTCTTTATTAAACCACAAATAGCAGATAATTGAGTACTAGGTCCTCAAGATGCTGCTCTGCTCCCTGACGCCATGACTAAAGCCCCAAACCCAGAAAAGACTGTTTCCCAGGCCCACACCACCCCCAAACACTCCACAGCACAGGAAGGATTAAAGGCCTTTTCCACTTCCATCTTTTCCAAGGTGTCAAGTAAAGACGCCTTAAAATGCCCTTAAGAGTTTCACGAAGCTCAAACTTTCTTTTACTGAGGTAGTTCCAAACCTGAGACGGCTCTTACCACTAATTCCTCCTCCTCCTCTTCCTCCTAAAAAAGGAAAACAAAATTAATGTCAGCAGCAATTTAGGAAATACATATTTCCAATCACACTGATTGTTGTAATTACGGAGGATAAGCATTGTATTAATTGTTTTTTTAAATTTTCTGTATTTTATGATGCTTTGACATTGTAGGGCATTGCTACGTTACTAATCCAGGAGAGAAAGCCCCTCCCAGGGCTGGCTAATTTCTAGGCAGCAACTTGCCTTACAGACACATCTTTCATATGTAAACCAACCAATCCAAAACCCTTATCACCAACTACCTCCTTTATCTAACTCTCCTACACTAAACCTGTTATTGTCCCTGCCCTAATCTCCTTAGAGTCAAGTACCAAACAACTGGAGAACACCTCTATAGCCCAGAACCCAAGGAAATTATTCAAACTATCTAATCCTAACCTTGCCAGAGCTTGACTATCTTGCCTCACCCATTCTTTCCCTCAGAAACCAAAAGTCTGGTTTCCCTTGCTCTCTCCGCTGGTCCAGGCACTTTCCCATGTGGCCCTGGGTGGTGTGGCCTTCCCCCCTTCTCTTGGAACCCATACAAACTCTTCTTTCAAGAACAGTTGTCTCCATGCCTGTAACCTTACCATACCTAATTAAAACAAACCCTGAGTACATTGCAACAAGGACACACTATCTCACTTTAATTAGCAACAACCTAAAGTGTGCAGGACACTCTAAAGCCTCTAAAGTACTTATCTGTAATTTGATTAATCACAACAGCCCCTTAAAGGGCTCCCAGTTTAGAAATAACAAACACTAATTAGACATTTTTTTAAGTGAGCTCTACACCCAGTGGGGCTTAAACTCACCACCCCAAGATTTAAAAAAAAGTCGCATGCTCTACAGCCTGAGCCAGTCAGACACCCCTAATTAGACATTTTCTGATACAGATTCAAGCTGATGTTCACATGGAACCTATATAACTTAAAGTATTTTGTTTGGAATTCTGGTAGGTCCTACTAGCACCAAAAATAGCTTAATTTCATCCTTACATCCCAAATGAAATTAGGAGGAAAACATTTTTTCTAGACACTGAACTTGAACTGGGAATATGAAAATGGCCAAACCTAAACTCTTCTATAGCCAATGCTTTCCAGTTACTGCATTTGGCTTGCTGAACCCTCAGGACTCTAAGTAAACTATCAGTGTTAAGTGCATCAAAAGTCTAGAGTAGTCCATTCACAAACTTGGAACCATGCCCTAACCTATTTACTTCTGATTCAGGGACACAACCTCAAACTTACAAATAATGTAAACTTTTACAAATAATGTAAAAGATTCTCTGTGGGAGCATCAGCATAGGCTTAAATCTCAGGCATAGCAGAGTCTGAACTGCAGTATCTCAACCTGTCTAAATTAAGGTGTTTGCCTTAATTTACATTCACAGGAATGTGAATGCACATGTCCACATTTGGGGAAGGGAAAGAAAAGGTATATACGAAGATTAAAAAAAAACAACAACAACAAACCACAACAAATTAGCTTAGCAATCCTTCATTAAGTTTTCAAAATTCCAACACAATTTGCTTCATTCTAATGAAAGCTGGGAAGGGTAAGGCAGGTTCAACCCAGGCTATTTATTCTCACAGTTAGCAAAGATCTCTCCTAAACATGAAGATGATTTTTATGATGTCAAATTCCAGTTTTTCATTAAGGTTTCTTAACCTTGCTCTTTAAAAAAAATTCATACTGAAAAAGTTTTTCCAGGGGCACCTGGGTGACTCAGTCGGTTGAACATCCCAACTCTTGGTTTCAGCTCAGGTCATGATCTCACTGTTTTTGGGCTTGAGCCTCACGACAGGCTCTGTGCTGACAGCAGAGCCTGCTTGGGATTCTCTCTCTCCCTCTTTCTCTGCCCCTCCCCAGCTCACTCACTCATTCTCTCAAAAACAAAAACAAGGGGCACCTGGGTGGCTCAGTCGGTTAGGCGGCCAACTTCAGCTCAGGTCATGATCTCACAGTCCGTGAGTTCGGGCCCTGCATCGGGCTCTCTGCTAACAGCTCAGAACCTGGAGCCTGTTTCAGATTCTGTGTCTCCCTCTCTCTCTGACCCTCCCCCATTCATGCTCTGTCTCTCTCTGTCTCAAAAACAAATAAACGTTAAAAAAATTTTTTTAAAAAAAACAAAAACAAAAAAACAAACAAAAAATCCTCCCACCCACCAAATTGAAATCCTAACCTGCCCGAGTTAGAAACCTGAAATTTGTATCCCAGAAGCAAGACCTTTGTATCATTTCCCTATTAGCAATGCTACTACATTGATCATTTTGATGATTTTGTAGCAGAAGTATCACAGCATGTTTTGGAAAAACAAATCCAAATACAAGTCTGAAAATGGGACTACTTCATATAAAATTTCCAGTCAATGACAAAAACCAAGGTCACACTAGATAAAAAGATTTATTGTCCAAAAGGTATAGATAGGTTCTTCATAAAAGACCTCAGTTTTCTTAATTAAAACAAAAAAACAAAAAACAAAAAAACTGACTACTTTCTTTTTCTCATCTGCTGCTGTGGTGAGCTCTACTGAACTTTCTGGTATACTTCCTGCTGAACTTCCTGAGGCAAGCTCCATTTCTTTCTGGTCCTCTTTCTGAAAATAAGACTAAGAAAAATCATGGGATCAACTAGTTTCCAACTACTCTGAACCCATAAACCCAGAACAGCTGCCCAGAAGTGACTAGAGAACAAAACAAAGGATAGGAAATGTGACTGAAAACCAAAAGTTAGCTGGCTTCTCTAAAGCTGTATAGCACTGTGGCTAAGTCTTGGCTCTGGAACCATGTGGCTTGGGTTCAATTCCTCGCTCCATGATTTCTTAGGTATGGTCCTTAGAAAAGATATTTAACCTCTCTATGCTAGCTTCCTCACCTGTAAAATGACAACAGGAATAGTACCTAATACTTACCTCATAGGACTATGGGGTGGCTTAAAGGAATGAGTACATATAAAGAACTTGGAATGGAATAGTAAGCTGTCAATAAATTATTACTAGGTTGGAATTCTTCCTCTGGGAAAGAGCTCCCTCTTCCATCCTCACAGAATTATACTGCACACTCCTACACCGTCCCCAAATATACCTCCCACTCCCACCCCCACCAAAGAAAAAGAAATCCCTTCCTCACAGAAACTAGCATAAGGCCAGATCTCCGGAACCTCAACAGAAGATGTAGCAGGATTCCTGACCTGAGCGGAGGGAAGCGCTAGGGTTGGTCTGCTTGCTCCCTGACCTTGTCAAACCAGGATCTCAGAACACCGGATTGACTAAAAACACAGATACTATTTTTACAAAAGTTTAGGCGACACAGCATTTTCGCTCTCGTTAAACCGTCACCGCTTTCACAAGACGGGGAAACCAAGGCCCAGAGAAAAGCTAGTCATCTACTAGCCCCAGATGAATCGACGAATTCTGGGGCTGGGTCGAGGGAACCAGTAAATCCCGACCGTGCAAACTCCAGGGGCGAATCCAAGGCCAACAGGGCCCCGCGTGTATTTTGGCGGGCTTGGTCTTGAGCCTCAGGGCAGTGAAGAGGGCCGAGTCGGTCGCCTTGCCTTACCTCTTTGGGGTCTCCGGACCCAGTCAGGATCTTTCGCTCGTCCTCCAGCCCCATGTTCCGCTACGGTCCTGAATTCAACACCAGCAGCAACAGCGGCACCTATACCACTCCAGGATCAAGAAGGACTTGTAAGGGTCACTCAGCGGATATCCGGCGATCTGGCCGGAAGTGCGGCAGACTCGTCGTAGTCGCGAACACACGCTCGGATTGGCATATACTACCGTCCACAGGCAGGGGACAGGGGGAGCTAGTACTCGTGCCTAAGGAGGATTTGCTAAGAAATATCCCCTTGATCGCGCCAGAGCCAAATACATTGATATACGAATTTATTTAAAGTATTGGCTTCTAAGAGACTTGGTAAGAATGCGCATTTACTCGACGTTCCTTTAGCGCAGTTCCCAGTCTTCCCCACATCGCTGATGAAACCGTCCTAACTGCTGACCTTTTCAAGATGGCGGCGCGAGGGTGCCACTCTCGGGATCGCGCACCTCCCCAAGATGGCGGCGCCCGAGGCCTGGCGCGCCCGGAGTTGCTGGTTCTGTGAGGTAGCGGCGGCAACGACCATGGAGGCCACGTCCCGGGAGGCGGCGCCAGCGAAGAGCTCGGCCTCGGGCCCCAGCGCTCCCCCCGCCCTGTTCGAGCTGTGCGGGCGGGCGGTGAGCGCCCATATGGGGGTTCTGGAGAGCGGGGTGTGGGGTAAGTCGCGGGGTGAGGGGCTACCTCTGGCAACGAGCGGAGGCGGCCCAGCGGCCGGGGGGCGCGGGGGGCGAGGCCGGGAGGCCTGGGGCAAGGCCCAGCCCGGGGTACTGGAAGCCGCACCGTCGGGTCGGAACACGAATTCCGTGACTGACTGGACTAGGCAGAGTAAAAGCAGGGACCAAATCGGCAGGTGGACCTGCACCGCGGCCTGGCTAGGGGGTCGCGGGGGGCGAGGGCAGGAGGCCCGGTCTGGGGCCAAGCAGGCAGGGCCCGGACGACAGAGGCTGGAGTGACGGACCGGCCGTGGGCACCGAACTGACGCTCGAGACGGGCCGGGCTGGGGAGTCTCGGATGTCGAACCGACGGGCAGAGATGGCCCTGCCGCTTGGGGGCGGGGGCCGAGGTTGGGAGGCCCGGCCTAAGGCAAGGAGGCCAGGCCCGGGGCCACCTAACCTGACTGACGCGCGGGGCCTCCGGTGTCTGCTTGACGGACCGCGGGTGCTGAGACTCCCGAGGCCAGGCTGATGGGCCAGGGCAGCCCAGTGGAATGGAGAGCGAGGGGCTGGGGGAGAGGCCGAAGGCTTGGGGCGCCGAGGCCTGTCCGACGACCCAGGGCTGAGGGGAGCGCACTGACGACCGGGGCCTCGGGTGCCCAATTGCTTCAGCGCAGGACTGACTGACGGGCAGGGCAGGGAACGCCGGAGGCCACTCGGACTGGCCTGAGCGGAGGAAGGGCCCGAGCGGGTGAAGGGAGGCCGGGAGCGGGTCAGCAATCTAGGGAGGCTCGAATGACGGACAGGCGGGAAGGGCCAGGGAGGCCCCAGGAGGGGCGACGGCCCGGGGATCCCGGCTGGGAGGGGGCGCGTCGCAGCTAGGAGGCCTTGGGCCGAGTCGGAGCCAAAGGAGGCACCGGGCCCGAAAGCTGCCGGGACCGACGGCCCGGCTCCGGGCTGAGGGTGCCCAGGCTGAGCGGCCAAGGCGGGCGGCCCGCGGCCCTGGGCCGAGGGGCCGGGAAGGGCAAACCGACCAGCCGGGCTGGTGGGCCTGGGAGTAGGGCGGCCCGGCGCGGGTCAGGTAACGCAGGAGAGAAGGCCCGCAGCCGGATGCGCACGCGGAGGCCGGGCTTTGGGGTGGGCCCCGCCGGCCCCAGCCTGGCAGCTGGTGAGGAAAAACTCGGGTCGGCCTGGCGAACACTGATGGTGAGAGTGATAGACAGCAGAGTGAGTGAGGGCTCCGGGGGCGGCGGGGGGGGGGGGGGGGGGGGCAGGCCTGGCCGCACGGGGATGAGGGAGGCCTTGGGCCTGACAGACTGGTGGTGTGAGGGGGTGGGGTCCAGAGGCCCGGCCGAAGCTGGGTGAGGAGATCCAGGCCAGGCCCAGGGCCCAGGGAACCCGGAGGGAGTGGCAGGAGAGAAGAGGAGGCCCCCAGGCCTTGAAGGGGTGGGGGGGTGAGGTTCTGGAGAAGGCCTCGGGAGTGGTGGTAGTGCCTCTGCCAGGAGGAAGGCCCTGGTAAGGTCAGAAGTGAAGGCTTGAGGTCCCGGGATTCTGGGTTTGAGTTGCACTTTGAGGAGATGGCTGTGAAGAAAGGGCCCTCGAGTTTGACCGGTTGGGCCTCCAGGAATAAGGCCTAAGGCTGTGGAGAGTGGTTAAAGAAGGCCTAGGGATGTGGGAAGGCCCTTGGTGAGGTGGGGGTGGGGCAGCGATCCTGAGGAGGCCCAAGTGTCTTCCTGTAGTGGGGAAGACTGTTAGAGTCCTCAAGCTGATGGGGGGAGGAGTTGTGGAGGCCCTGTGCCAACAGATGAGAGGAGAAGGGTCAGGCTGACCCATGGGGAATAGGTGAAGTGTCAGTGGAGCTGGGCAGGGGGCTCAGAAGAGTCCTGAAGAGTCTGCCTGGAAGAAGGCAGAGAGAGGATTGGCTCTATCAGCCTGGAGCTTCTAGAATGCTAAACTTGGCTAGGAGGGAAGAGGACTGGGTATAGAGGCCCCAAGTTGGGAAGAGGAGGCAGTAAAGGTAGAGGCTGGAAAGAAGCAAGGAAGAGCCTGGCTTAAGAAGAATGGAGAAAGGAAGAGAGGAGTTTGTGGATAATAGGGGATGAGAATCCCTATGGCTGTGAGAGGGGATGGCTAAACAGAGCAGATTGGAGGGACAGAGGAGGACGAGCTCTTATGGGCCTAGCCTAGGTAAATAGTCACACAGAAAAAGCTGAATCAGGTTAGGCCTCTTAGGAGGGCCAAGTAAGAGGCCTGGGAAGAAGTGCTGCTTTGGAGGAAGGTCTCAGTGTGGGCTAACAGCCAAGAAAGGCTTCCTGGAGGCAGTGGACTAGTGTTGCTTTGTGTAGGGAGAGAGAAGGGTAAAGTGAGTAGAGGCAGCAGGAAAGGATACAGTGAGGAAACAAGTAGAATAGGTATGTTATGCCTTGAATGCCAGGATATGGAGCTTGAATGCAATAGAGAACTCACATTAATGTAATAGCTTAGGGAATTAATACTTTCATTCAGCAAGTACACTGAGTACTATGTACAAAGAATTGTACTAGACTGTGGACATCAAGATTCACTTATTCCACAAGTAAAGATAAAGGGAGATCCTAGAAGTTTTGAAAGATTTTCCTTAGATATGGTATACTCTAAGATCTTAGACTGTTCTTGGCAGGACAGAGATGGTATTGACAGGATAAGGATAATAATAGACAACATTTAGTGAGCTTATTATGGCCAGGAATGGTCTTAAAAAGATTACAGGTATGATCTTCTTTAATTTTTATAGCAATATTATGAGGTAGTTATTATTACTTCCATTTTAAAATTGAGAAAACTGAGTCTTAAAGATGTTAATTTGCCCAAGGATTCATAACTAAGTAATAGAATCAGAATTTCACTCAGTTTTGTCCAACTCTAGAGACTAAACTGTTTAGCCATAATACTGTAAAGCCTTTTGGCTCTAGACGTCAGCAAGAGCAAGTTTTGTTTTTATGATATGTTGAATTTAGAGTTAGGGCTGGATTATTTCTATTGTTCACTGGAAAGTACTAGTTCAGAATATAGTAGGGGCCCAAAGGATGGGAGTCACCAACCTGGAAGAGTGGGAAGGGGATTCAGAAAAGGCTTGATAAAAGGCACATGATACTTGGAAGATGAATAGTTAATATGATGAAAATGGCAAGGACATTCCTAGTAGAGAGCAGCATGACAAAGGCACAGAGACAGAAAATAGTGTGACATGTTAAATAAATGTAAAAGTAATTTAGCATGGATGAAGCATAGGAGACAAAGCAGGGAGCTGGAAAAGTTAGTACGACCCAGATTATGTTGGATATTTTTATCACACATATTCAATAGGAATTTTTATTTGTTTTGTATTTTTATCTTTTTTTTTTTAAAGTTTATTTATTTTGAGAAAGTGAGATCAGGGGAAGGGTGGAGAGAGAGAGAATCCTAAGCAGGCTCCACACTGTCAGTGCAGAGCCTGATGCGGGGCTCGACCTCACAAACTGCTAGATCATGACCTGAGCTAAAATTAAGAGTCGGACACTTAATTGACTGAGCCACCCAGGCACCCCTTTTTATCTTTTTTTTTTTTTTTTTTGAGATTATTTATTGTGAGAGAGAGCAGGGGAGGGACAGAGAGAGAGAGGGAGAGAGGGAGAGAGAATCCCAAGCAGGCTCCGAGCCGCCAGCACAGAACCCGATGCAGGGCTCATACCCACAAATTGTGAGATCATGATCCTAGCTAAAATCAAGACTCAGTTACCTAACCAACTAGGTCACCCTGGTGCCCCTCAATAGGACCTTTCAAATGCAGAATGTTTCATTATGCTTGGGCAGAAATGAACTGACCAGCTCCTAAATGAGTATATCAGCTTGCTTTATTATCTCACCCTTGAAGATGTGCATGTCCCTGAAATTCCAGGTGCTAACTAAGTGGCTGAAGATAAGTGGATTAGAGTTTGAATTAGACTTAGGTTAGCTTCTGGAGGTTCCATTTGCCAAATGAGAAGTCTGCCCTTCTGTTTTCCTTTCCAGTAGGATAAATAATGCTTGGAACCCTAGGAGAAAAAAATAAATTTTGTGTTTTCTTTTTGTAGCTCTCCCAGGCCCAATACTTCAAAGCATCTTACCTCTGCTCAATATATATTACTTGGAGAGGATTGAGGAAACTGCCCTCAAGAAAGGTGAGTGTCTTTCTCTCTTTCTCATTCAGTGATTATAAGCCAGGCACCATAATGTTCTGGTAAATATTACACCTGATACCTGTATAGAACTCATGCTTTTCAAAAGTACCCTCACACCTGCTTTCTTACCAGATTCCTTACAGTGTCCAGTGAAACACAAAGCAAATAAATGATCCCAATTACACTAATGAAAGTGAAACCATAGGCACACCACAATTAATAGCTAAGTCAGACTAAAACCCAGACCTTCTGAATCTTAGTTTTTCTATTTTACCTTGCTGTTTCCCAAACCACTCATTAGACAGATCTTTTTTTTTTTTTAATTTTTTTTTTTAACGTTTATTTATTTTTGAGACGGAGAGAGACAGAGCATGAACAGGGGAGGGTCAGAGAGAGAGGGAGACACAGAATCCGAAACAGGCTCCAGGCTCTGAGCTGTCAGCACAGAGCCCGACGCGGGGCTCGAACTCACAGACCGTGAGATCATGACCTGAGCTGAAGTCTGACGCTTAACCGACTGAGCCACCCAGGCGCCCCTAGACAGATCTTTTAATAGCCAGCATTTATCTAACTAATCCTGATGTGCCAGGCACTCTCCTAGGCACTTTACTTGGAGAAACACATTTAATCTTTTCAACAACTCTATGAAATAACTATTATTAACTATGTTTTACAGATAAGGTAACTGAGGTACAGAAAAATGAAGTAAACTCGCCCAAAGTCACACAGCTAGAGTGTGGTTGGCTGATATTTAAACCCAGGCAGTCTGTCTTTAGAGCCAGTGCTCTTTACTAGTCTGCCATATTGCTCCTGTGAATCCAGAGAAGGCAACACTAAAGGCTGATGTACTTCACTCATGGTGGCCAAAGAGCAGCCAAATAAAGGTGATATTTCTCCCCACAGGCCTCTCCACTCAAGCCATCTGGCGCCGACTATGGGATGAGCTAATGAAGACAAGGCCTTCCAGTTTGGAAGTAAGTTAGCACCAGGTAGAACTCTGGCCTGACTTTGCACAATGAAAGCAGGAATAGCTTACAAACACAAGCTGGGTACTGGTAAAGTGCAGACACAGGGTTGGAATGAATTTGGGAGGAGGGCTCTGATGTCTTGTCACAAGGTTCTTTCCATTTGGCTTTTGTCACTGGTTTGATTGCTCACCGTGTTTATAGGTAACACAAAACAGAGGAAGGTAGTGATCATAATGGAAGACAGAACCCAGATTCGTAGAGGTCTTGACAGGGCTGGAGCAGTGGTCAAACCTAACAAGATAAAATTTAACAGAATAAACCAATTCCTCACTTGAGTCTAAAAAATTCCAATTGCATGACCTCAGGGAAAGAGGTGAAGGGGCCTGGCTTAGCAACTTGTATAAATGATTAAGGGGGTTTGGTCAACAGTGTGCTAAAGTCATTCATACAATGACTATACCCTGAGCTGTGTGAATTAATGTAACTATAACATATGCTAAAGGACAAGGGGGATGATAGACCTGCCTGGCTTTGCAGTGGTCAGGCTACCCTTGGAGTATGGAGAAAGAAGTCAAGGCCACATCATGTGAGTCACACTTGGAACACTGGAGATGTTTTTCCTGAAAAAAAGAAGACTTGGGGAACATGAACTGTCTTGAAATATTTGAATGATTATCATATAAAAGAGGAATTAATAGACTTGTATGGGTAGAAGCTAAAGGAGGATAAATTTTTGCCAAAGTGATTGTAGAACTTTTAAACCCTGAACTTATTGGTGATGAAACAAGTTAATTCCAGAGGTAATAAGCTTCCCATCACTAAGTGTTCAAATAGAGTCTAGATAACTACCTGACACAAGGATATTGTAGAAGAAATTCAGCATTGTAAGAGAGGTTGGACAAGATGACTTTTAGGGCTTCTTGTAGCCCTGTAGTTCTATTATGTGTTGGTTCAGATATAACTCACTGGATCTCTCTTTTAAGCAGAATTTCTTTTGCTGCTCCATAACTAGGTGACAGAACAGATTGAGTTCAATAAGCATTACTAAAACTTCCCACATGCCAGGTCTTATGTTAGATATTGGAAGTACAGACACAGTCCCTAATCTTCAGGAACTTCATGTTTAGCAGGAAGTCTGCAAAGAAATACATTATGCATGGGAGGATAAGTGGTGTGATAGTAACAAGAAGGTTGAGGGAGAAGGGAGCATGAAAGTGTTTCTTGGGAAGTAGTATTTGAACTGGTGGGTGAGGCCAAGTGATAAGAAAACAAGCTCTTATCAGGAATTGGAGATTTAATTTCTGGGGATGCACTGGGTTCAGTAACATTCAGCTCCATATCCTTCAGCTTGTCTACTTCCAGATCTGGATGCAACTCTTGAAGTTCAGTGAGATAATGCTAAGGCCCAACAAAATCTTCAGGCACTATATACAGGAATTAGGCCTCATGAGGAGAAGTAGATGCAAGATTTGAAAACAGTAACAGCTTCCTGAAACCTTTAAAGAAGCATGAGAGTCACTGTGGCCTAGTGTTTCCCAAGCAGTATGGTTGACTAGCAGTTGATGGAGATTGTAATATCTTTCACTTAGAATACGCTTTTTTTCCCAACATTATCTCAAGCTTCCTGGTAAAGAATATATGTTTGTTATCTTTTCTTGTCTCAGAGCATTTCAGAACATTAAGGAAACCCCAGGCTTGGTGGCCTAACAGTCACCTAGACAGAGGTCCTGACTTGGATCATATCCATTCCAAAGGGTGCCTCTTTTTGTTTCCCAGTTTTGCATGACAGTAACCTTAACCTCATAATTCAGAAACACTTAATAAGTGCCTGCTCAATTCCAGGCACTATACTAGGTTCTAAGTATACAGTGGTGAACGAGATAGCCATGGTCCCTGATTGCTTATAAAGAAATAGAATTTCAAATTGTGCAGTACTTTGTGTGTATTAAGAGATCTGTTATTCTGGAGACAAGGCAACAGGGAAATGAAGGATTATTCAGTAAATGATTCTCTAGTTACTAGTTCACTGTTTGGAAAAAATCAAGTTAGAGCCTCATTTTACAATATACTCAAATAATTTCTATATGGAACTAAAGATTAAACTGTAAAAAGTAAAAGCATAAAACAACTAAACAAGAATAAAGGTGACTGGTTATCTAATCTCAGGATGGAGAGTGTTAATTATTAAATGGGCAGAACCAAAAAAAAAAGTATGGACAATAAATGCCAATACAATAAACACAATTTAAAGGTACATAAACTAGGAAAGAATGTTTGCAACAACATTTGTAAAACGAGGATACAGAGAATAAGACAAAGACAAGCTATTCCAGTAGAGTACATAAAGATTGGGACAAGTCACAAAATATACAAAAATCTCCAATAAAGTGAAAACTATTCAATCTCAATAATAAAAAATGGGAAAATAAACTTATAACTCTTAAATTAGTGAAGTCTTGTTTTGGTTTGTTTTAAAAGATAATTCCAGGGGTGGGTGAAACTTGCATTTTAATATGGTATTGGTGGGAGCAGAAATGTTACATAACTGTCTTGGTGGACAATCTGGTGATAATTGTCAAGAGTCTTTAAAATATTCTTAGACTAGAAATTCTATTTCTTAGAATTTATAGTACATAAAAGTTGAGATACTCATGAAGATTTATTTCAAGACGTTCATCGCAGCAACTTAATATCAAAACCTGGAAATAATTTCTTCAATAATGCATGAATTATTGAATGTAGTACATCCAAATTTTCAAAATATTAACAAAGTCATGTTCTAAAAACATTTAAATACATGGTGGTAAAATGTAATGACACGGTGGTATAATGTTTAAAAAGCCCAGAATTTGAAATTGTTCAAAATTGTCTCAATGTTATAAAAACAATTATAGCTATATGGGGCCCCTGGGTGGCTCAGTCGGTTAAGTGTCCAACTTCAGCTCAGGTAATGATTTCGCGGTTTGTGGGTTCGAGTCCCGCATCGGGCTCTGTGCTGACAGCTCGGAGCCTGGAGCCTGCTTTAGATTCTGTGTCTCCCTCTCTGCCCCTCCCCACTTGCACTCTCTCAAAAAAAAGAAAATAATAAATGTTTAAAAATTAAAAAAAAAAAACAATTATAGCTATTCACATTTACATATACATTCCAAAGAGTTGGTATACAGATTTTATCTCTCCGCAAATAATATTTCTGTTATCAGAAACATAGTGGACAATAGTTTGTGAACATTTGCTGGCTCTGTTTAGTACATAAAATATTTAGCCTTCTCTAGTTTGTACACACACTTCTTCCTCCCCAGCTGGTGCCTAAGCCACCAGCCTGTGGATGGGCCAAGGACTGTGTTGGTAGACAAATGTTATTTTACCTCTTTGGTGGTGCCTTATTTCCCCTACTCTTGCCTGAAAGAATGTGTGTGTGTGTGTTTTTAATGTTTATTTATTTTTGAGACAGAGAATCCCAAGGAGGCTCTGCACTGATAGCGTGAGGTTCAAACTCATGAACTGTGAGATCATGACCTGAGCTGAAAACAAGAGTCTTATCACTAAACCTTGACTGAGCCACCTAGGTGCCTCCAAAAGAATGTGTTTAAATCTTTTATTTTTGGGGCGCCTGGGTGGCTCAGTCGGTTGGGCATCCAACTTCAGCTCAGGTCATGATCTCATAGCTTGTAAGTTCGAGCCCCACATCGGGCAGGCTCTGGGCTGACAGCTCAGAGCCTGGAGCCTGCTTCGGATCCTGTGTTTCCCTCTCTCTCTGCCCCTCCCCCACTCTCACTCTCTGTCTCTCAAAAGTGAATAAACATTAAAAAAAAAAAATTAAAAAAACAATCTTTTATTTTTAAATTTATTGAGTTTATTTTGAAAGAGAGAACATGAGCAGGGAAGGCTCAGAGAGAAGGAGAGAGAGACTCCCAAGCAGGCTCCGCACCGCCAGTGCAGAACGCAATGCAGGGCTCAAACTCATGAACCATGAGATCATGACCTGAGCTGAAGTCATGCTTAACCAACTGAGCCACCCAGACACCCCTCAACTTTGAAATTTTAGCAGAGATTCTTCTAAAAGGCGGTGATGGAATAAAACGCAGTGAACTGCTGTCTGCTCATAATTAATTGACATAATTGTCATAACTAACTTTACTCATCTAATCCTCACAACTCTATGATGTAGGTAGGTTTAGTTACCTTCCTCACTTTATAGATGATGAAACTGAGGCAGATAGAGGTGAAGTTACTGTCTGAGGTTATAGTTAGTGAATGGCAGACCTAGGATTCAAGTTGAGGCAATTTGGCTCTGGAGTGCCTGCTCCTATTCACTATGTCATGCGGTTCTCGCAGCAGTTACCACATGTCTGGGTGTTCCAGTTTCAAATATTCTCCCACTGTCTTCATCAACCAATAAAATGTGGGGAGAGGGGAACACTAATATTTAGTTACCAAAACTACATATTACATGTGCCTCCTGGTCAGAAACAGCCACAATATCTTGGTTCACATTTTTGTCCATATTTTAGGCCTTGACTGTCTCACTTGTGAAGTTGAAGCCTTGCTAGGTTACCTGCAGGTGTTTTCCAAGGCTGTGAGCATAGGCCAGCAAATGTGTAGGAAAAGTGTTAGAGATAGGATTCAGGAATACCCACTCTGCTTCTTCTGTAGGCTGAGTGGAGATTTGGTTGTCAGGTATTTTTTCCTGGTCCCATAATGCCCCTACATTATTGCTGGTGAGAGGTCCTTCCCCCTTGTTGCTGCCATGCAATTAGCTCAAACACGAAGAAGTCATTTCCAATTATTACCACAGCAGGCAGTGTCATAGGGAATGGCCAGGGCAAAGGGAATGACACTTTTGCCTAAGAATAGGGGCCCAACTCTTGCCAAGAACCTCAGATATAAGTTGAGGGTGACTGTGGTATGAGTGAATGCATAGAGGCAGGGCAAATACCAAAGAGAAGTGCCTTTTTAGTCTTGGGGAACCTCAGGCCCCTACTGCCTTTGCTTCAGGCTGAATAAAGCACCCTGCTTAACAGGCTCTGCCTCCATCAAGTTCATTTCACATTGCCCATCTGGGCTATTATCATTAGCAGTAACAGAAGTAACATTTTGTATTTTACAGTTTACAGAGTGCTTTGACTTGCATGGTCTCATTTGATCTTAACAACAAACCTGTGAAACAAGTGATATTATCCACCTTTTACAGATGAAGAGATTCAAGAGGTCCAGAGTATAGTGGCAGAGATAACACTTGTATCAAAGTCAGCAGACTTTCTACTGCACATTAGGAGAGAATGGGAACTTAAGGAAGGCTGTGTGCCCTTTTGGGGGTGGGGAGGGTAGGTAGCAGTAAATGCTGACCTCTGATATATATCAGAATCATCTGGGGGGAAGTTTAAAAAATAAAGATGCACAGGCCTTGGTGGCTCAGTCAGTTAAGCGTCTGACTTCGGCTCAGGTCACCATCTCGTGGTTTGTAAGTTCGAACCCTGCATCAGGCTCTGTACTGACAGCTCAGAGCCTGGTGCCTCCTTTAGATTGTCTTTCTCCCTCCCTCCCTCTCTCTCAAAAATAAATATTAAAAAAAATTTTTTTATGGGCCTTACTGCAGATATAACATAAGAGGATCACCAAGTCTGGGTAGCTGACATGAATTTTGGAGAAACAAAAGCTCCACAGTAAATCTTGATGTGCACCAAAGGTTAAGAAACACCTGCATTCAGAGATCTTCTAAATGTACCAGAATAGTCTGATAAAATCTCATGTGCATCAAAGCCAGTAACTATTGCCTTGGAGAAACCAAATCTAGGATTTGGACCTTGATCTCCAGGAATTTTTCATCTGGTTGGGATAAAACGTGTGCAGAGACAACACCATGAGACAAGGTTACCAATGTCTAACACCTGAGTAGTCAGATTATCAGAGGAGTCCCACAAGAGAGGCAGGGGAGGGGTAAAAGGGGGCACACAGAGACACTGAGATGAATAACCTCAAGAAGAGTAAAATGTTGGGGCACCTGAGTGGCTCAGTCAGTTAAGCATCCGACTTTGGCTCAGGTCATGATCTCACAGTCTGTGGGTTTAAGCCCTCCATTGGGCTCTGCTGACCACTCAGAGCCTGGAGCCTGCTTCGGATTCTGTGTCTCCCTCCCTCTCTCTCAAAAATAAACATGTAAAAAATTATTTAAAAAAAAAAAAGTGAAATGTTAGTAGGTCTTCTCAGGAAGCCTATTTGGTCTGGCAATGAAGAGCATTTCTGGCAGATGTAGGAAAAGCATGTAGAAGGCAGGTCTTGGTCAATAAGGTGATCAATTTGTCCAGAGCAAAACATTCACATGAGCAAGATGTGGGAGATAAATCTTAGAGGCCACATTGTACAGGGCTTTCCCTCCCAGGCTAAGGAACTTCAGATTAACTCTGAGCAATGGAAAGATTCTGAGGGTTTTAAGGCAGAATGTAGTCAGGCATGTTTTACAAAGACGAATCCAGTGGACTTGTGTATAAAAGTTTGGGAAGGAGAAAGAGATGGGGGAGTAATCAGGAAGCTAATGGTCAGGTGTGAGGGGGTAAGGGTCTGAACAAAGGTGGTAGTGGTAAGAGTGGAAAGTTGGGGTCAGGTTCTAGAAACAAACATGGAAGAAACTACAGGAGTGAATGTTTCACTTGAATGGCAGTCACTATAACAAAATAATCTCTGGAACCAAATTTCCTGGGTTCAGATCTTGATTCTACTATTTACCTGTGTAACCACAGGCAGTAACAACTTTTGTGCCTTATTTTTCCTACCTGTAAAATGGGGATAACAGTAATATAAGCCTCAAAGATGTGAAGATTAATTTGTATAAATTATTTAGAATGTTGCCTGACTCATCAAATAGCTATTGGAACAGAGGGACTTGGGGAAATGATGGTTCAGTGGGTAGCCCTTAGTATCACAGCTGTCTGGCATGTTCTCTGCTTTCAGAGTGTGACCTGTTGGCGAGCCAAGTTTATGGAGGCCTTTTTTTCCCATGTTCTACGTGGGACCATTGATGTATCTTCTGACAGGCGTCTCTGTGACCAGCGCTTCTCACCTCTTCTGCATAGCTCCCGCCACGTCCGGCAGCTGACCATCTGCAATATGCTGCAGGGTGCGACTGAGCTGGTGGCTGAGCCCAACCGCAGGGTTCTGGAGACCCTGGCCAGTTCCCTGCACACCCTCAAGTTCCGCCACCTGCTGTTCTCTGATGTGGCTGCTCAGCAGTCTCTTCGGCAGCTGTTGCATCAGCTTATTCACCATGGGGCTGTCAGCCAGGTGTCGCTGTACTCCTGGCCTGTGCCTGAGTCAGCCCTTTTCATCCTCATCCTCACCATGAGTGCTGGCTTCTGGCAGCCAGGCCCTGGTGGTCCACCTTGCCGCCTCTGTGGAGAAGCCTCCCGAGGCCGGGCCCCATCCCGAGATGAAGGGTCCCTCCTGTTGGGCTCACGCCGGCCTCGCAGGGATGCTGCTGAGCGATGTGCTGCAGCCCTGATGGCCTCCCGGCGGAAGAGTGAAGCCAAGCAGACGGCCAGAGCTACACCTGCTACCCGGGTAACACGCCGGAGCACACAGGAGAGCCTGATAGCAGGTGGGACAGACCCTAAGAGGGATCTGCACCCTCCAGCAACCTCCTACGAGGCTCCTGGCACCAAGCGGCCACCCTCTGCTCCAGCCACCACCTCCTCTGCCTCTGCTTCCTCTTCCACATCCTCATCCAAACGGGCTCCAGCTAGCTCAGTTCCACAGCCTAAGCCCCTAAAGCGTTTTAAGCGAGCTGCAGGGAAGAAGGGTGCTCGCACCCGTCAGGGGTCTGGAGCGGAGTCTGAAGACCTGTATGACTTTGTTTTCATTGTGGCTGGTGAGAAGGAGGATGGGGAAGAGATGGAGATCGGGGAAGTGGCTTGTGGAGCTTTGGATGGATCAGATCCCAGCTGCCTGGGGCTTCCAGCACTGGAGGCCTCCCAGCGATTCCGAAGCATTTCCACCTTGGAGCTATTCACAGTTCCGCTCTCCACAGAGGCGGCTCTGACACTGTGCCACCTGCTGAGCTCCTGGGTGTCTCTGGAGAGCCTCACACTCTCCTATAATGGTGAGTGCCCTGCAGGGGCAGAGATGGGTCTCACAGCAGCACCAGCCGTGTGCCCAATCCTGCAGAGGGGAATAGGGAATGCGATCGAGGAGCTGGAGATGTGGCCCAGCCTGCGTCAGAGTGGGGCAGAAGGCACATACATGAAACAGTGGCAGACTTTCAGTACTAGGGAAGAACATGAGGTTTATAGGCTTTAGAGTTGGAAGGAGTTCCTGAGAGACAGTGAGAACCTTAAGAATGGGTACATTTTAGATATGGTAGGCAATTCCCATATTGTGGGAATAGTATAGTGTATGCAGGCCCACCAAGTCTAAGGTTGGGTCCCACCACTCATATCAAAGCAGCTATACAGACAAGGTGTAGACCACATTTTTATCAGACCAGCAACCTGTAAAGCAGTCCTCAGTTCTTACCCGCATGGCTGTGCCCAGCGAGCCAAACTTCAACTCTGGGTAAATCCATCAATCTACTTAGGATGCTGAGTACTGATGGGGAAAATCACAACTGTGCAGACCAGTGCTACTGTATATTCAGTCATCATCCTTATATGAATCCTGTGTTTGTAACATTAGCTCCCATTCCTACTACTTCCAAATCCTCCCTTTTCCTTTCTTAGCAGATGACTTCACCTCCTACTTCAGAGAAAATAGAAGCCATCACACATGAACTTCAACTTATTGTTAACCAACCTATAAACTCTCCTACATCTACACTCATCCTTTTCTCCTTCATCACAATGGAAGAGATGGCCATCCTATCTAAGGCTAACTCACTTACCTGTTTTCTGGATCCATACCTTCTTGCCTTCTTAGGAAAGCTTGTTTCTCAGATGCCTTAGTAATAAGAACTTTTATACATTGCTTAGTATGTATCTGGCATAATTTAAGCACTATATGAATTGAATCCTTACACCAACCCTGTGAGGTCAAGTGGCTTGCCCAGGATAACCTCACTGAGCCAGGATTCAGATCCAGGCAACCGGATTCCCGAATCCAAGGTTTTCACCACTCCTTAATGCTGCCTTCCTTCTCCAAGGTCCTCCCTGTTGCTAAGTCCAATACATATGTTTTAGTCCTCCTCTCACATTAATTTTCGGCAGCATTTGCTGCTATGAAGTAGTCTTCATCAAATATTCTCATTTCCACTATCTCAAAATCTATTTTTCTCTTCTCCCTCTCTGGACATTACCTCTCTTATCTCAATGTTCAGAGTTTCTCAGAGCTCTGCCACTTTATACATGCTTCCTGAACAATTCTGTCCATTCTTGTAGTTTGAAAGGGCAACTATGCTGAAGATTCCCCAATCTATGACACTGGCCCAGATCCTTCTCCTAAACTCCAGAACTATTTAGCCAGCCGACTACTAGATATCACTTCATAAACCACAAGCCCCGCAGCCTGAATGCATCTTCTCCCGATAGCTCTGTTCTGTCAGTGACCTCACAGCTGACTCAGCTGCCCAAAAGAAAGCCGGGTTCTTTCTTTTGCACCACATATCTTTATGATCTCTCAAATCCACTTACTTCTCTATCTCCACATCCTTAATTTGAGCCATGATTACTTCTCACCCGGATTCATCATTTCAGTAGTTCCTCCTGACTTCATACTCACCATACAATTCACAGTCTACACTGCAGCCCAAGTTTTGTTTTTTCAATGAAAAGATCATTCATTTAAAAACCCTTGAATGGTTTCCTGTCACCATACTTAATTTACTTACAGGTCATTTGTGTTCTCACTCTTGCTTACTTTCATAGTGGCATCTTGAACCCCCCCTCCCCCCCCCCCCCCCCCCCGCCTCATACTTTATACAGCAGCCACAGTGAATATTTCCAGTTCTTGGAAGCTGCCACTCTTCCTCCTTCAGGCTTTTATATATACCGAGTTCTCCCTGCCAGTCCCTCCCGTCCCTCCTTTTAGCCTGTCTCCTTTGTGTTCTTTTACAACTCAGCTGTAAAGTTTTTACTGAGGGAAGCTGGACTGGGTGCTAAGTACCCCCATCCTTTGTGCTTCTACAATACTCAACTTCTCCAGTTCCCCTCACATATTTTTGTTGTTAATCAGCCTACATAGGCAGGAGCAAGAGCTGTTGCTGGCTACTGTCTAGCAAAAACACACAAAGTATTTACTAGGTGCTGGGTGAGGTTTAGTTGAAGAAATGGATCAACAGGGGCCTTCTCAGTCCAAGGGGAGATAAGTACGTTCCAAGAAATTATTTGCTTTGTGGCATTAAGCATCTACTCTAACCCTTCTGCATCCTGTTCCCTTTTGTGGGATGTGGTTATCCTTTTCTGCTCTATTCCTACCTAATTAATCTTTTAAAGTATTCCCTATTGAGTCATTGCCACTCCCCTTAGATTTCAAATGTTCCACGTGACCTATAAGAAAAGTGCAGAGATTTCTGCTGCCCTCTGGGCCTGTCATTTAGCTGGTAGCACAGTATGCCCCACCACATCCTCTTATTTTCTGACTGCCCTGACTGATGCTTGAGGGCATAGCCCAGTACAGTAGACATCAGTTTGCTGGTTACCTGAGGAAAAAAGCAAGACGATGAATAGTTGAGACAAATGGTTTTAAGTAATCTGATCGGAAGCTCAAGAAAATTGGTGGTCATCAACAGAAATATCTGGAGTGGTCTCTGAATGTTATTCTTGCTGACATTCCCACATGACTGACCTAACCTCTTTCCTGCCATAGGCCTGGGCTCTAACATCTTCCGCCTGCTGGACAGTCTGCGGGCCCTGTCAGGCCAGGCTGGATGCCGCCTCCGTGCCCTGCATCTCAGTGATCTGTTCTCACCACTGCCCATCCTGGAGCTGACACGTGCCATTGTGCGAGCCCTGCCCCTGCTGCGGGTCCTTTCTATTCGTGTTGACCACCCCAGCCAGAGGGACAACCCTGCCGTGCCAGGGAATGCAGGGCCCCCTAGCCACATAATTGGGGATGAGGAGATACCAGGTGAAGCACTGTGCGTGTGCGTGTGCATGTGTTCACACAAATGTGCAGGTGCATTTGTGTGGAAAAGGTGGGAAGACCTAATCCAGACCTAGCAACACTCATTCCTGGCTTATCTGAAATCCATTCCCTCTTTAGAGCCTGCTGTTAAAGATGACCATGGGCTGGACAGGGCCCAGACCACTACAAGCCCAACAGAAAGTGACCATGGCAGATGAATCTCCAGAAAAGGGGTCTAGGTCCCCCTTCTGTATGTCCCCTTGGATCCTGTTTCCTAGCTCACCACTCTTGCACACTCCTGTTTGCTTGTCTGAATAGTCTAGTCTTCCTGGGCTAAAAGCTCCAGGAGAACAAGGACTAAATCTCCTAGTACTCTCTTCCCAGAACCTAGTGTTATAGCAGGCACTCAATGACAAGTAAACAAGATTTTTCAGTGAGCCTCTAAAGGACAGGATGGGACCTGCTCTGAGAATAGAAGAGAGATGGCCCACTGGAATCTTTTCTCCCTATCATATCCAGAAAACTGCCTGGAACAGCTGGAGATGGGATTTCCACGGGGAGCCCAACCAGCCCCACTGCTCTGCTCTGTACTGAAGGCCTCAGGTTCTCTGCAGCAGCTGTCTCTGGATAGTGCTACCTTTGCCTCTCCCCAAGATTTTGGGCTTGTGTTACAGACACTCAAAGGTAGGACCCAGCTAGAATGATAAAGGGAGGGTAGGAGACCCTGTTATTCTTTGGGAAAGCTAAGGCCCGTGGCCTCTACCCCCATGCAGAGTACAACCTAGCCCTGAAGAGGCTGAGCTTCCACGACATGAATCTGGCTGACTGTCAGAGTGAGGTGCTCTTTTTGCTACAGAATCTGACTCTTCAAGGTAAATTCATCATTCAGAACCTGGGGCATTGCTGGGTCCTCATTGTGGCTCTGCCACTGTTCTTTTCTTGGCCTTATATCCTCAACTGTAAGTTATAGAAACTGCATCATCTTCCTTCTAAAAGGTCCCAAATTCAACTCCTCCTATACTTAACATGGGAAAATTACTCAAGTTTTTCTTACCTTTCAGTGGCCAACAGAAATAATGGTGGTGGGGAAGGATAAATATGCTGTCAGGTTCCCCTCATACTCTTGTCCCTAATCCCCACCCCTGCATAGAGGGCAAGCAATGGATAGAGGGAAAAGAAGTGAATGGAGAACTGTCCACACAGAGGACCTCTCTAGGGTGAACCTCTGGGTTCAGCCTCTGGTTTAAATCTGATTTAGTTCCAGTCTTGCTTGGGGTCTTGGACAAATTCCTTTCTCTTTCTGGGCCTCTATAAAATGTTCAGATCCCTTGCTAAGGCCAACTGGGGCAGGAGGGGCAGCAACAAGTCCTAATGTTAGCCATCAGAATTTATTCTAATTTCTCTTGACAGAGATTACCTTCTCCTTCTGCCGTCTGTTTGAGAAGCGCCCGGCCCAGTTTCTGCCTGAGATGGTTGCTGCTATGAAGGGCAACTCCACACTGAAGGGCCTCCGGCTGCCAGGGAACCGCCTGGGTGGGGGCAGGGCCCTGGGAAGGGACAGGGGTGAAGGAGCCAGTTCTTTGACCTCAAAATTCAGTGGAGGAAGGCATAGGCCTCTCCACTGGGAACATAGGGGTTGGAATATAGTTGTGTGCTGGGGCTTTTGGAGGCTGGGCTTCTCCCCACCAGAAATGGGTTGGGATACCATTGTTTCCTGTTCTTGGGTGATTAGACATTTCTCCCCTTCTCCCCAGGGAATGCTGGCCTGCTGGCCCTGGCAGATGTTTTCTCAGAGGATTCATCCTCCTCTCTGTGTCAGCTGGACATCAGGTATATGGGGAGGAGGAGGGGACAAGGGATGGAGCTGTAAGGATATAGACTAGGGATTGTTTCCTGGGTGTCTAATCCATCTCACCCCTACCAGTTCCAACTGCATCAAGCCAGATGGTCTTCTGGAGTTCGCCAAGCGGCTGGAGCGCTGGGGCCGTGGAGCCTTTGGTCACCTGCGCCTCTTCCAGAACTGGCTGGACCAGGATGCAGTCACAGCCAGGGAAGCCATTCGGCGGCTCCGGGCCACTTGTCACGTGGTTAGCGACTCGTGGGACTCATCCCAGGCCTTCGCAGATTATGTCAGCACCATGTGATGGGGCCCATGCTTCACAGGCCCATGCTCAGCACCATCAGCTTGCAGGGGCTGAGACATGGGCTGCCCAGAACTCCCAAACACCAATTCTGTCTTTCTCTTTCTGCAACTTTTTTTCTCTTTTTCCTTCTTCCCTTGCACTGAGGTCCTGGAGGTCTTGCTGGGCTCAGCAAAGGCACTCTCACAACTGGGTTTAGAGCCTTTGGGCCCCTTACCCACTACTCTCGGAACCCTGGGCCAGGTTACAGTGCTCATCAGTCACTGAGGACAGCTCCTCTCCCCCTGCCTGAGGTTCCTGCTTTCCTTCCTCAAGCAGGTACCCAGGCTTTAGAGAAGTACAGGAGTGTCCACTACCAGGCCTCTTCTCTGCTGGGCTCACCATGCTGCTCCCAAGCCTCAGTCCCTTTCATACCTTTATTCCTTTCTTTTTTTTAACCAAAAAAGTTTTTCTTATAAAATAAACTTTGGGCAAACATCATGCAGCCCTCCTTGATGATTTTTGTCCCAGAGAACAAAATTCAGTAGGGTCCTATGGGGCAAGGAGCCCCCTTTCCCTGTCTCCTTCCTCTAACAGCTACACCCAGACCAGCTGGTTATCAGTGGAGACCCCGCTGCTCCTCATGAGACTGCTGGTGGAAGACGAATGTGATGGCTGTGGAGGCAGCATCCCAGGCGGCCTGGAGTACCTCATCCTTAAGCCCCCGTTTATCAGTGTTATGGTTCCACTGAGCCAGGTCTGAGGTGCAGTCAGAACCATCAGGGGGTGGCCGGACCTGGTGATTGTTGACACAGCGGCAGCAGCGCAACCTGGGGGCAGAGGACAGAGCCATGGTAACTATAGAGCCCGTCTCCATGCTGTGCAGGGAGTTCAGAAGTAATGGCCAGCAAGGGCACCCCACCCACCTGTCATGTGTGTCACTGAGGCTAGCCTCATCCAGGGTAAACAGCTCCTTCAACTCGCCGAGAGAGAAGTGCCGCTCCACATCCTGTTCCTCATCCACCACACAGCTGCTCAGTGCCTTCTTGTGGCTCTGGCGCTGAAAGATCTTCTCCTCAATGGTTCCTGCCTGAGGTGGGGGCGCCCAAGGATGTACAGCTAAGTCATTCCCAAACATAGGGGGCAGGAAAACCCAGGGGTTGAAACTATAGCCACCCAAGAGAAGGGGAAATGAATGAGAAGTAAAAGTCCTATAGCAACACATCTGCTCAGCTGAGCCCATTTTCCCAATCTGTCTGTTGGGAACATGACTTGTAGCCACTGCTCACCCAGGATATTTTCTGTACGAATGAAGGGTTTCATGTCTTGGCTAAATTCCTTCAGAGTGAGCTGAGGTTTGCAGCAGCTTCACCAGACCTCCACACCAAGCCCAGGCCTTTCATACTCAACAAATATCATTTGGGTATCCTATGCCTGGCTCTGTGCCAACACTAGGATACAAAGAAGAATTAAATATGATCCTTATTCCTGAACTCCTAGGCTTCTGGGAGAGACATATAAACTAACTGGCACAATAACAGAAACCTGCATAGGATTCCCAAGGGCCTACAAGAGGGGTAGTAGAGGGGGAAAATGATGAAAAGCTTGAAGTAAAGATGATCCTTGAGTTGAATCGTAAAAAATGAATAGATGGTTTACAAGGGAAGAGAGAAGGAAAGCTCATAGGCCCCACATAGGACAAAGGCATAAGCCTGGCCTACTGGAGGACTGAGGAGTTGAGCCTGTCTTGAGGATAGTGGGAGTGTAGTAAGGGCTGGGACTGAGTAAGTCAGCAGAGGCCATACCGGAGAAATATGGATGCCAGGCTGAAAGAGCTTTGCCTTGTCCTGCAAGTGATGAAAAGCAAAATCAGGATTTTTGGAAAGTTCATTCTGGAAGCAATATGTGAAGAACAGGTTAAGACCAAAGGTAAAGCATTAGGAAGCTGCTGCAGTATCCAAGTGAAAAAGAACTGTGACTTTAGCACAGGGTAAAGAGGAAGGTTAGATAAAGAAATTGCCAGAAGACAAATAGTGATTTGTTGTTAGGAGACAGGGAATGGTCCAGTAGGATGATACCCAGATTTGGGTTGGTTGGATAATGGAGCCATTAAATGACAAAATTCAGAAAGGAAATGAATTTAGTCACCTTGCATCTAAAGTGTTCATGAGACATACAAGTGGAAATGTACAATAGGTGATGGAAATATGGGTCTAAAACTCAGGTAAGAGATCTTGGCTAAACATTTAGAGATTTGTCAATATAATGAGTAATCACAGAGATAGAAAAACCAGAGTGGAGTTTCCAAAGACAATAGAATTTTAAAGACTAGCAGTCAACAGTGTCAGATACACAGAGGAAAAATCAAGAGTTTCTTGTTCTGACAATTAGGAAGCCAATATTACATTCAAAAGCAAGTTCAAAAGCGGTCTGATGAGTGAATAGAAGATGAGGAAGTGAAGTTAATCTGTAGGCTTTGGAAAAATGTGATGGTGAACGCATGGAAAGTAACCCAAGGTAGTGGCTACAATAGGACAGAGAGTTAAATGGTGAGAGCTACCTCAGTATGTTTATAGACTTAGGTAAATAAGAGAGACCTTAATCAACTAAGAAAGAAGGAAAACAATCCAGGGCAGAGCTGGAATGATGAAGCTCAAAGAAGGAAATTATCTTCCTCTGAGATGGGAAGGGAAGGGCAGGTCTAGAGATACACAAAAGACAGGTAAGAGAACTCAAGCCTGGTAGCCTACATTTTTTTCTGTGAAGCAGAAGACAAGGTCTCTGCAAAAAGAATGAGAGACAGGGTTAGGTAAGAAACTTGAGGGAAGTGGTGAAGGCTTGAAGTGGCTGTTGAAAGAAACGAGATACACCCCAGCCCAAAATGGAATATGTGAATTTGTGGTAGTGCTAATCTACACCTGCAAATTTTATCTGGTGCAGAACTTGAGAACAGTTGTAGTGATCCAACTGGAGTATTACAGAAAGAGTGACTGAAAGGATGCACAGTAGGAATCAGGCCAAACAAAGAGAAGTGAAGCCAGACTGGGGGAAAGGTGAGGTACTAGGGACATTTAGGCTAAAGCAGATATAGGAGATATGAGAAAACTGGAAGGACAGGAAGTTGAGAACAGAATGATAGTTTTGGGTACTGTGTATAGTTTTGGCATTACTAAAGTTCCAGAGTGTGGCCTTGGGAGTAACTAAACGGGAAGGAGTTGAACTGGTCATTAGAGATGAGGTCAAGGAAACATGGAAGCCAGAGTGCTAGATAACTGCATAGTCCTTGAAGTCAAGATGATAACTGAATTTGGGGAAGAAATGAAGGACTAGACTAGGCTGGTATCCAAAGTCATCAATGAATTAGGAAACTAGCATAGGGTAGATGACAGTGACAAGAAAGAAAAGAGAGTAGTCAAGTCAGAGAACATGAGCTTTAAAAGAGAACTACAGTCTGTATGATTGATCACTGAGAACTTGGGAGAATGCCAATACTACTTCTTAGTCCCAGGGGACACATGGAGTATGAGAAGATTACAAGGCAAGTGCACAGTAGAAATCAAGGTATGAGGGAAAGCAGGTGTCCTGTGAAGAGATGAGGCCACAGGGGAGTTTGTCAACCACTGAACAGGTATCAGGAGGCATAGGTTTTGAAGAAATGGGGTGGAGAGAGGGAGAAAGAACAGAAAAATACAGGGGTCTGGCTAAGCCCATAGATTGGCCACTGCTAGAGGCAGAGGCAAAACAGGCACTGAGAAAAAACCCAAGATTGTCCTAAAGGTCTTTTTCACGACCCACCCCTACTCTGACCACTGTCACCATCCTTACAGACAGCAGGCGATAGATGTAGCAGGTCTTCTTTTGACCATCACGCCAGACCCGGGCCATGGCTTGTTCATCATTAGCCGGGTTCCAGTCAGGGTCAAACATGACCAGTCGGTTTGCTCCAATGAGATTGAGGCCACAACCCCCAGCTTTGCTGCTCAGCATGAAGACAAAGTCAGGGCTCTGGAAAGAAAGGAAGCAGGAGAAAAGAACCTCTTGCAGCCTGAACTGGAATCCTATTCAGTCCAGCCAACAGTTCTCTCTCTCATACATCTGTACTCTTATGCTGTGAGGACCACCAATTTGCCTACCAATTTCCCAGCCCCACCATCACCAACCAGGCTAATTCTACCACACCCACCAAGGGCGGGGGGAGAGAGAGAGAGGAGAGAGAGACCCTAAAGCAGAGCACCCATCTAGTTTCTCTATCAACCACTGATTCAGATGTTGCTGCATTGGTAGTATGGAAACAGGGGCTGTACATTTACCAATGGATTGTTGAAGCGCTCTACAATCTTGGCTCGCTTCTTAATGGACATTGTGCCATCCAAGCGGACATACAAGTACCTGAAGGGGAATTCAAACATCAAAACCCAAGAAGGAAGCAGAGGCTTGCTACTGAAGGACTTGAACTAACCAGGCTTGAGGCTACTCATGTAGAGCCTGAGGGCCTAAACTCCCAAAGGGAGAGGCAGGGGACTAAGGGCTAGGACTCTGTCCTCTGGAAGTACCTGAAGGGCCAGGGGCTATTCTGCTTGGAGATGGAGTCAGGATCATCAGAGTAAGAGAACAGATATTTTCTGGGAAATCCCCCCTGCACCCATTTCTTGCCCATATCCACCAATCAGAACACCTACCATCTACTCTTCCTAGGGGAGGCACTCCTTTGGCAAACTGATTTGACTCTTCCCTACCTTCGAGCCCGGCAGAGCTTCTCAAAGAGGTCCAATGTCTGAGTGTAATTGGACACCAGCACTACTTTGTCACTGCTGCGGCTTCGGGTCACTGCCAGAATGTAATCAAGGACCAGCATCTTACCTGGGGAAATCATCAACCATTAGCTCCCAACAGGCCATCCCCATGGCCCAGGATTCTTACTTTTGATATCATGCCTTGAGGTAAGGATACATCTAGCACAAAGAGACAATTTCCCACCTTTCCTCCCAGAGGAGCCCAAAGACTGGCTTACCTGATAGCTGGGGCTCTAGAGCCTTGGAGCTATAACCAGGGGGGAATATTTCCAAGGCACCTTCAAAGCCACCCTCCTCTTCCACACACTTGTCATAGATTAGAGCTGGATCTGAAAACAACAACAAAAACAAAACCCAAAATGCCAGCTACAGTGCTTTCCAGTTTCCACTTCGATGCTCATTGGAATCTCCTCTAGAAGCCTACCCAGCAGACCTTCCTCAGCGCCAGACTTACCAGGTCCCAATTCCTAGTTTGCAGTCAGTTCCATCTAGGACCACCTTGCTTACTAGTGTGTTCTCCCAGCAAGAAGGGAACTATACCACAGAGGGCAAGATTTGTTATTTTTCCTCCTGTCCAACATTTTATATGCACAGGTGTGCGTGCATACTCCCATGTACTCACAAGTCCCATATACTCCCAAGCATCAAGCATGGGCTGGGCAAAGGGTAAGCAAACTTTTCCAAAGCAAAGGGTCTGGTATGGAGTACCAAATGTAGGGTTCATGCCTTGGGGAGGGCTGGAATCACAGGTGCCTTTATGAGGACTCTAGACAAGTTTTGGTCAAGGTGGCTGGACCTTACAGGAGCCTAGCCTTCCTTGCTTACTCTCTCAGGGGGCCCCAGGACATGGACCCAACTCACGATTACAAAGCTTCTTTAGCAAGGTGATGGAAGAAAGGGAAGACACACTCATCTTGCCCTCACGCAACTCTTCTGCTGGCTTGGCCTGTCTCAGAAACTTCTTGTATAACTCAGTCTGAAGGGATGTCAGCCTGAAAAAAGGGTAGCTGGGTTAGTGGGAAAGGCTGGACGACACCTCTGCCCTGAGAATACTGTGAGAGCCCAGCCATGCCTCAAGGGCTGAGTTTTTACACACTCTACACCCCTCAGTTGAGTTCAGTACCTACAACAAACCACCTGCTCAATTTTCACAGGCAGATATTTAGAAAGGATATCAGAGGTCCTCCGTATCAGGCACCTGGGGAGAGAAGATAAAAAGGCAAGAGGCTGGTAAAAATGCCCTGCTAACTACTAGAATAAAAGCTACCACCCAAAGAACCCAAAAGACTGTCTCTTTTGTAGAATCAAATGTCAGAGACACATCAGCTCTATGGCAAAGAAATCTTTATCAGGGTCTCAGTCATGGGAACAGAGACTCTTTCGAACAGTCTAGCTTACAAGTGACAACTCTTCCTCTTCAAAAGTTTAGCTAGTCTTCAAGAGAAGGCCAAGATCTCCCATTAAGCCTGGTGCTCAGACAGAAGGAAGCTGCGAACCACCAAGTCCTTAGAGGAGTTTCTACTTGCACTTGCCCAAATACCACAGGGCCCAAGGTTCAATGAAATTAAGCCCATACCTCCTGGCCGACCAGGAAGGACAGGGATCAGACACCTAAGGAGCAGCTCCTAAGAATATAGTGACTCTCCTTCCTGCCATCGAAAATTGGGAGGGAGAGAGGGCGGGACTCCAGGATATAAATCAAGTGTATTACCTACAACAGGGAATCTAGAATGTACTTGCCTTTTGGATTATGTGGACCCTATGGAAAAGCCCTCTTAGTCTGGGAGCCACACCCATCAGTCAGATCTATTTCTACCTGTCACAGAAGACTATGGGGTCTGAGAAGGGAAGCCTGGTGCTTTAGGTCTAAGACGGACTGACAGGAAGCTTCTGAAGTATTAACAATGCTCCAAGGGATATTCTGTTCAGGGAGACCAGCATCAGAGAAGAGCTTCCTCAGCAGGATGCTAAGCAGCCCAAAGCCAGACCACAGGGTCCAGGCCAGGAAGAAAGCAGGGACTTGGCTTGCAAGACCTCTCCATTTATTCAGCGGCTATAGTCAGGGCACAGATCCCACTCCCTTCCCAGCCTCATGGGCCAAAGCACCAAAGGATTGGACTTGGATAGTTTAGTAGGCAATTCTGATGACCTAACTTGGGGGAAAATCCCAAAGAAAGGTGCTGCTGGGGCACCTGGGTGGCTCAGTCGGTTAAGTGTCCAACTTTCGGTCTTGGCCCAGGTCATGATCTCATGGTTCATGAGTCTGAGCCCCGCGTTGGGCTCTGTGCTGACAGTGCAGAACCTGCCTGGGATTCTGTCTCTCCCTCTCTCTCTCTCTCTCAAAATAAACACTTAAAAAAAAAAAAAAAAAGGTGCTGCTGCCTAGCCCAGCACCCACCCTGCTATTACCTATTCACAATGCTGGTGAGCTCCCGTAGCCGCTCTTCTCCTAGCTGCCTGTCGGCCTCACTGGCAGCTGCATCTCGACTCTTCAAAATTGGCAACTCAAAATGCTTCTTGAACTCATGGGCAGTTCCTAAGACAAGAGAGAAGGGAAAAATAAAATACTACATAAAAAAAAAAAAAAAAGGTAGGGGAGTCTCGCTCTTTTACATCCCACTTCTAGCCACTTGCTCTTTTTGCCATGTGTTCCCCGGCACCCCTCCTAGCCAGGACTCACAAAATTGAAGAAATCAAGGACTTTTTGCTCACAGCCAAATGAAAGGATGCCAAATCTGCCAAGATCAAGAAACGTAAGGGCGCTTGGGTGGCTCAGTCCTTAAGCATCTGACTTCAGCTCAGGTCATGATGTCACAGTTTGTGAGTTTGAGTTCTACATTAGGTGAACCCGAGTGCCACTTTGGGTGAGCTCAAACCCTGCTTCTCTCTCTCCCCCTCTCCCTCTCTGCCCCTCATGGGATTCTCTTTCTCAAGGAAAAAAAAAAAAAAAGAGCGTGCCTGGATGGCTCAGTTGGTTAAGCTTCCAACTTCAGCTCAGGTCATGATCTCATGGTTCAGGGGTTCAAACCCTTCATGGGACTCTGTGTGGACAGCTCAGAGCCTGGAGACTCCTTCAGAGTCCGTGTCTCCCTCTCTTTGCCCCTCTGGCACTCTCTCTCTCAAAAATAAACAAAAAACAAAACAAAACAAATACTATATCAACTTCCTTCTTAAAAAATTGAAAACATAAGGAAAACATAAGGATAATGTGAAGGTGAAAGTTTCATGCAGCTTGGTCATCACCAAAAAAAAAAAAAAAGGCAGAGAAACTGAAGCAATCCCTACCCCCAGGTCTGGCAGTGAAGGAGGTGAAATGAACCTCGCACACTGATTAGAACTGTATTAAAATTTTTAATTAAAAAAAACAAAAACAAAAACCGAATGATTATCCCACTGCCAATAATGACAGACTGCTTTGTTACAGACCACCTTCCTGCCAAGAACAAAGCTGAACAAATTATAGGCAATTTCTGTTTGAATGGATCAGAAAGCTAACCAAAGCAGTGGAGACTTGAAAGGCCAAGTAGGTTAAAACTCAAATATATAACTAATTACATTATATATAAATGGACCAAATAATCCAATTAAAAGACGATACAATTGTCAGACTGGGCTTTTTTTTTTTTTAAAGCCCATCTATATGCTGCTCATAAGAGATGAAGTAGCATGTATGATACGTGCTACAATGCAGCTGAAATATTATACTAAGTAAAAGAAATCAACACAAAAGGTAACATATTGTAGAATTCCATTTATATGAACTGTCCAGAATAGACAAATTCATAGAGATAGAAAGAAGATTGGTGGTTGCCAGAGTTTGAGGTTAAGGAGAGATAGGGAATACTTGTTTAATGGGTACAGTTTTCTTTTGGCCAGGAATAAAAAGGGCAGGTTATCTCACATATGAGGATCTCTAAATGGCCAATAAACATATTAAAAGGTATTCAACTTTATTAAACATTAGGTAAACACAAGGTATCACTAAACACCCACTAGAATTACTAAAATTAAAAAAAAAATTGGGGGGGGGAACCCCAAATCTTTAATTTTTCTCCTTGCCTGGTGCAAGGACTTGAGAGACACCTGAGCTTTACAAACAGGAGACAAACGTCAGCCACCAGGGCCCTCACCGGGTTCAATGCAGGCACGAGGCCCCTCCCCTCAGAGTGCATCACAGACTGGCTCCCATGTGGCCCTGAAGTTCGGCTCATCAGTGCCCTGACAAGTCCATGGTGAGGGCAGGGAGGGCAGAAAAAATTTTTCTCAAGATAAATATTAGTCATGGTATAGAGTAGAGGTGAGCTAACTACAGCCATGGGTCAGCCACATGTTTCTGTAAATAAAGTTTTATTAGAACACAACCATGTCCATTCATTTATACTTTATGGCTGCTTTCATACTACAGTATGAATTGAGTAGTTGTAACAGAGACAGGCCTGCAAACCTAAAATACTACCTATCCCTTTAAGAAAAAATTTACTGACCCCTCATGTAGAGACACTAGAATTCTCATACACTTCTGGCACACTTTGGAAAGAAAGCCAGAGTATCTACTAGAGCTGAATACATGCATAACACATGAACTAAACACATGCATACCCCAGAAATTCCACTCATAGGACAGAGAATGCATATGTACACAACAGAAATGCATACTATGCTCAGGTAAAGACATGTACAAAAATGTTTACATCATTATTCAAAAGAATAAAAAACTGGAAACTCAACTGTCCAACAGAACAGATAAAGCCTGGTATATTCATGAAAATGAAATACACAAACAAGAAAACAAACTACTGCACAACATGGACTGATCTCACAAACATAATGAACAAAAAGAAACTAGATGCCAAGGAATACTGTATTATTCCATTTACAAAAGTTCAAAAATAGGACAAACCAATCTTGAGTCAGAAGAGATTTCTGGGGGAAAAGGTGAGAATAATGATTAGAAGGGGGTGTCGCTGAGATGGTGGCAGTAATTGATCTGATAGTGGTTACACAAATGTGTTCACATGAAAATTCTACTGCTTAGCTGGTTCTTGCCTAAAGCCATCTTCCTGAGCAACAGCAAGTTGAGGTGGCACTAAGACATCCTCCCATAGATATTTAAGCGCAAGAACTGTCCACCTGTGGTTTCCAGAGGCTGGGAGGTGAGAGGGGATGGGACATGGGGAGTTATTATTTAATGGGTAGAGTTTCAGTTCTGAAAGATGAAAAAAGTTCTGGAGATGGATGGTGGTGATATTTGCACAACAATGTAAGTATATTTCAGGACACTGAATTGTACGCTAAAAAGTAGTTTAGAACAAAACAAAACAGCCCAAGACAGTCTGTTCTGAGGCCAAAGCTCTTATGAGGCAGCTACAATGCAATGAGCAAAAATGCCTAGGGGTAGTGTTTCCACCCCCAGCTCATAGTGACACCATACTGTGCATAGCCCCTGCTACCTCTGTATTGGAAAAATGGCTACAGTGGTTCTTGCTGAGCTGTTCAGCAGAACCACGGTCTCCCAATGGCTTTGCTACTCCCTGACAAGAGAAGCCTTCCTACAAGAGTGACTAGTGACCCACATGTTATAACTAGCATTCTCTCCTTTCTCTCTTCAGCTAGAGTTATACTCCCAAGGCCAAGGCAAGGCTCCTCTCCAATGTAGCAGAAAAGGCTGGAATCTTACCTAGAATGCCCGAATTAACAAAATGTACCAAGCTGAAATACTCAAGGAGATCATTCTGGATGGGGGTCCCAGAGATAAGCACCCGCCGGCTGGTGTTCAAGCTGTCCAGGGCCTGGTAAGTCTGATTCTCAGAGTTCTTAAGTCTGTGTCCCTGCAAGGAAATTAATTCTCACTTAGGCCTGGGCATGATAAGGCATCCCTAATGATAGTAAAGTCTTGTGTAGACAGGAAAAGAGGAAAGAGGAATCAAACATTACAGGTTCTGGGGCCTTAGGAACTGGGCAGGGCACAGCAAGAATGAGAACCTACCTGCTTGCTTACGGAGAAATGTCATGTTCAAGAGACAGACCTTCAGTTTCCAGACCACTAGTGTTACATCCATCCATAAAACAACGATTCCCTGGATTATTACCTCACCTCCTTTTCCCTGCCCTAACCTCCAGAGCCCTAGCAGCCTGCCTATCCTCTTCAGAGACATTCAGCCACATTAGTGACCCATGCTTTCAGGGAATCCTCCCTTCCCACTAGCCAAACCAACCCAGAACACCTCCTGAGCCAGATGCTTTCTGGATTGGTTTACAGGCCATGTCTGGGTTGTCAGAGCCCAAGTCCCTCTGGACTTGGCCCAGGCTCCTTCTTCCCGCTCCCTGCAGAATCCTAAGAGCCTCTCTTCCTCCCTTTGTATCTCTTCCCCAATTCGTCACCCATCCTTCATACACACCCTGTTACTTCTCTCTTTTAAGCCCTTTTCAAGGAAGTGGTAAAGGACCCTATCATCTTCCCTCTTTCCCCAAGAACCACATGGGCAAGATCAAGCCTGCGCCTGTTCTATCCAGTCTCCATTTCAGCCCCAAATGCAACCACCAATGAAAGAATGGCCAAACAAGTCAGCATGCTCCCTCTGGCCAGCCTTGTATGATGAAATTAAACACAGACCCTCTACTGACCCTCCTGTGTCTAGGACCAAGTCCAAGCTCGTTAGTTTAGCACTTCTCAGTAAGACCCCAGCTAACTTCTCTGACAAGTCTTCACAGCTCGTCTTAGTCCAGGAAGCCATAACTCCTCCTCACTCCTAATGTTGGAGTTCCTTAGGTCTCTTTGCCCATGCCATTCCTCTGCCCAGAATTCTCTCCCACAGGCAAATTCCTCAATGTCACCTCCAATGCAAAGCCCTCCTCACTGACACCAAGCTGTTGGTGTCTCCCACTTCCATGCTCCTATGGCACTCTGTACATAATAGCTGTTTACTAAATCTTTTCCAAGTGCCAGGCACTGGACTAATAAGCAGCATTTCCTGTATATTCTCTTCTATAATCCAGATAACAATTAGATGAGTGGGAATTGTAATACCTATTTTAGAGAAAATGAAGTTCAGAAAGGTGAACACACCAAAATCCCACACTGGTAAAAAGTAGCAGAACTAGGGGGTGCCTGGGTGGCTCAGTCGGTTGAGTGTCTGACTTCGGCTCAGGTCATGATCTTGCGGTTCATAAGTTCGAGCCCCACGTCGGGCTCTGTGCTGGCAGCTCGGAGCCTGCAGCCTGCTTCGGATTCTGTGCCCCCTCCCTCTCTGCCCCACCCCTGCTTGTGCTCTCTGTCTTTCAAAAATGAATAAACATAAAACAATTTTTTTAAGGAAGTAGCAGAACTAGGATTTGAACTCAGGTCTGTGTGATTCCAAAATCTGGGCACTGTACTACTCTGCCTCTCGTCTACTGCTACACAGAGTACTAATCATACTCTACTGTATGTACTCAATCTCCTCACCTAGACAGGAACTTCTTCAAACAAAGACCATGTCAGATTTGCCTTTATATAACTTGGTGTACATGACAGAGTCCCCCACAGAGAACTGCTCAGTAAATGTTAAATGAAAGAATAACCAACGTTGCTATTAAAGAATTAGACATAGAATTTTAATCTTTATAAATGACTGGATGTTGTATACCTAAGACTAATTCAATGTCATGTCAATTACATTTCAATTAAAATAATTTTTAAGACATCCAAAACAAACAAAAAAATAAAAAATGATTAGAGGCTCCAAGCACTAGTCCTGAAAACAGAAGGCTGAGACTTTGGAGTCAAAGAGGGAAATAAAACTTGAAGCTTGTGAGGAAATTCCCCAAAAGACCCCAGGGAAGGGCACCTGGGTGGCTCAGTCAGTTAAACGTTCAACTTTGGCTTATGTCATGATCTTGCGGTTCTTGGGTTCAAGCCCCACGTAGGGCTCTGTGCGGACAGCTCAGAGCCTGGAGCCTGCGTTGGATTCTTGTCTCCCTCTCTCTCTGCCCTTCTCCTGCTTGTGCTCTCTCTCTCTCTCAAAAATAAACATTAAAAATAATTTTTTTTTAACAAACAGAAAAACCCAAAAAATACCCTAGGGAAATAGGGGTCAACAGTTGGGTCCCTCTAAACTGAAGCTCCCTGAGGGCAGATATCAATGGGATTCCCAGGGCCTGATGCATGACACGCACTTAATAAATAATCCAACAAATGAACTGGGCTGACACACTATCCCTGTGGGTCTCTGTGGAAGTGTAAGCCAATACCAGCTCCCTATGGGAACACCCCAGCTCCAGACCCAGCTCCTCCCACCATCACCCACAGATTTAAAACCCAAACTCTCTGGGTTGCCTGGCTGGCTCAGTCGGAAGAGTATGCTACTCTTGATCTCAGTCCTCAGTTTGAGCCCCCGTGTTAGAGATTGCTTAAAAATAAAATTTTAAAAAAATAATAAAAATAAGACCCAAACTCTGGCATCTCAGCAAATCAAATATTTGGCCAGATGAAAAGCTGTCAGAGCTCTTATTAATAAGCTGCTGCTGAATTTCTGTTCTGGCAGAGTTCTCCGTTTATCCTTTTTAAAGACAAAAGGGCCAGTCTTTCCATACCTAAGCCAAGCTTCCTATACCACGTTTTGGATTATATCCAAGGCACTAAGGGATAAGAGCCCGGTCTTAAAACCCCAGGCCTGAATTCAAGTCCCAGCTCACTAGGTCCTCATAGGGGAAACCCTAGGCAAGTCACTGCACTCCTAACCTCCAAAACGGAGATGACAATGATGTCAATCCCTCACCTATTCATACACTTTCCAAAATGCTTCCATAGATCTCTCTTGATCAGGATCGTGTCCCTTTCAGGTATACCCTGTGCCATCCACTGTACAGAAGTCACTGAGTCTCTGAGCAGTCTCTTCTGCATTGTGCTTACAAGTGGCAACACCAAGGCTGACCCCATGTCTTCTGACTTGCCCTAGTAACCTGAGTAACCTGAGTAACTTAGCTCAGGTTACTATGAGGGATCAAAGATTTTGTACACAGAGTTATTACGCAGCATTTCTGTGTTCCAGAAAGACCCATCAGCTAGAAGGAAGTTGTGGGTATGAACAGGACAAACTCCTCCTAGAGTAGGCAGTCTTCCAGGACTGGCTTCCTCAGGTCTCTGACAATTGACAAACTGCTGACAAATAAAAGGTAGATGAGTAAAAAGGCAGGCCAGGATGCTAAGTGTGACAAGCAGCAGCCTGGTCCCTTCTGCCCTGCAGAGTCAGCTCAGAAAACAAGAGAGAATGAGAAAGAAAAGAAACACTACAGAGCAGAATGAAATCCAGATGGGCTAGGACCCTGAGCTTCATAGGGTTTATCACACATATACCCTACCTCAACCTCCTATATCCTTTACTCTTACAAGAACAGCCCATCAAGGTATCAGAAGTTGGCACACTTGCCCAACAATGACTAACTCTTTATTAAGGACAAAAGCCTAATTGGGAAAGAGCTTGTAAGTAGCAAGCATGGCATCCCAAAAGTAAGCCTTTCTTCTCTGTCCTGTCCCAAAAGTCCCTCGGATACTGAGCTAATAACCTACAATTCCCAGAGCACAGTCAAGCTTCCCAATCAGTTGACAAATGGGGGCCAAGTCTTTCAGCCACATCTCCACTAAAGACCCAGGGGTGTGCAAGGTGGCCTTAATTCTTCCCAAGAGGTACAAATAATGGTAGCAGCCTCAGGGTAGCCAAGCACCCTGAAAACCTGGAAAATTCATTTTTTAAGTTTACTTATTTTGAGAGAGACCTTGAAAGTGCGAGCAGGGGGGAGGGGCAGAGAGAGGGAGAGAGAGAATCTTAAGCAGGCTCTGCACTGTCAGCGCAGAGCCCAACACGGGGCTCAAACCCACAAACCATGAGATCATGACCTGAGCGGAAACCAAGAGTTGGACTCTTAACTGAATGAGCTACCCAGGTGCCCCTGGAAAATTCTTTATACTGGGAAGCTCCCACCACCCTCATTCCTTTCTAAGTAGTAGCATCATTACCACCATTCATGCATAGTGGTGGAAAAGGCTAGTAAGTAACTACTGCCACATTTCCCTCTGTCCCAGCGAGTCAATACGGACTGGTATAAGGTGTATGGACTGTCCACACTGGACTTTCCTACCTCTGTGCTTCTGTTCATATGCATTCCCCCAGCCTAGAATAAAAAAACAGAGTTCTATGACCCTTACCAAAGTCTTAGGACATACCAGGCACTTGGTAAGAGCTTTCCCTCATTCACCTCATTTAACCCTCACAATAACCCATGAAACAAATATTATAAGCCCATTTTACTGACGTGAAAATAGAGGCTCGGGTGGTTAAGTAACTTGTCTGACGTCATTTTACTGGTAAGTAGAAGAGCTAGAATTTGAAAACAAGTCTGACTCTTGGGGTGCCTGGATGGCTCAGCCGGTTAAGTGTGTGACTTTGGCTCAGGTCATGATCTCACAGCTTGTGGGCTAGAGCCCCACATCAGGCTCTGTGCTGACACCTCAGAGTCTGGAGCCCACTTCAGATTCTGTGTCTCCCTCTCTCTCTCTGCCCCTCCCCCACTCACACTCCATGTCTCTCTCTCTCTCTCAAAAATAAATATTAAAAAACAAACAGACAAAACTAGTCTGACTCCAGAACCTGTTCCCTTAAACACTATACAGTGTGTCTCCACCTATCCAAATCCCTCTCATCCTTCAAAGTCCTTCTTCAGTCTAAGAATACTGACTGGAAGCAATCAAATAGCCCACAGTACCTCACCCTCCTCAAGTTCCAAGCACTGCTTAATCCCTTTTGGCAGGCTGGTATCAAAGGCTCTCCCTCTCACTTGCGTCCTCTAAGGCAACAAGCTCTGTCCTTAATATTCCCTGGTGACTGGCACAGCCTTTGGATGGCAGTTATTAGGAGATTTCAACACTTCCTCCACCCAGACTGCTGAGAGGCAAGTACCTCATCACAGATGACCAGTCCAACACTCCCTTTCTGGAGGATTCCAACGTGAAGGCGGAATGTCTCATAGGAAATGATAAGGATGGGAGAAGGCACTCGGGCTCCACGCTGGTTCATGAATCCTTCTACAAAAGAAAACAGGTCAAGGGAACAAATCTTAGAATACCTTAAACAAAAAAAGTTTCACGGTTCTTTAATTTAGCCTGAAACTACTTCAATTATTTTCCATGGAATTCTCTTCCACCCCCTCAGTGCCCTCAACCTACTGGCCATCAGTGAGCATACACACAAGAAGCGAGCAAGCTCTATGGAAGAGTTAAGGCTCCATACCCAGTTTTTGGTCTATCTCGTCCTTAGAGCCTCCATCAATGGCCAGAGGTTGGATCCTCCCTGCAAGCCATTTCCCAACTTCATTGTACCAGTTCTTCACTAGGCTGGAGGGTGACACCACCACTGCCTTGTCAATTTCCGGTTTGCACTCTGGACTCTGGCGCAAAAGCGTCCACATCAACGTGATGCACTGCAGCGTCTTGCCCAGACCCATCTCATCAGCCATGATACAGCCGTGGCTGCCAGGGATGCGCCGACTGGTGACACACTCCCACAGGAACTTTACTCCCTGGGGAATAACAGCATTCAGGCCACTTTGATCCACACTGCTGCAGCCCCAGGGATGAAGGCCTCCCATCTCATACCTCTTTACCCCAGCTCCCCTTACCTCTCTCTGATGGGGCCGTAAGACCTTACTGAGAATGGGATCAACAACCACATGGACAGGGAGTTTTTCCCTGAGAAAACACAGCAAAGAAAATATAGTGCTCAGACATGTGCAAGGCCACTCCCTCAGGAAGTTGTGTCCTGCTGATCTAGAGGCCAGAGGCAGCTGCCTAAGAGAAGACCTTCTTAGCCTGATAATCAAACCATAGCAAAATTTTGCTCCAGGAGTTAGAAGGTGAGGAGAGGGCTCCCTGTGTCATCAATCCCTCCTGCTCCCTTGAGCAAGCTTGGCAGGAAGGGTGAGGAACCCCCACCAACTGGACATGCCCACAAGCTCTTCCCCACACACTCTCCTTCCCCACCTACCCACTCTCTGGATGATGCAGTGGTCATGACAGCACTCTGAAAGCATGCCAATCCCAAGGGGGAAAAAAAAAGTCACACCAAAATTCCCTCTGCCCTCCCAGGTATGTGCACTTAACAGAAAACCAAACCTGTTCAAGAAATACCAATGCACATACTTGTCAAGCTTCAGCTGGTCGTGGGCACTCAGAGGGGGAGGCTCATACAGAACCAAGGCACCTTCTTCCAAGGGGTCATGGAGGGCCCGGCGGACCCCAGCCCTTTTGAGGCCCAATGCACGAGAGCCCAGAGGACCTAGAAACCAACAATCTGTCACCTGGGGCTCTATATTGAGATCAGCACGCCCAGCTTAAATACTTATCTTTCATATGACCTTTAAGCTTGCATATGACCTTCTCTCTCCCAGAACCTCTCCAAACCCAGCGGGGCACCTCTACCTGACCATTATCCCAACCTGCTTCAGATCAGTTTTTCCCCATTTTGTTTCTTCCATTTAACTATAAACTTCTGGAGGGTTGGGTCTTGTTCATCTCAAGTCAATCCTAGAAAGGTGTGGAACCCAAAGGGCCTTTCAAGATGGAGGGCTCTTGAAAGTTGGCCTCCTCCCTCTCCAGTCCCAGTTTTAGCACAATAATATGCTCTACAAACGTCAGGGAAAACGCTGTAGAACCCAGGTCTCAGACACAGCCAACCTCAGACACAAGATGCTACTGAAATTATTCAGACTGAATGAAGCCTGGGCCCGTCAACCACCTGGGCCCACCAGGAGATTCCTGAGCACTGGCACATCCCCACCAAGGAGATGAGGGGCAGTCAGGTGTGGCAGCCCTTGCTCAAACTATCAAATACAGCCTTCATGCAAGCCTCTGGAGCCATTCCATACACAGACACCACTGGGCTGGCATCTTCAATTCCAAAGTAAGCATGTATTACAGAAGCAGAGGTTTTCCTCTATTCATTTCATCATACATTTGCACATGATTGATTCAAAAGATAGAAAACTCTCTATTTTTACCTTGATAATTTGGAATGGGAATTTTAAAAGGCTTTGACAAAATGCTTCGAATAAAGGCTTCCTAAAAAGAAAAAGAAACAGGGATTCAGGACTGATTGGAGAGGTTTGGGGATAATATTTCTACAAATGCAGTCTAAAATTTAAAGATAATAAATACATTCAGAGTATTATATTTTGATTACATCTCACTCAGATGCATTTAGAACATAAGGAGGGGCATATGGGTGGCTCAGTTAGTTAAGCGTCTGACTTTTTTAATGCTTATTTATTTTGAGAGACAGTGCACATGGGGAAAGGGCAGAGAGAGAGACACAGAATCCAAAGCAGGCTCCAGGCTCTGAGTTGTCAGCAGAGAGCCTGATGCGGGCTCGAACTCAAGGACCAGGAGATCATGACCTAAGCTGAAGTCTGAAGCTTAACCAACTGAGCCACCTAGGCACCTGAGCACCTAAGCGTCCGACTCCGGATTTCGGCTCAGGTCATGATCTCATGGTCCATAAGACTGAGCTCCCCCACCCCACCCTACCCCTGGTCAGCACAGGGCCTGCTTGGGATTTTCTGTCTGTCTCTACCCAGATTACATGCATGTGCTCTCTCTCAAAATAAATAAAAACTTAAAAGAAAAAAAACTTAAAAGAAAAAAAAAGCTAAGGACATGTGTTCCTTATTAGGTTATTAGGTTTTATACAACAGCTTTCATCTTTGAGGCTTTACATAAGATTCCACAAATACTCAGGGAGAGGAGAGTGCCACTGGCAAGTAACCAACCTCAATCAACCACAAGGCTTAGACCCATTTGTTCATGAAAGGCCATGTCAGTGAGGACAATTAAATATTCCCTAGGGTACAGCACCTTAAGAAGAAAACACCAGAGGGGTGCCTCAGTGGCTCAGTTGGTTAAGCATCCAACTCTTGGTTTAGGCTGAGGTGGTGATCTCACAGTTCATGAGTTCAAGACCCACGTCAGGCTGGGGCAGGAGAGAAGATAGGGAGAGAAGGTAGGGGAGTCCATAGCACCAGCCCCTGAGCCAACTCTGACAACTCCCATTAAAGTTCTGGGGTTGGGGGGTGGGGGGGTGGGGGTGTGTGTGGTGTGTGTGTGTAATGTCCCTGAGCCCTCTGGGGAATTACAATGGCCTGTGAACCTCAACAAAACAAGAGCTAAAACCCAAGATAGCAAAGAGAAAAAACAGAACCCCTCAGGGTAGTTTTAATGGGTAATACATTAGTGGAAAAAGAAATAATGAAAAATACTCCCCTCAAACAAAAAGGTTTAATAGGGAAAAAAGCACACCTGTCTTGCCCTGAAATTTTTTACCTTTTTATTCTGACCCACTGCTATACTGATCATAAATTTCTAGAAACTCAGTGTACTTTAAATAGGAAAAATGTAATGAACACATTTGACAATCTACTGGAAGACAGAAAAAGAATGTGGAGAACTGAACTTCATCACATGAAATAACATGACAAGGGAAGGTTGGAGGAAGGCCCAAATTCTCTGTTAATTGCATATTTCTTTGCAGCTGAATAAAATCTTTTATTGACTATAATAAGCATATTGACTATGCTTATTATAATTATGAATAGCAATGATAATGAGAAACATATATGAACAATGCTATCAAAAAGCTACTCTTCAAAGGAGAGGAAAAGAAAGGAGATGGACTCTAATTTCCTTTCTAATTTAGCTTCAATTCTAAAACAATTTTTTCAAAGATTTTTAAAAAATTATTTATTTTTTTTTTACATTTATTTTTGAGAGCCAGAGCGCAAGCAGGGGAGGGGCAGAGAGAGAAGGAGAGACACAGAATCCAAAGCAGGCCCTAGGCTCTGAGCTGTCAGCACAGAGCCTAACATGGGGCTTGAACCCACAAACTGCGAGATCATGACCTGAGTTGAAGTTGGATGCTTAACCAACTGAGCCACCCAGACTCCCCTAAGATTTTGTTTAAGTCCCACATCGGGTGAGCTCAAGCCCCGCTTCGGGTGAGCATGAGCCCCACTTTGGGTGAGCACAAGCCCTGCTTCTCTCCCTCTCTCTGCCCCTTGTGGGATTTTCTCTTTCTGCCCCTCACTCACTTGCACCTCCCCCTTGAAATGAAATGAAATGAAATGAAATGAAATGAAATGAAATGAAATGAAATGAAATGAAATGGATGTTTTAAAAGTAATCTCTACACTCAATGTCCCAATGTGGGGCATGAAACTACAACCCCAATATTAAGATTCTCACACTCCACTGACTGAGCCAGCCAGGCACCCCCAAAAAACTGAAATCTTTTCAATATGTTCAATACAGAAGGCTAGATTTGAGGCTCAGGGTAGCCAAAAACTTATGCACAGATTTAAAAAGCAAGACTTTCAATAAAACCCAGTAACCATAGGGTCCGCAGGGAGAACTGCAAGTTTGTACAACTAGCATGAGCATCCCTGGCCCAAAACACGAGGGCACAGCCTGTAAGACTGGCAATGGCCTGCTTCAGAAAATCTGGTCTGGTAAGACTGACAGAGGCAGGGGAGAGAGCATGCTCTCACTTTATTTAGTTACTGAAAATTCATACCATCCCTTCCTTCTGATAGAAGAGGAAGAGTATCTCTCCTTCCCACCAAGGTCAAAGCTTCCCTCTTCCAGAGAGATTCACTCAATCAGTTCTGCTAGATCTTTCCTGTATCTCAGCCTCTCCCTCTCTACTACCCCTTTCCCACCAGCATTCAAAACATGCTTAACTATCTTAAAAACAAAAATTCCTTTGACCTCTTATCTCCTCCCTTTCAAACTGCTACAAATTGTCTGCTTCCCTTTTCTAATCTTCCACTCCTGGTATCTTCTGCCATTTCTACTCCTCTGAAATGACTGGCCAAGATCACCAATGGCCTACATGACCTTAATTCCAGTGGACATGTCCCTATCCTTATGTTGGTAGAAGATAAAGCTGGCCACTCCTTCTTCTCAAACATTCTCTGCCTTTGAATTCCATGACACCACTCTCCTACTATTCTGACCTCTAGGTCAGGACCTAGAACTTCATGCTCAGCCCCCTAATGAGCTCTTCTTTCTCTGCTTAACCCCCTTAAAAGTCAGTGTTTCTCAGGGCTCAGGGATTATCTCTCAGCTCCTGAATGCACACTCACTGTGACACTCCAATACACTTTGGAGGTGTCAAATATCATCTCTATGCTAAGGATCCCAAATCTATTCCCAGTCCCCAGCTTCCTCTTAGGCTCCACACCTACCTATACTTGCAACTATCCCCAAACCTAGATATCCTATCAGACTTCAAAACACTTCACATCTAAGTGCTCATCCCCAGGGCTGCACTGTAAGATTTTTCTGGGCCTGAGGCACTTTTGCCTTTAGAACACACCTAGAACACCTCCCACTCTCTTCACCTGGCTGACTCCTCATATCCTTGAGGACTCAACCTAATCGTCCTACCCCTCAGATTCAAGTCTTCACCAACCTCCAGGTGGTTAGACCCCTGTTGTATACTCCCACTACACCTGCACTTATGTCATATGCTTACATAGGACAACTTGAATGAATCCTGAATGAAGAGTCCCATAGGAAGGGAAGGAAAAATAAGATTAAAACAGACAGGGAGGCAAACCATAAGAGACTCTTAAATATAGAGAACTGAGGGTTGCTGGCTGGGTGCTGGGTGGGGGGATGGACTAAATGGGTGATGGGCATTAAAGAGGGCACTTTTTGGGACGAGCACTGGGTGTTGCATGTAAGTGATGAGTCACTAAATTCTACTCCTGAAACCAATACTATACGCTAACTTGAATCTAAATTAAAAAAAAATATTTTAAAATTTTTAAAAATTAAAAGAAAAAAAAGTCCCAGAGAACTACACACCATTTTTAACGGCTCAGTAAACCATTAAACAATGTATTATTTAGTGAATTATATACACATAACTATCACAAAAGCAAGGGATGATGAAGATAATTCAGGATAGTGGTTACCTCTCAGGATGGGAAAAGGGATTATGACTTTGATGTTTTAGTGCAGGATGGCGGGTTCACAGGTGTTTTTTATCTCACATGTTATATGCATATTCCTTTGTATTTATCAAGTATTACATAAAAATGTTTTAAAATGTTTGCTGAACGCACAAATAACTAATGTCCACTATATATTCCCATTTTTCCTCCAAAACGTCCCTGTAAAGGAAAAACACACTCCTGTATGTCTCCCCCATTCTACCACAGTACTTCACTTGACACCAAATGTGTTTTCTATATACAAGAAATTATTCAGCACCACCTGGGTGTCCTATAATTTAACTCATTTCTGACACTACCTACCTGGAGATAGCATCAGATCCCACACGTTAGGGGCTCAGTCTCACAAGCCTGCCTCTCCCCACTTTAGACACCAATCTGAAATCCAGGTTGCTCCCTGTGCTTCTGACCAACAAGCTCTAGATCAGAGGGTCCCAACCCCCTCCTGGGGTTTAATTAATTTTCTAGAGTGGCTCACAGAACTCAGGAACTAAGTTTACCCATTAGATTACCAGTTTATCACAAAGGCTATTAAAGGACATGAACAGGGGCGCCTGGGTGGCTCAGTCGGTTATGCATCCAACTTCCGCTCAGGTCATGGTCTCATGGTTCAGTTCGTGAGTTTGAGCCCCGAGACGAGCTCTATGCTGACAGCTCAGAGCCCGGAGCCTGCTTTGGATTCTGTGTCTCCCTCTCTCTCTCTGCCCCTCCACGGCTCGCGTGAGCACACTCTCTCAAAAATAAGCAAACATTAAAAAAAATTTTTTTTAATAAAATAAAGGATATGAACAGCCAGAAGAGATACATAGAGCAAGGTCTGGAAGGGTCCTGCGCACAGGAGCTTCTGTCCCGCTGGAGTTTGGGATGTGCCACTTCCTGGCACATGGATGAGTTCCTGTTCACCTATTCGTAAGCTCTCCAAACCATGACCGTTTGGGGTTTTATGGAGGCTTCATTACATAGGGATGATTGATTAAACACTGGCCACTGGTGGGTTGGTTCCCCTAGCAAGCAGCCATCAAGGTTAGGCACTTTACAAATGAAATCTCATTAACATAAACTCAGGTGTAGCTGAAAGGGTTTTTTATGAATAATAAAAGACACCTTTATTACTTATTCACTTAAGAAATTCCAAACATTTTTGGAGGTCCAGGCCGGAGCTCAATACAACAGTCCTCAGAAAGTTTGGTGGAAAAAGCTTTGGTGAAACTAAGCAGCTCTGACTACTCTGCAATTGTAATTTGGGACACATTATTTAATCCCTCTGAGATTCAGTTTCCTCATCTTAAAAAATGAGTTACATGAGATAATGTCCAGAACCTGTCATAGTAAAGATTACATTTGATTTTACTATAGGAAACACGTGAAACCTGTAAGTTAGACTGAGTGAGAGACTGAGCTGGCATGGGGATCGTGGTTCCAATACCCTGCCATGGCCTTCCCTTTCCTCAGGAATCTGAGCCACCTGAGATCTGGTGCCCAAATAGCTCTAAACAAGGGGAGATTCCAAGTCAGGAACATATCTCAGAAGGCAAGAGGCCAGGACTCTTCCAGGCCCTCGAGGCTGTGGGTGGACCCACAGTAGAAGCCTCCCTAGACAAAGCAAGAAAGGCGCCTCCACAGGGCACACACATTTACCAGCAGGTAGCAATTCTGACTTACATGTTGACTACTGTCCAGACTGGGTGGTCGATTCGTTAGTTGAGTCAAAGGTTTCCGAAAAGGCGACAGGAAACACTCTTTGCTCTGGGTCCCACTGTTGGATTTCTGTTTCTTGGGAGTCTAGAAGAGTATTGGGAAAGGTGAAATCTGGAAGACCACAGAGTTTACCAAAATGACAACTACATTTAACACACTTATTAAATGCCAGGCATTGTGCTAAACTCTTTACATGTATTATCGTGTATCATCTTCACAGTAATCCTATGATAAATATTTATTATACTCATTTAGCAGGTGAGAAAACCTTAGGTTAATGAGGTTACAGAACTTGTCCAATCTGAAGAAGGGTACTGGATGAAGTGAATGAAGTGAGCCAGTCAGCCCACACCAAGGCAGTGAGGACACTAGCACTGAAAGCATTTTTTAGTAGCAACCAGCCGCAAACAGCAACATTTATGACCCAGCTGCACGAAGTGCCGCCCCAAATTCAAATCTGAGACCCATGTAAGTAATAAGGGGCAGCCTTGTCCCTCACAGGTAGAGGAGCCTCCTGCACACCAGCAATGGTGCAACTACAGAGCAAGACCCTATGGAACTATCAGGCAAGCCTGTAGCAGCTTGCCAAAAGTACTTGAACTTTCAATGATCCTACGAGACACACCTGAAACAAACACGGGGTCTCTTCCCCTCTCACATACAGCCCCTGCCCAAAATTGTCTTCTAGACCTTCCTTAGCTAATCCCTTCCTCCAAAGTTCCAGTGGCCAAGCCCTTCTTTAACTCCTCTCTATCTCTGAAGTACATGCTACATTATCCTGTTGATTTTTATTTATATAGGTCCTGCCCACAGCCAACCCCAGAAAGCCTCAAAAGCAGGCAACAGAGCACAGGACCCAGACCAAAATCAAACTGTACTTGAGTATTAGGAGGGACTAGAAGGGCACCACTCCTCTAATCTAAGCCCAAGTGAGCTCAGGACCCTAAGGCAGGCCCTATAGTATTCTACTATTCTGTGATATTGGGCAGGGGACAAAGAGGAAAAAAAGCAGGCAGCTAGTTGCTATTGGGGAGCCATTTTTTCCCCCAAGGAAGCCAAAAGGCCCAACCCAAGCCCAACTCTTTGGCTTTGAAATATCCTTTTCTATCAGAAAAATTGAGGCTATATTAGATTTTAGTAAGCACCTTGAGAACAAAGATTTTATCTTGTTCAATGCCTGATGATGCAAAGTAAGCACTCATTAAAAGTTTACTGAAGAGGTTTCTGGAGGTGACCAGCTTCATTCCGTGTAACCCCAGAAACCAAGTCCAGGATTCCTTTCTGTCCAAAGAGTCCTGCATCCCACCTGTCCTATACCCCTGTGGGGTAGAGTACTCACCACTGTCCTAGGCTGCCAATCTTCCTCATCACCAGGTCTGCCTTCCGGTTTTCTCTTGGCCAGCTGGCTAGGAGCTAAGCTCTTCCTCTGTAAGGAGAAAATGCAAACTGAGCATCTCCAGAGATCCTGCAGCCTGAGTCCACTAGACCCAGACACAAGGCTCCCCACAGTCTCCCGTATGCCCATACTTACCATCCTGGGCTCAGGATCATAAAATGTCAAGTACCCATCAGCCAAAGATCAAAGGCACCCAACAGCTGGGAATGCAGAAGCAGGGCGGATTAAAGCGGGCTGCTGTATTACTGAAAGCATGAGCTAATTAAAGAGGGCGTGTGGATGAAGGGAATCCAGCCAGGGGCTGGAGTTTGAGCCCAAACTGTGAGAGTGTCGGTCGCCAGTTAGCCAAGGCGGGAGAGCAGGCCAAAGAGGAAGTATCCAAGGAAAGGTGAGTAAAAGTCTGGGATAGAGGGAGGAGGCAGATGGAGTGCCGGATTCGGCAGAGCTGGGATAATGGTCCAAGTGGACGTGATGGCAGGCAGTAGTTGAGGGGGAAAAGTAATCACAGGCCAGGGGAAAGGGGCTGGGGTGAAAAGCTGAGGCCCAGGGAGGGCTAGGCGCTCGACTGCGGAGGGGTTTTTCCCAGGTCTGGAGCGCGGAAGCCAGGCCAGGACTAGGGGAGGTCGAGCAGGGGTCCAGGCAGAACAGGTAAAACACCCAGGCTTGGGAGGGGAATCCCAGGAAAAGCTGGAAAGATCCGCAGAAGTAAATCCGGGCCCAGGGAGCCCGGCTTAACCTTCCTCTTCGCAAAGCGCGCGTTAACAGCCGCCGGGACTCTCCGGACGCGCCAGGCCCAGTGAATCGAACCTCCCGCGGTGCTGCCGCCGCATCACCCATTGGCTGCGTTCGAGGAGTTCGGCGCTCGCGGCCCCAGGAAGGGGGTGGGCCTAGTGCTGTGGTCACCGATGGGCCGAGACTCCTCCGGAGAGTAGACTAAACCGACGTGCTAGGAGGTGGGACTTAGGGATGACGGGCGGGGCCAACAGTGATGTGCGCAGTTGGGCGAGGTGGGCGGAGCAAGCGGGGCTTGCAGGCAAATAAAGTGACATTTGCATCAGACTGGACTGCGGAGGAGTTGCCCCCAGTCGGCAGAAGGCTGGGTGTTATGAAAGATGGCACGTGTCTGCACTTCCCCTGTGCTCGACTTGGAGTTGTGGTCCAGGGTCGGAATCAGATCTCGCCCACTCTCTGGATGGGGATAGTCACTCGGCCGGGACTACCTATCACCAGGTCTATTCCGCAGTGATAGAGCCTTCAGGGGAAGTAATTTGTTTGGTCCGGGGTTTCTTGAAGGAAGCGGTTTCTTTGCTAGGCAAAATCAAGTTGGTGGAAGTGTGATTCTTGGAATCAGGCCTGATCCCAGAGACTTAATGATTCAATCTCTCAAAACTTCAGTTTCTGCACATCTAAAATGTGCATTCTATTAGTATCTTCCCCTGAGAAGATACTATGTTCTGTATCTTATTCTGAGAATTAAGTAAATTAGTGTTGAAAGTACTCAACACAGAGGGCGCCTGGCTGTCTCTTTTGGTGGAGTGTGAGACTCGATCTCCGGGTTCAGTTCGATCCCCGGAGTGTGGGTGGGTGTGGAGCCTACTTTAAAAATAAATAAAATAACATCTTTAAAAGTAAATAAAAACAGTGCCAGGCACAACCTAGGTACTCACTAATTATAATAAGGGTATACATAACATTTACTACAAGCACTTCCAAGCTTCTTACATATAATTCATTTAGTGCTTATTACTATGAGATAGGTTTATTATTGCCCCCATTTTATAGGTGAAGAAAACAGGTGCGGAGAAACCAGTAACTTGTCTAAAGCCACATACGTAGTGTGTGGCTCCAGAGTCATTGTTCTTAGCCACCATGCTAAGGAGGGTCAGAGCCAGGTTTTGTGAGGCCTAAAGCTTTTGTAAGTACTTGTTGAGACCCTCTAAAATTAGGCACACGTTAAAATTAGGAACACATATTAATATTTACTGAGAATAAAGGAAAAAATACTCAATTATGGAATCTTGGAAATGTGGGTCCCTTTCTTCTGAAACCTCTTTAGGCAATTAGAAATGCTTCCTGTTGCAGTCTGGTTTCTTCTTAGTTAGAACACTGGTTACAAATCTCTAGTAACTTCCAGCACTCCCAGAGGCTATGCAGACAGGAGTCTAAGGGTCTAAGCTTACCTTTAGCTTGATGGTAAATCTGCCTCTGATGATAATTTTACTATTTGGGCGGTGGAGGGCAATAATGTTTTACTTACTGATTTTTTTAAAGTTTATTTATTTATTTTGAGAGGGAACGCACGCACACGGGAGAGGGGCAGAGAGAGGGAGAGAGAGAGAGAATCCCAAGCAGGCTCTGCACCATTAGCACAGAGCCAGATCTGGGGTTCAAACCCATGAACTAAGAGATCATTACTCCAGCGGAAGAGTTGGAAGCTCAACCGATTCGGTCACCCAGGCACCCCTTTACTGATTTGTTTTAAATTGATTTATTTATTTTGAGAGAGAAAGGGAATCTCAAGATCCCAAGAGGGTTCCACGCTGTCAACAGAGCCCCAATGAGGGGCTTAAACCCACTAACCATGAGATCATGACCTGAACAGAAATCAAGAGTGGGTGGCTTAAGCAACTGAGCCATCCAGGCACCCTGTTATTATTTTTTACTTTAGCGATTCTGATAGGTGTGAAGTAATATCTTGTGATTTTAATTTGCATTTCCCTAATTGCTCATAACATTGAACATCTTTACATGGGCTTATTTGACATCCGTATATCCTCTTCAGTGAAATATATCTTTTGCCCATTTTCTAATTGGATTCTTTGTTTTTTAATGTTGTGTTTTGAGCATGTTTTATATGTTCTAGTCCTTTGTCAGATATGTGGTTTGCAAGTATTTTCTCCCATTCTGTAGCTTTTTTTTTTAATCCTCTTAACAGAATCTATCACAGAACAAGCATTTTTAACTTTGACACAGTATAATTTATCAATTTTTCCTTTTATGGATCATGATTTTGGTGTTAAGTCTGAGAACATTTTGTCTAACCCTAGATCTAACCATAGATTTTTCTCCTATGTTTTTCCTAAAGGTTTTATGGTTTTATATTTTACATTCAAATATGTAATCCACTTTGAATTTCTTTTTTATAACATAACATTTAGGTACAAATCCACTGTTTTGCCTATGGATGTTCAATTGCTCCAGTACCATGTTAAAAAAAAAAATCATTAAAGAAGACAATTTAGGTGATACAAACAAACTTAATTTAATACTTCATGAAGTGGACAGTCTCCATTTGGAGAACTGTGAAATGGGACAGAAGGCAGGAAGCATTTATAGGATAAAGAATAAAGAACAAGGAAGAGAAAAATAGAAAATATCTGATTGGCTGAGGTAACGTAGTGAAACTTATTTGGGGTGGGAAGGAACAAGGAAATAAGTATAGAGCCCAGAGTTGGCTTGGTGTTTAGAGATTGGCTGAGTGGATGTACTGTGTTTCTGGTCAAGCAGAGCATTTACAGGGACATGAAAGTTATCTAAGTTTCTGTTTGCTGATCTGGCACCCTGGGCAGGATTGGCTCCAACTTGGGCCTAGAAATTTACTTCAATAACCATTTGTTGAAAAGTCTGTCTTGGGGTGCCTGGGTGGCTCAGTCGGTTGAGCATCTGACTTCAGCTCTGGTCATGTCTCGTGATTCGTGTGTTCAGGCCCCATGTTGGGCTCTGTGCACACGGCTCAGAGCCCGGAACCTGCTTCGGATTCTGTGTCTCCCTCTCTCTCTGCCCTCCCCTGCTCGCGCTCTATCTCTCTCAAAAATACATAAGCATTAAAAAACATTTCTTTAATTAATTTTTTTTAACGTTTATTTATTTTTGAGACAGAGAGAGACAGAGCATGAACGGGGGAGGGTCAGAGAGAGGAAGACACAGAATCTGAAACAGGCTCCATGCTCTGAGCTGTCAGCACAGAGCCCGATGCAGGGCTCGAACTTACGGGCCGCGAAATCATGACCTGAGCCGAAGTCGGCTGCTTAACCGACTGAGCCACCCAGGCGCCCCCTTTTTTTTTTAAAGAAAGGAAAGTCTGGGGCACATCGGGCTCTGTGCTGGCAGCTCAGAGCCTGGATGGAGCCTGCTTCCGATTCTATGTTTCCCTCTTTCTCTGCCCCTTCCCTGCTTGCTCTCTGTCTGTCTCTCAAAAATAATAAACATTTAAAAATTAAAAAAAAAAAAAAAAGAAAAGTCTATCTTTCCTCCACTGAGTTGCTTTTGCCCCTTTGCCACAAATCAATTGTGGATATTTGTGTGGTATGTTTCTGGGATCTTTATTCCATTCCATTGATCTATGTGTCTAACCCTCCACCAACACTGCACAGTCTTTTTTTTTTTTTAATTTTTTTTTAACGTTTACTCATTTTTGAGAGAGAGAGTATGAGCGGGGGAGGGGCAGACAGAGAGGAAGACACATAATCTGAAGCAGGCTCCAGGCTCCAAGCTGTCAACACAGAGCCCGACACAGGGCTCAAACTCACCAAGTGCAAGATCATGACCTGAGCTGAAGTCAGACGCTCAACCGACTAAGCCACCCAGGTACCCCGTCACAGTCTTCATTACTGTAGGTGTATGTAAGTATTGAAACTGAGTAGATTTCTTCCTCCCATTTTATTTTCTTTTTCAAAGCTATGTTGGCTATTCTAGTTCCTTTGCCTTTCCATATAAATTTGAAAATAGTCTTGTCAATGTTTACAAAAAAATCTTGCTATGATTTTGATAGGAATTTAAATAAATCCATATATCAGTTTGGGGAGAATTGACATCTTTACTGGGTTGAAGCTACTAATCCACGAACAAAGTATATCTCTCCATTTATACAGATGTTCTTTTTTTCATTCATCAGCATTGTGTCATTTTCAGTATACACACACCTTGTACATGTTTTTTCGCATTTACACCTAAGTATTTCTTTCTTTTTTCTCTTAATTGTAAACAATATTATATTTTTATTTTCAGTAGCCATGTGGTCATAGCTAGTATATTGACTTTTTTCTTTTTCTTTTTTTTTTTAAGTAGGTTCCATGCCCAGCATGGGCTTTAACTCATGACTCTGAGATCAAGACCTGAGCTGAGATCCAGAATTGAACACTCAACCAATTAAACCACCCAGGCACCCTAACTTTTTTTAAAGTAATCTCTACACCCAATGTGGGGCTCAAACTCACAACCCCAAGATCGAGAGTTGCATTCTCTACCAGTTGAGCCAGCCAGGTGCCCCAAAATGCAATTGGTTTTTTATGTTTATTTTATATTCTGTGACCTTGATGAACTTACTTGTTCTAGGTTTTTTGTAGATTCCTTGGGATTTTCACATAGACAATCTTGTCATCTACACACAGGGACAGTTTTATTTCTCTTTCTAGTGTGTATGCCTTTTAGTTCCTTTTCTTGCCTTATTGCACTGGCTTAGAACTTCCAGCACCATGTTGAGTAAGAGTGGTCAAAGAAGACATCCTTGTCTTGTTCCCAACTTAAAACAATCTTCGACCATTATGCTTTTGTTGATGCTTTTTAACAAGTTGAAGAGTACCCCTCTATTCCTATTTGAGGTTTTATAATGAATGGCTTTTGAACTTTGTCAAGTTCTTTTTCTGTGTTAATTAATACAATCATGTGATTTTTCTTTTTAAACTGTTAATATGGTGATTTTCGAATATTGAACTGGACTTGCATCCCTGAAATCAATTCTGTCATAATGTAAAATTATTTTTATATATTATTGAATTCTATTTGCTAATATTTTCTTAAGGACTTTTACATCTACATTCATGAAGGATATTAGTCTGTGGTGTGTCTTTTTTTGTACTGTTTTTGTCTGGTTTTGGTATCAGGGTAATACTAACTTTATAAAATGAATTGAGAACTGTTCTCTTCTATTTTGTAGAAGAAATTGTGTAGAATTGGTGTTAATTCTTCTTTAAATGCTTGGTGGAATTCTTCAGTGAAACCATCTGTACCTGGGGATTTCTTTTACGCGAGTTTTTAAGTTATGAACTAAATTTCCTTAATAGTTATTGGATTACTCAATTTTTTTAATGTTTATTTTTGAGAGAGAGAGAGCATGAGCAGGGGAAGAGCAGAGAGAGAGGGACACAGAGAATCTGAAGCAGGCTCTGTACTATCAGTGCAAAGCCCAATGGGGAGCTTGAACCCACGGACTGTGAAATCATGACCTGAGCCGAAGTTGGATGCTCAACCAACTGAACCACCCAGGCGCACCAGGGACTATTCAAATTCTCTATTTCATATTGAATAAATTGTGGTAGTTTGTATTTTTTGAGGAATTGGTCCATTTTGTTTAAGTTGTTGACTTTATGTGTGTAGAGTTGTTTGTGGTATACCCTTACTGTGTTTTTTATGTCTACAGGATGTATAGTGATATTCACTGTTTCATCCCTAATATTATTAATTTGTGTCTTCTCTTTTTGTTCTTCATAAGTCTTGCTGGAGATTTATCAATTTTATTGATCTTTTCAAAGAACCAACTCTTTGTTTAATTGATTTTCTCTATTTCTGTTTTTGTTCTGTGTTTACTTAGGTTCTGCATTTGTTTTTTTGGCACCCTTTAATCACAGGGCCAAACTAATGACCAAAGTTTACATCTCCTCTGCAATCCAGCTTTCATAGGCATGTGAAAATCATATTACAAACCGTACAACTAATCCCAAGTCTATACCCCCAACCACTTCCTTTATTTAACCACACATCAAACCAATATTTGCCCTACCCTAAATCAACTGGGGCCAGGTATCAGACAACCAGAGGCAGCTCTTACGCCCTAGAGCCCACCAGAATTATTCAAATTAAACAATCCTTAACTATTTACCCCAACATGCCCTACATTTCCATGGAAACTCCAGTGAAGACTATGGCCTATTCCTTCCCTTTGCTCCTTTCTGCCTCTGATTGACACTGGTGCTTCCCCCCATGGTCCTGCATGGTGAGCTGTGCTTCTTGTTCTATGGGAATTATGAATAGTAACATTAAACTTTTCTTTTAGTGGCATTGACTTCTCTGTATTATCAGTCACCTTTAGAAATTAAGACCTGTTAATCAGTTTTCAACTTTACTGTTTTCTGTTCTTGTCTTTATTATTTCTTACTTCTGCCTTCATTGCATTATTTTGCTCTTCTTCTTCTAGATGCTTGAGGTAGAAATGTATTGATTTGAGACTTTTCCTCTTTTCTAATGTATCCAGGAGTGCCTGGATGGCTCAGGCAGTAAAGCATGTGACTCTTGATCTAGGGGTCACGAGTTCAAGCCCCACATTGGGCATGGAGCCTACTTAAAAAACATTTTAATTTATGCCATAACTTTCCCTCTCCACACTGCTGTAGCTGTGTCCCACAAATTTTGATATTTTGTATTTTCATTTTCATTCCATTCAATATATTTTTTTCCTTGAAACTTCCTCTTTGACCAATAGATTATTTAGAAATGTGTTTAGTTCCAAGTATTAATAAATTTTGTTATCTGTTACTGATTTCTAGTGATTCCACTGTGACTAGAGAATACACTCAATATGATTTCAATTTTTTTTGTTATTGAAATTTGTTTTATGGCCCAGGATATGTCTTGGTATATGTTCAGTGTGTGCCCTAAAATAACGTATATTTCAATGTTTGGTGGATTGTTATGCCATGTCCATTAGATCCTGTTAGTTGACAATATTATTATTTCTAATATTTTTGCCCATTTTCTGTCTAGTTCTGTTAGAGAATGGTGTTAAAGTCTCCAACTACATAGGCATACCTCATTTTATTGAGCTACACTTTACTGCACTTGGTAAATATTGAGTTTTTTACAAATTGAAGGTTTCTTGCAATCATGTGTCAAGCAAGTCTATCAGTGCCACCTTTCCAACGGCATTTGCTCACTTCATGTCTGTCACATGTTTTTAATTCTCTCAACATTTCAGACTGGGTGAGGATTTCAGCTTTTGTCCACTGCTGGAGACAAAATTTGGAGTTAAAGTCTAGCCAAGTTAGCTTCCAGCTAAAACAAAAACCATTCTTCAAAGGAACATAACAGAATTCAGAATTCTAAACATATCATTCCTAGTGCCCAGCATCCAACAAAAAATAGTAGACATATAAAGAAACAGGAAATGTGACTCACAAGTCAGTTAATAAAAACCTCCCCAAGGGGTGCCTGGGTGGCTCAGTCAGTTAAGTGTCTGACCCTGGATTTTGGCTTAGGATCTCATGGTTTGTGAGATCAAGCTCTGCATCAGGCCTCAAGCTGACAGTGCAGAGCCCGCTTGGGATTCTCTCTCTCCGTTCTCTCTGCCCCTCCCCAGTTGTGAGCAGGCACATGTGCTCTCTCTCTCTCCAAATAAATAAACTTAAAAAATAAAAATAAAAATAAAAACCTCCCCCCAGATGACACAGGTATTAAAATTAGCAGACATGAATTTTAATGCAGCTGTTATTAATAGTTTCAAAGACAAAAAGGAAAATGTATGCACATTAGATACCTCTACATACCTATTAAAAGAGCTCAAATTAAAAAAGACTGACAATATTAAGGGTTGCTGAGGATGCAGAGCAACTGAAACTCACATACATTGCTTTTGGAATGTAAAATGGTAAAGCACTGGCAGTGTCTTACAAATTTATACTTGCTATATAACTTATCCATTACACTCCTAGGTATTTCTTCAAGAGAGAGATTTATTCAAGAAACACATGCTTAAAAAAAAAGTTGACAAAAAGTCTTGTACATAAATGTTCACATAATCTTAATTCAGAGCAAAAAAAAAACTGGAAACAACTAAAATATCCATCAATAGGTGAATGGATTAACAAATAGTGGTATATTCATACAATGGAATACTTCTCAGCAGTACCAAGTAACAAACTCTTGATAAATACAACATGTATGAATCTTAAAAACATGATGCTGAACAAAAAAATACAGACATGAAAGATTAAAAATTTATTATTCTACTTATATGAAATTTTGAAACAAGAAGCAACTAATCTTGATTGACACAAAGCAGATCTGTGGTTGCTTGGAACCAGGGTAGGAGAGAGCCTAACTGCAAAGGGGCAGGTGATACATTTTGGAAAGGATAAAAATGTTCTATGTATTGATTGTAATAATGATTACGTGCATGTATACGTTGTCAAAACTCATCAAACTATATACTTAAAGTAGGTTCATTTTCTTATATGTAAATTATACCTCAATAAATTTTAATTTTTTTTTAAATAATATGAAGGCGAAATAAATACAAGTTCAGGTCAACAAAAACAGAGAATCACCACCACCAGACTTGTGCTACAAAAAATGCTAAGGAAATTTCCTTAGACTAAAGGAAAATTACACCAAATAATCTGTAGGAAGGAATGAAGATCACCAGAAATGACAAATAGGTGGGTGTGGTAGGAAGAATAATGGCCTATCAAAGATGTCCTTGGCTTCATCTCCAGAATTTGTGAATATGATAGGTTACCTGGCAAAGGAAAACTAAGGTTGCAGAGGGGAATTAAGGTTGCTAATCAGATGACCTTGAGACGGAGAGATCATCTGGATTATCTGGTCCAAAGAAATCACAAGTATCCTTATAAATGGAAGTGGGAGGCAGAAGAGTCCGTGTCAAAGAGCAGATGCCCTCTAGAACCTGGCAAAGGAAAGGAAACAGTTTCTCCCCTAGAGCATCCAGAAAGAACGCAACCTGGCTGGCACCTTGATTTTAGCCTGAGACTCATTTCATACTTCTGACCTCCAAAACTGTCTGACCTCCCAAACTGTAAAGTAGTAAGTCTGCATTGTTTTATACCACTAAGTTTGTGGTAATTTGTTACAGCAGACATAGGAAACTAATACTGTGGTTTAATATAAAAGTCTGGCTTAAATTTTTTTCTTCTGTTAATCTCTTTAAAATGCTTATTACATGTTAAAATGAGCACTATAAGCCATATTCTGCAGTTAACAACACATGTAGATATAGTACATCTGACTATAGTAGCTCAAAAGACGGGACCAAAGTTGGAAAATGGACCCACACTGCTGCAAGATTTCTATGTTTTGTAAAGGAGTAGAATACCTATTCTATCAATCAGTGAGGGAGGGGTGTTAAAAATCTCTAAATAGGGGGGCACCTGGCTGGCTCAGTAGGAAGAGCATGTGAATCTTCACCTCAGGGTCATGAGGTTGAGCCCCACGTTGGGTGTAGAGATTACTTACAAATAAATAAATAAATAAGCAAACTTAAAAAACAAAACTCCAAATAGGATTGTGAATTTGGTTTATCTCCTTTTACTTCTGCCGATTCTTCTCTTCACATAATTTGCAAGCTTTTTTATTAGGTGCATACGTGGCTTACATGTAAACCACGTATGTATTGATCCTTTTATCATTGTGAGATGTTTCTCTCTTTCTCTAGTAATTCTCCTTGTCTTAAATTTATTTTGCCTGATATTTCCTTGGATCAGCGTTTGCATGGGATATTTTTTCCCATAGTTTTACTTTCAAGTTATTTACATCTTTGTATTTAAAATGCATCTCGTGTAGACAGCATATCTTTGGATGTTGCTTTTTTATTCAGACTTATAGTCTCTGTTGTTTTTTTAAATTTTTTTTAACGTTTATTTATTTTTGAGACAGAGAGAGACAGAGCATGAACGGGGGAGGGTCAGAGAGAGGGGGAGACACAGAATCCGAAACAGGCTCCAGGCTCTGAGCTGTCAGCACAGAGCCCGACGCGGGGCTCGAACTCACGAACCCGCGAGATCATGACCTGAGCCAAAGTCAGCCGCTTAACCGACTGAGCCACCCAGGCGCCCCTAGTCTCTGTTTTTTAATTGCAGTGCAATTATAAGTGCACTTACACTGTAAGACTGCCATTTGCTATTTGTTTTCTATTTGTCTAATCTGTTGATGGAACAAGCAGATAAAAATTCATCAAGGATATACTAAACCAATACTATCAAATACTTTGACTTAATTGACATTTACATAACATCATACACAACAATTGCAAAATGCACATTCTTTTCAAGGGGCTATGGAAATTCACCCAGAAAGGTCATATTCCGGACCATAAAAAAGTCCCAATAAATTTTGAAAAATTGATACCTTACAGAGTATATTTTCTGGACTTAAATTAGAAATCAATAACAATAAGCTTTCTAGAAAGCCCCAAGTGGGGCACCTGGGTTGCTCAGTGGTTAAGCATTTGACTGATGATCTCGCGGTTCATGAGTTCAAGCCCCACATTAAGTTCTGTGCTGACAGCTCAGAGCCTGGAGCCTGCTTCCAATTCTGTGTCTCCCTCTATCTCTGTTCCTCCCCACTCAGGCTCTGTCTCTCTCTCACAAAAATAAATAAAGATTATAAAAATTTTTTTAAAAATAAAAAGCCCCAAGTATTTGGTAAGCATTATACTTCTAATTAACTCATAGGCCAAAGAAGAAATAGCAAAGGAAATCACAAAACACTTTTAACTGAATGATAATAAAATATATAAAAACTGTGTGGTATGTAAGTAAATCAGTGCTTAGAAATTTATAGCTTATATTATAAAGGCAGGCTTAAAAAATCAATTATCTAAGTTTTCACCTAAAAAACTAGAGAAAGATGAACAAATTAAACCCAAAATAAAATAAGGGAAATAAAGATTAGAGTAACATTTGATGAAGTACAAAACAAACAGTAGAGAAAATTAACAAGGCCAAAAGTTGGTTCTTTAAAAATATTAATAAAATGGGTAAACGCCAAGCAAGATTGATCAAGAGTAAAACAGGGAAGCACAAATTATTTATATCAAGTATGAAAGAGAGGATGTGACTACAGATTTTACAGACACCAAAGGATAATAGGGAGAGGATTCTGGGAAGATGATGGCAACAGTGACACCATAGTTTTTCTATCTCTTCAGATCCCCACATAAAAACCGACGCAGGGACTAGAGAGTAAAATTAGAAAGAAAAAAACATGGACAACATTTACAACAAAATTTGGGGACCAAGCTATCTCCACAGCCCCCAAATATAAGCAAGTAGGAGCAAACCACCAACAGCCACCAGACCTATACAGGATCAGCATCTGCAAGAGAAAGAAGAAAATAAAGGAATGGCCTCTGACAGAATAAGAACGGGAGAACCCGAACAAGCCTATAGGTACTCACTGAAATCAAGACAGGCCGTTTGAGAACAGTAAATGAAATGAGGGATCTGCTGTCTAAAATAGCAGGTGAGTGCAGAGGGCCTGCAGTGAGAAGCTCTAAGGGGCTGGGGCAGGTCTGGCTCCTATGAATTGTCAAAACTGACCCACCAGGGCTGCCTTCTAGTACCCTGCCCCACACTGAGGAGAAGTTGCTTGGAGTTGAATCAAAATGTATTAGGATGGGGACAACACTTGTGCGCACATGCTCTCTCTCTCTCTCAAATTAATTAAATAAATACATACATAAATACATAAAATTTTTTAAAAAGGTTGTATGCCCTCCAACTGAGCCAGCCAGGCACCCCTAAAATGATTGAACTGTAAAGAAAATGAAAAAAATCCTTTGGGCATCTGAACACACACACCCCATACACACAAAAAATTAAATGATCATTAGACTTCAATAGTAACACTTTATGTCAGAAGAAAATGAACATTTAAGAGACTCAAGATAGAAAAGTGTGAACCTAGCAAAACAAACTTTATAAAGGGCACAAACATATCAACATGAAAGATCTCAAAGAATACTGTTGTCAAGTGCCCTACCTGGGGAATCTGACCAGAAATTAGCTACAAGGGCACTTGGGTGGCTTAGTTGGTTGAGTGTCTGACTCTTGATTTCCATTCAGGTCATGACTCATGGTGGTTCACGAGTTCAAGCCCCACTGACAACACACAGCCTGCTTGGGATTCTCTCTCTCCCTCTCTCTGCCCCTACCCCCTTTGTGCTCTCTCTCTCTCTCTCTCTCACACACACACACACACACACACACACGCACAATAAATAAATTTTTAAAAAAAGAAGAAAAAGAAAATCAGCTTCAGACAACCAAAGTGAGTAGAATGACTTAAAGACTAGAGATGAGTATTAATTATAAGATTACTTGTGGAACTAAAACTATATAAAGGCTAAGAAGAAGAAAATACAGACTTACTACAAAGTTTTTTAATGTAGAGAATGGGAAACGCATTTGCAAAATACTTCCTTAATGTTTTCAGTAATCATATAAGTGGTAGTATTAATATTGTTACTCTGAGAAATCTTGCCATTTGCAACTACGTGGATGGAACTGGAGGGTATTATGCTAAGTGAAATTAGTCAGAGAAAGACAAAAATCATATGACTTCACTCATATGAGGTCTTTAAGAGACAAAACAGATGAACATAAGGGAAGGGAAACAAAAATAATATAAAAACAGGGAGGGAGACAAAACAGAAGAGACTCATAAGTATGGAGAACAAACAGAGGGTGACTGGAGGGGTTAAATGGGTAACGGGCACTAAGGAATCTACTCCTGAAATCATTGTTGCACTATATGCTAACTAATTTGGATGTAAATTTTAAAAAATAAAAAATAAAATTAAAAATATTGTTATTCTGAGAGTGCTTTGTATAGGAGATAAAAGAAATGAGTAATTATGGATTATTCTAATTCTATTATCACCTGTGTCCTTGAAAATCAGGATTCTTGGTACAGAAAAAAGAAGCTAGACAAGAAATTGAGTAAAAGCTCTTTAATCTTGAATTTGAAGCAAAAGTATCAATATGTACTCATGAGGTATTTCACCATATGTATGTTTGTGCGTACATGTATATATGTATGTGTATGTGCGTGGGTGTGTACAGTATACAGTTGACCCTTGAAAAACACAGGTTTGAACTATGCAGGTCCACCTATACCCGGATTTTGTCTTTACAAATACAGTACAGTGCTGTAATTATATTTTCTCTTCCTTATGATTTTCTTAATAACATTTTTTTCTCTAGCTTGCTTTATTGTAAGAAAAATATATAACATACAAAATATGTATTAATCAACTGCTTATATTATTGCTAAGGCTTTCAGTCAACAGTACGCTATTAACAGTTAAGTTTTAGTCAAAAGTTACATGTGGATTTTCAATTGCACTGGGGGTCAGTGCCCCTAACCTATGCCATTATTCAAGGGTCAACTGTACTAATTTCTCTACTTGTGTCTATGTTTTAAATTTTATGTGATATAAAACAAAAAGTAACTGCAAGTGATTAAAAAACATTAAATATATTAAAAACTACAAATTCACAATAATAATTTGAGAGCAAAACAAAACAAAATCATCGAACTCTAAGTTGCTAGGGGATCAATTCACTACTTTAAAAAGGATAGATAAGGGAAGAGATTTAAGCATTCATCTTGCTATTCTAGTATAAACTTTACTTTAGGTTAACCAAATGGTCCTAGAGGATGTAATGGTCCTAGAGGATGTGAAAAAGGTTTTATGTGTAGAATTAGAATAACAGAGGGAATAATATTACTAGAAAAGGCATCATTTTGTAATCTCTAATAAAATAACCAATTT